>NW_024349519.1:8258945-8672667 GCF_902729225.1 Pteropus medius | reverse complement strand
TATTTGAAGGAGGCAGAGTAGTATAGTAAAAAAATCACTAGTCTAAGAGATTAAATTAAAAAAACAACAACAATAACAAACTTGTACTGAGGCTTGGATAATCTTGAGAAAGTCTTTGGAATTTTCAGGACCACAGTTTCCTTGCATAAGTAGAATACGTACTGCGACAAAGTACTAGATGAGGTATGAGATTATTTTTAATGTTGATTTGCTGCAAAAGGAACTTTAAATTTTCAAAACTGCAAACTGACATCCTGATATCCTCAATGCATCACTATAATACAGATACAGAGAATTTTCTCTACGTGATAAAGTGTATGAGACTCCACAGGAATGAAAGATCACTTCTTTCTGTCTCGTTTATACCAATTCACTCTTATTCGGAATAAAAGCCTTCCTAATTTTAGTTGAAACTCGTTAATCAAAATATACTGAAGAAGTGAGGGAGAAATCCCCACAAAATCTACATCTCAAACTTAACATCTTCCAAAATAAATTTGTTATCTTTATGCCTGTTTAAGCCTTTTCTTCCTACTATAATTTTTTAAAAAATGTTTTTCCAATGTTCTAAGTTATTTCTCTTCTCTCTATTTCCCAAGTTAAACTATACTACTTCTATTTCATTAACTCACCTTTAACTACTCTTTCTCATATAAGTGCCAGATCACACCATAAATCAGTGCTCTCTACTACTAGAAAAATGGTCATTTGCATCTTTAATCATAATAGAAAGCCAACTCCAGAAACTCAGAAACAATTCAGGAACTTATCCTAAAAATTCCATTCTCTAGAACCGTATGTATACACATGCATACATATATATAAAGATTATTATTGAGGAATAGATCTATGTGATTGATTATAGAGACTGACAAGTCCCAAGATCTGCAGTCAGCAATCTAGGAGAGCAGATGGGATAGTTCTAGTCCAAAAAGGCTGGCAAGCTCAAGACCCAGGAAAGGCCAATGTTTCAATACAAATCTGAAGGCAAGAAAAAAATAATAACCCATCTAAAGGCAGTCAGAAGTCATTTCCTCTTATTCAGGGGAAGGATCAGCCTTTTTATTCCATTCAGGCCTTCAACCGATTGGATGAGGCACACTCGACACTAGGAAGGGCAACCTGCTTTTCTCAGTCTATCAATTTAAATGTTAAACTCATCCAAAAACACTCACAGAATTCTAATCTTTTGGGGTGACTCTTTCCCTGTCCTCAGGAGATTTCCTAACATATATGTGCTGATCAGTACATGGCTGGAGACTCAATGCAGACCCTCTGCTGATCTCTGGAGTTTTCTCTCTCGAGAGCCCTCTCCTTCTAGTACTCTAGTAGTCTTTTTTTATATGTTACAGATTCAGCTTTGCCTCCACAGCTCAGGGAATCCACCAGGCTCCACTTGGGTTCTCCCTCCTTGCACCATGGCAAGAAAGCTCAAGCTATAAACAGGGTCAATCTTAGGTATTACTTCATCTCCTCCTTATAAATCAGGAATTATTGTCCTTTGTTTTCTGTTGTTCAGTGCCTCATCACTGAGAGCTGTTATTTTATGCTTTTTAAAAGAATTCTTGTAGATTTTAAAATTATGTCACATATCATATAAATAAAATTATTTAACGCATTTCTAAAATCCTTGTACATTTGGAGTTCAAATCTTATGAAATACTTTAGACTGAGGGCTATTCATGTCTACCTTTTTAAAAACATTGTTCTCTGTGCCAAAAATATCTTAATTAAAGAGATATATTTAATTAATTCAATTTAATTATTTAATTGAATAAAATTTCCAAAAGTATTTATTATGAAAAATTTTAAACACACAGGTAAGTTCAAAGAATACTACAATGAACAGTTAGTTGTATACTCTCCACCTGGACTCAATCATCGATGCATTATAACTGTTGTCCAGATAACAACAACTTTATGATGTCATCACTCTTAAGGAGATCTCAATTTTGGGAATGTTTAAAATATAAAAAAAAGTGTGCATCTTAGAAACCAAAGAAATGTATTTACTTATATTACGTGTATATAATACAAGCACATTACATTTACATGTCAATCAGTTACAAAATAAGTTCATTTTTATGCACTTGAGTACCAAGCTCAGAAATTTTCAACAGTATTATAAACACTGACTGACTTACTGACATAACTGATAGACTCTTATCCCATCAACCATGATATAGAATATGGAAAAAATGAGTAACAGAATTCTAACACAGTTTCACTTTTCCGAATATTAACTGAAACTCAAATATGTGATCAAGTGAAAATTCAAAAGCAAAAACTAAAGACCTAACCCCTGCCCAGATTTTGTTCTTTAACCTTAGGCATTATTCTCAACCTCTTTTTGTAGCAGTTTTTACCATCTGTTGTGGAAGGACTATTCCTGCCTTATGGATGTTGCTTAGAAAAGGTCAATAAAACTTTCCTCTAGCCCCAGGATACCTGACAAGAATCATACGAACTGGTAACATTGGTTTGAAAGGAGGTTGCAAAATTGAAAACACACGGGGTATTACTATTTCAGTTTAACAATGAGATACAGATGACTTAAAAGCTCATGAAATAGACTATTCCTTTGAGATTTTCAGGCTATCTGAATAGGAGTAAAGATGCTCAGGCACTTACAGAATCGACTGAGAAGTAAAGATTAGATTACCTTTCACACAGAATAAAATTAGATACATCTCTCATGAACGGAAATTTATCTGTCAGGATAGGAGCCTTGCAGACCTATTTGGACTAAAAGGATGTTTGCATTTACATATTGAGAACTGAAACTACTTTTCAGCATATAATTTTCAAAATAACATATGTGATGCTCTTTAAAGCAGTGAGAGAAAATCAATGTGCACTTATGGCCAAAAAAATTCAGTTAGTGAAATATCAGCAGGAGAATACCAATTGGTATTTCTTCTGTGATCCAAAGGTTGATTTTCAATGTCAGTTGTATTTTCGCTTTAACTGTTTTTCATTCTCAGAATTCTTTCCCAGTTTTGATCTAGGAATTAACATAATAATAACCATTTGATTTTCATAGAGATGACCCCATTTCTACACTGTCAGCAATTTTTTTCTTCGTAGGTGGTGGATGGGGAAAATCTTCAGCTGAACTATTAAGGGAAGACTAATAGGCCATTAGTAGAAAACTGGAATCTCTCCTCTGTGGATGGTTCACGAGAATCTACTTAGGAACTCTTATATCTCAAATGTGGCTTTTAAGTATAATTAGTGATCATTTTCTCTCAAAACTTTACTTCTGCTTTTTGTTCTTTGAATTTAACCAGTTTTATCTTCTCTAAAACCTTTTTATGTGTTTTATTCTTTAAATCATAGGCTATTAAAGATTACTTGAGCCTTAGACATTATCTAGTGCTTTGTCTTAATTGCTCCATGGAGCCCTTTGAGGTAATTAGAGAGGACCGGGACCTCCTGCCCCATCCCCCTCTCCTCCATCTGTTTAATGTATTGATTTCTCCTTATGATTTTATTTGAAGACAGTTTTCCACTAAGAAAAATTTTAAAGCCTCATCCAGTTTTCTCATGTTATAGATAAGGCGACTGGAATGGATCAAAAAGCTTGCCTAGTCAGTGTAGAGTTGAGGCCACAATGTAGACCTTTTCACGTCTGCTCAGCATTCTTTCCACTATAATACTCTGTCTTTACTTGTATATGTGACAAGCATTAGGCCAGCTTTGTTTTTTTCATGTATGTTTTATATTAGTTAGAACTGTTTCTGCTGTGAATTTTAGAAACTCTACTGGAATTAGTTTTAGCGGAAAGGAATTTATTGGCAGAATAGGGGAGATGGGAGTATTTCACAGAATTCAAGGAATACTTGAAGAGCCAAACCGAGGGAGTAAGAGGGAACCTATTGCATGCAACCCAGCCTCTGGAACCTGGGACCTGAGCGCTGAGGACTTTTCTTTATCTGTTGTCGTTGTTTCTCTCTGTGTGTCTTTCTTATTTTTCTCTTCACTGTTCTTTCTTCATTGTTAAAAACACAGCCTACCTCATCTTTGGGTTTCCAAATTCCACCTTCAACCCACATGAGAGAGAAGGGCCTAATTTAATCCTTTCATTCCCAACACCAGCATTTCTAGAAAAGAAATCTGCTTGGTAAACATGAATGAGATGGCAATTGCTAGACAAATCAACCTGACCAGAGGAAATATCACCTTTAAAAATGGCTTCTCCCATAAAACATGTTGCAGATACAGAAGAGTGTGGTGTAGGCAGTTCCCAGAGAAATAAAAGTTTGGACTGAAAAAATAAAAACTAAAATACCCAGTATGTGTATGGTTACTTTAAAGCTGCATAAGAAAATAATTTTTAAAACCTTTCATAGTACTAAAAACTGATTTCATAAGTTTTTTTAAAATTAAAATATAGTAATCTTTTCCCCCAAATATTTCTTTATATAAATTCCCCTTCTCTAACAAAAAGCTGCAAGCATTTGAAGGTCAAAGGAAACAAACCGCGTATACTCCAGAGTGCGGAGAATAATGTTTTGGTCACAAATTGGTGCTGATTTAATATATGGTGGATTAAGTTAAATTGATAAGAAATGAAGTATTTATTTACTATCGAACAAATTAATTATTTATTATTTTGGTTCCATTAAACTCTATCCAAATAAGAACTTTGATCTGTAGAAAAATGAAAGTAATCGCACAGTATTGTAGAAACACATTCAACTAGGTCCGAAATTTTATGTCAGCATACAGACCCAGCTCCACCCCTAAATCGATGTGTAAGTGTGATCAAGACAGAGCCTGTTTTCTCTTCTATAAAATCAACTAAGAAATTTTTTAAATGTATTCCAGAAATAATGCCATTAAAACACAAGAGACTATTAATATTCCAATAGTAATAAGTGTAGGTAACTTATTCACCCAATTGAGAATTTTTAAAAATTCTATAGTACTTGGTGCATTTGATTTTTTCAAGCTCTTCTATTAGCAAAATTTGGGAGTAACATCTGGTACAATATTGTTCACCTGCCATTTTCTTTTTCTGTTCTGCCCCTACCTGTACCCCTGCCTTTCCTAATAAGAGATGTGGATGACTTAAAGGCTCTTTAAATGTACTCCATTTAAGAAAAAAAATTTTCCTCCATCAGCTATTTTCAGAAGTTTCATGTGGCCAATGGGCTACATCTTATGACCATGGTTTGCGTAAGAATTGTTTAGCCATACTTATCCATAGCCATTAAGGATAAGTAGCCATGAAGTTTTTTTCCTCCTAATATAAAAAAAGGCTCCTCTCTGTCACCCTCGTCTTGATGTTATATACTAAAAATTTGGGTTTTACGCTTCGATGTATTTTCCTTAATCTCATTGGTTCCTCTTGAAATATATAGCCACTGCCAACCTTCCCAAGGGAGTCAATACTTCACTTTCTTTTATGTGCTCACTTGGTCCATTGTTATTCTGTTGTACACCATTCCAATTACCTGTGAACCTGGATTTTTCAGTTGATTCTTAGTTTTGCCTAGATTTTTATATTTTTTGTTTCACATCTCTTTGTTGCTTATGAATAATTTCCTGGAAGAGAAAAATAAAATGCTGACATTTTGTTATCATATTCTAACTGAGGTCCAAACTATTGCTTTTGTAATCCATCTATAGTGGTTTTGTTACAATGATATCAAACGTTTTCTTGGCTTTGACATTGAGTTTGCCTCTTTGTTTACAGCTTTCTGGTGCCCTTTTCATTCCTTGTGATTTCCCAATTTGCTGTCATGACTCTGAACAATAATTTTTGCAAATTCATTCAGCAAATTAGCTTATTATATGTTGAAACCTGATATTTGAATTCCTCGAAAGCAGGTTTCCTCTCAGTTCCTTGGCTAACTTTGATTTCAATTTCTGTTTTATTGAATTTGTTATCTTCTTTAAATTCCATTCTATTCTTTCCATTCTTTTTTAATTTCTTTGTCAGAAAAAAAAAGCAGAAGCAAAATGATAATAGAGCGGTCCTGCTTTCGCTCTGTCATCTGTTAACATTGTTATCTTCCTCGTGCAGCAAGCTATCCCTGTCTGTGAAGAGAAAAAGAAACCCTGATTATAAAACAGGAATCTGCCTTTCTTTTTAAACATCCTTACATTGTTTGCTAAGCACTCGCAAAATGAAACATACATTTTGGTCTTGGCTACTCTACCTGTTTATTCACTTTTAATGAATGATAGCATAAATGTAATAATTTAATATTTTATACAGATTATTAATTTTCTCTATCATAACATTCTTACTATGAACCTTTAATTACACAGTATGTATCATTTACCCTCTTTACTACACCTCTCACTGTCATCCACTCTCTAACACACCGAGATTCTTTCTGGACATCAATACCTAAGACTCTCTCTAAGACTATGTTTCCTGGTATTAATCACATTTACATTTCATCCTGCAATATAAACTGTGGCTCCAGAATGCCCTTGTCTGGATCATTCTTTCGTATCCTCACAAAGCTACATATTGCTTAATTTATGTTGCTAAAATCAGGCTTTTGGCTATCATTCACTTTTCCTCAAAACTTAGAATTCTATTCACTTCTCTCCCTAGCAAATGCAAAACCAACCTTTCCTTCAAACAAAGGTTTAGATGGAAGCAAAAATATGAAACAGCTATAAGATATTTTCAATATGTATCCCAAATAGTATTTCCTTATCTGAAAGGAGGTTTTGATCCACTCTCTTATCACAGCTTAAGAAAAGGAAGAAAGGATGGCTACCAGCTAAACAAGGAGAGCGAAATAATGTAGAGGGAAGTCATGACAAGAGAGAAAAAGGCAAAGCCCAATACTTCTAGTCAAATGATGTGTGATGCGATGATAGAAGATAGGGATGAGACACAGGGAAACCTGGGTCCCGTTACCTTGGCGGATTTCGGCTTGGAGAGATGGAGACTTGTTTAGTATGCCTGGGAGATGACCAAGGCAGGGTGTTTTCCCTTAGATTCAGGTGTAGGATTCTGGGAGGAAAGCTCTATACCATGTAGGCCTCAGTAGACATGAGAGAACTTCAGGAGACTTAGGCAGAGGGTGTGTCTCTTGCATGATTGATTCTTCTTCAGTTCCCTGCAATTCTGCATGTTGAATTAAGAGCCAGCTGGTCTGCCAGTGTTTACAGTATTGGGAAGTACAGGGCTATCCACAGAAGCTATAGCACTGATACTCCAGGCCAGGGACTGGCTGAAGTATATGGCAGACACAGGAAGGCATCTCTAGGGCAACAAGAAGAGAGAGGAGAGAGAGTCAGCAGGGTAAGCTCCTGAGCCCAGGCTAAAACAAAAAAATTGCACCATAATTTTCTCAATCATAGACTTTAGTAACTGTACAAAGAGCATATCCAGGTATTCAATCAGGACAAACGTAGCTCATACAATGCCAATAAGAGCTCAATTAACTATTAGCACATGACCAAAACACCATCTGAATGCCTTGCTATCATGTATTTTCCTTCCCTCCACAGTCTAATGTCATCTACAAGAGGAGCAGGGGTACAAGAAAGCTCTCATTCAGGCTGAACGATCATTTCAGAGCAACAATGTTAAACCAGAGCTTATTTAAATTCTGAACTTAGTTTGATTAATTGTGTGTGTGTGTGTGTGTGTGTGTGTATAAAATTGTGTGTGTGTGTGTGTGTGTGTGTGTGTGTGTTTATTTCTACCCAGTATGTGGAAGTGTCTTATGAGAAGGATCAGAGAAGTTTTAGAGAAACAAAAAAAAGCTACTTAAAAAATCCTAGAGAATCTTAAAGATCTTAGAGAATATGCAGGATAATATGAACCAGAAAAAGGTCTCACAGCAGACCTTAGGGACACCATAATCCTCTTTAGTTGGCATCACTATAGTCACGGCTTTGGGTTAGTAACGTTACTTCCTGGTTAAGAGTGTGGCATGGAGATAGACACCTGGGTTCCAATCCTGCCCTCACAATATCCTAGCTGAGTGATCTTGGCCTAATTCCTTACCCTCTCTAATCCTGTCTGTCTAAAAAAAAATGGTTCATCTTCCTCTTGAGATGATTGTGACATCTACTGTGATATTAGTTGAAATAATGCACATAAAATCCTGGGCATGTACCTGACACATAGTGAGGATAAAGAAATATTAGCTATTATTAGCAACGTATGAACTTTCGAATGTATAGTTAATTGAAGGGCGAGGGAGTTTTATGAACTTCTTAAGAGTAATCTCACTACTGGGTAAGCCCCAGAACATAGCCACTCTTTAATATGACAAATAATAGAGCACAAATACATAGATTTGTGTTGTGACCTTCATTTTAGGAATAACGGTTTTCTTTTATATATCATTACAGCCTTTAAGTGTTCTTTTTATTACATTTATAAGAACTCAAAATAAGATCTCTTGACTTCATGTTTCCCCTTCCCTTCATATGCAGTGTTTGAAAGTTAATTTCTCTTATATGCTTGTTTTTAACTAAACACTGTTTTGCCCTCACCATCACTCCCACTCTTAAAAGCACTTATTCTTACACAAAATTGCTTGCTGTCACACAGGCACACCAATATTAGCAGTCTGAACAGCCACTGTTAAAACAGGAATGGAATTCAGGAGATTTTGCAGTCTTTTACATACTTGTTACCAAGGAAACCATCTATGTGTTTGCTCACAGTCAGGCTAGCTTTTGTTTTCTGTTCATATGAGGAAAAAATTAGAAATCTCACCAGTACCAGAATGCAAGTAATAGAAGGGCAAGTAGGCTTTTCAGTATCGACCAAAATTCATTGTTAAGCTTAATAAAAGTGCATTTGAGATTTTAAGTTTTATAGTCAGATAGTTTACAGAGAGCAGGGAACTCACATTAGAGCCAAGAGGAGTTGTGGCTGATTTATTTTCATTTCTAGCATGATTGCTATTGTGAAGATACTCTCAGGTGATAGATGGAAAGGCAGAAGACTGGCTCCTTACCCTGAATTCACCCCTTAACATCTTGAAGTCTCAGTTATCTTAGGTATAAAATGGGCATGAAGATATCTCCTCTGTTACCTCAAGTTAGAAAATGCATATGAAATACATTGTAAACTGCTGAATTGTTGTTTAAATATGTACATTTATGTGACTTTTATAATTTCCCAAAATGTTAGAAAAATACAAAGCCAAATTATTTTTTAAAGGAATTAAATGGATATTTTTAACCATATTTTAAGAACAGGAAAAAATAATTAATAGAGATTCCTAAGACTAGAGATTTAGAACTTTATTTGTAATGAGGCTGTCCAGAGCAGAGGATTAAGACCTAGAGCTTACAACAGTCTTCTAGCTGTAGTTTCTAACTCAAGTTGTTCTCTGCTATAGATTATTCTTAATGTTTCTGACAGATTCATCCTAGCATTGCCTTGATCAATAACTTATACGAAAGGATATAATCCAGAGAAAGAAAGCAAATCTTACATTTCAAGGACAGGACGGGATGAGGAGCCTCCAATTGCTCAGGTCCAGCTGGAAGGTCACATCTTCTCGATGACCTCCTCCAACAGGAAAATGAATAGATCACTAAGAAAAAACAATGTTATTGTTGCAATGATGATCCGGTCCTTGAATTGCATATGAGTTTGGACAAAAATGCACTCCATTATTTTAAGCATTAATTCTACAAAGCATTCTTTAAATTTGGAACCTAGGTTTTTAAAAGATAATGACTGAAAAATTGACAATAACTTCTTTAGGTGGCAACATAAATGATTCTGAGAAGGTAGATGCTGTCAGACTGAGCATCCAAGTACTTATGAAGGGCCTACTATATGTTCAGCACTATTTGCCTTTTGCATAAATGTTTAAGTTAAAAATGTATATTCCATAGCTAATGGAGTAGAAATCATTGTGGCTTGATTTTAGGGTAAGATAAAGTGTACCTGCTAAGAATGAAAGCTACATGCTGAAAATAAAAAGACATGAGGCTGAAGAGACTGAGATTAGATTATGAAGAATTTTATAAAGCAGGCATATAATGAGTACCACCATTTTAGATAACCTAGATTAGCTTTTAGGGTAATTTTTTGAAAAAGTAATCGATTATTAAGTCAGATGCACAAATAGAATGGTCTCAGCATGATGACATACTTCATTTCTTTTGGAAATTAGCATGAGATATTGAGACCTCTCTATTCAACCGGAGTTTTGAACATAGGGATGGAATATTTGTGGTCAATAGAATTTTATAAGAAAACTTCCCTTACTACCACGTATGATTCCTCAAAACTTCTATGCTCTCACAAGTCCCTACACCATTGTATCTGGGCATTTTTCAGCCTTAAATGCCCCTCCCCTTGTCTCAGCTGAAGAACTCTCACTCCTTCCTATCTTATTTTCTGTTCTCTCACAGCACTTTATTATGCAAGCCCCAATTAGAACACTTCCACAATTTAAAAAATATTTTTCATGTCTTATCATTAAATTTTGAGCTCCCTGACAGAAGTTATCATGCCATATTTATTCTTATTTCCTCATAACTTAGTACTATGCTTCACAGATAGTAGTTAATAAATGTATGTTATGTCATGTAATAGTTTAAAATGGCTTTACTTTCCATTGTAAGGAAATTATGACATAATAATTTGTCACAAATAAAATTGTGACACATAGGATAATTATGATATGAAACCATAGGCATTATTAAAAAGAAAGGGCATTATATCTAATGAAAGGACTGCAAGAAGAGATTTCGAATAAGATGCTAAAGGAGGCAGAGAGAGCCATAGCCAAATTAAGATCAACTTGAGATCAGTTCGAGATGCTGAAATTCAAAGAGAGGAAAGCCTGTAGGTAATGCAAATCTGTAAGTCATAAATATTTTCTCTCAGAATAATGGAGATTAGCATGAAAAATAGAAAAACAGTTTGTGCAGTCAAAGTGTGCAAGAAAGTTGAAGTTGGCACAAATCTGATAAACTGGTATATTTGGAATCCTGGAACTTCATATGGTAACTGTACATAGGAGTATGCTCTTATCAAACCACAGTAATTAGTTTGTCATATTTTTTGTGCCTTTGCATTTCCAGCTAAAACTGTCTTTTGTTGATGCTAATCTTGAATTTTTTGAACTTTAATATTTAAGTGACCCCAGTACTCAAAATTTACTCTAAGAGGAAACTAGCATATCAACACACCACAGAAATATTCTAATAACAAAGAATTACTATCTTTCTGCTGTACCTGGTATATGAGTTTCCTGTTTGTTTCCATAAGAAATTACCACAAACTTAATGACTTATAAGACAACAAATTTATTATCTTACAGTTCTGTAGGTTAAAAGTCCAACATAGGCCTTACTGGGTTAAAATCAAAGTTTAACAGATCAATATTCCTTCTGGAAGCTCTAAGAGAAAATCCATTTCTTTGCTTTTTCCTAGGTTCTAGAGGCTACCACAATCTTTGGTTCATGGCTGCCTTCTTCTATCTCAAGGCCAGCAATACAGTAACTCACTGATCCTGCTTCCATTGCCACATCTCTTTCTCTGATTCTCTCTTCTGCCTCCTTCCTCTACTTTCAAGGACTCTCGTGTTATATTGGGTCCACCCTGAGTAACCCAGGATAATCTCGTTATTTTAAGGTTACATAATTTGAAAATAATTTCTTTGCAATTTTAATTTCTGTTTGACATGTAACCCAGCATATTCATGGGTTCCTCAGTTTAAGATGTAGATTTCTTTGGAGGAGGACCATTATTCTGCCTCACATACGTGGTAATGGGAACATTTTTAGCCCCACTCATAAACAACATATGGCTTAAAGGGAGTCCAGAGCTGAGGTGGTCAGTGATGTCAGGAAAGTTTCCTTCTAGCCAGGGTCTGCAGATCTAAATGAAAGTTAATCGGTTACCATATTTCTCAACTTCATATCTGATGCAAAAGGGAAACATCTCTATCAAACAGTTTTTACCTTACCTTGGCCATTTCCTGTTAAAAAATATATATATTCCTAAAGGATATTTTTCAGAATTTTCATAGGGTATTTTTAAATAAACCAAACAAAATATTGCAGAAAGTCTTTCACTGTTGACTTAACTGATCTAGAAATAGATCTGCAAGGTATTTCTAGTGCTAAATAGGGCACAAGCAATCACAATTATATTTGCCATCTTCTTGACAGAAAAGTGATATTAAGATCATTATCAATATAAAAAATATGTTGGACCCATTATTAATTTTTGTTTAAAAATCTATTCTACTATATTTAATTGTATTTGAAAAGATCAAAGGAGAAAAAAAGAGTCTTTATCTCTGGAAAGAAATCACAAAGAATTAATAGGGTCTTCTTAATTAAATTAAAACAAAATCCCATATTTGAAAAAGGTTATTAAAATCAAATTATAATATAGACATAAAGGGAGTTCTTTGGAAGAGTCATAATATAGTTAATCTACTGGAACTGAAAGCTCAAAACAGCAGGCCATGTTTGATCTTGGTTGGATAAAGTTAAAGTAGACAGAGCACAATGTCCAAAAACAAAAGGAAGATGTTATGGCAATTAATATCTGTGTATTCTAATAAGCAGTCAAGAGTTAGAAATATGATTTTAGAAGTAAATAAATTATTTGTCAATTATCTGTTATCTAACTAAAATAATAGTAACGTTCAAACTGAAGTCCATTACTTATACCAATCTATCCATTTAATAATGGCTAAGAAGAAAAAAATTAAATAATTAAAAATATCCACAATATTTAGTAAATCTATAACTATACAGCCATATAATTATACTCGATATTTCAAATTAACAAGACATGGGCCTTATCTTCACAAACTTAATAGTTTGATGATTTGACATTAGTATAGATAGTAATCAGAAAAATATAAAGCTTAATAATGTCAACAGAGATAATGTGCCATGAAGAACACAACTCAGTATAACTAATATGTACTAGTACATTTGAGACTGCATAATCATAGCCATACTCTTACAAACTTAATTCAAAGGATGTTATTGTAGGAAAGAAGAGCTAAAAACAACCTTAGGAGCTGCACATCCAGATGTCATAAAACACTGAAATATTCAGATTAGTGTAGTGACTGTAGCAGTCTTCCAATCCCAGCAAGCTGCCTAGAACCTTTGCGCCATAGTCCAGTTACCACCTTTCTAGTGACTCAAGTGCTCTCTACCCACAGTGCTATCTACCCCATGTTTTCTTCTTAGTGCCTTCCCTGCCTGTATTTTAGCTTTTGTCTTGCTCTTTGTGTATCTTTCATTCATGTACTCCAAGAAGAAGAGAATCTGAGGGCTCCAATACAGATGCCTTCTTCTCATCAATACAGATGACAGCTTTTGCAGAGCTTTTATAGTGGCTCATTTCAAGAGTCTCTGTTTGTCTGCCTTTAGGTCCAATCCCCTGTGACCAGGGATTTGATTCATTTGACACAAATGTGAAAGGAAGCACCTGTGGCTTTTTTTTTTTTTTCTTAAGAAAGGATGTAAACACGGCAGGACATCAGAGAGCTTTATTTTGCTCATTTATAGTGAATATTCTATGGAATTTGGGGAGTTGTGATAGGCTAGAATTTTAGGATTCCCAGAATGATGACCTTTCAAACTTAATATTCACATCCTAACCAGGTAGAAGCATGATACAATTGAAGTGGGGTGTGTCTGTGTCACGGTAGGGGGCATTATTCATTCACTCTTCCATTATTGAGCATTTGTTGAAAGGTAGCTATTATTTTTTATGCTGAGAATACAGTGATGGATTAGGTACACTATTTTAGGATTTTCTAAGCCCAAAGAAAGTTTGAAATCTAATGGAAGAAACAAACTCCCAAAAAAATATTACTAAGTGCTACTTTCATATGCTGCCACCATCAAACATATCCAAACCATGTGCATCTATATCTTTATACCCTGCCTTCCCTCTGTAAAAGTGTATTGATGACCCATGCTCCTACTAGGACTAGGTCTTCAGGTTGTGCGCTGGGTCCCAACTCCCAGCTCAATGTCATTGCTACAGGTCTCCCTTCTCTCTCTCAACTCATCATTTCCCCCCTCTCCATTTGATTATTTTCATTAACATTAAAAGAGGTTGTCATTCTTCATATCTTAAGAAAAGAAATGTTCTCTTGATCCCATCCCTTCCAGCTATAGCCCAACTTCTATGCTCCCAATTACAGCAAAATTTCTCCAAAGGATGGTCTATGTTCATTGTCTCTTTTCTCATTCTTTCTTGTTATCCAGTCTAGTTGTTTACCAGTTCACTGAAAGTATGCCTGTGGGGGTCTCTAATAACTTCTGACACACCAAATTATAGGGGCAATTCCCGTTTTCAACTCATTTGCCTTATCAGTAGCACTTCCCATCATTGACAACTTTTTCTCTAAAATATTTTCTTACTTTGTCTCTGACACACAAACATGTCTTGGGTCTCCTTATACTGAAATGACCACTCCTCTATCTTTTTTCCTGAATTTCATTTCCCCTACATTAAGCGCTTATAGCCTCTAGTCCTTGGGCCCCCTCTCTTATCTGCTCACTATGAGTAGTGTGTACAGAAATTAAAGAAAATCTAGTCCACTTTTATGAGTGGCATAAGAAAGAAAAGAAAATGGAGAGTATCTCAGGTATTAGTGACCAAACTAAATCCTTGTCTATTTTGGCCTTACATACAGTTTTCATTTTTGTTCTTCATTGTCGTGATTTCAATCCAAAAGAACAAAATTATACACATATATATACACACATGCATTTTAGTAAGCTATCTGGATTTCACAGATGATTGTGCAGGAAAAACATGGAAAAAGATTTCTAGCAGATCCAAAGCAAACATTAAAATCTTTATTATACAATTTTGTTTTGTAAAATCTCTTTCGATTGTCCAAAAAATGGGCTTTATGCTTTTGTTGTTATTGTTTCCTTTGTTTTTATTAATTTGGATTTAGTTGTGTGTGTTTTTCTTCTCTTTCTCTCTCTCTCTTCACTCAACCCTTTTGTTCACTCTTCTCCCTTCCTCAGCTTCCTCCAACAATTAAAATTTCTCTCTTCTCTATTATGCAAATAATTCAAGCCCTTTTGGCCTCTGCCTCAAACTTTACATACTCATACCCATCACTGCGCACTTTTAGAAAAGAATATCCCAAGCATCAGAAATTCATACTTGTAGAAGTCACTTTATTTAGCATATTTTGCTATTTTAATGTTTAGTAACCCACAATATTCATTAGGCTTTCATTATGTTGCCTTTAACAGAGAACAACAACAGCAGTATCTTATACAAGATGTAAGTTTATTTCCTTCTTTCATAAGAGAAGTCTTATTTTAGTCCCAGGATGGTATGATATGCCATGGAAACAGTAACCGAAACTCCCAATCCTATTTCTCTGCCATCTTCAGTGCTTGGCTCCCATTTTATGTTTCAAGGTGATTGCTCAAACTCCAGATATCTGTATTTTAATCAGCGCAATGGAGAAAACTAAAAAAAGAAAATAAAGACCTTTTCCACTTCTCTTTAAGAATCTTTCTAAGAAATTGCACATAATACTTCTGCCTAATTCCATTTACTAGTATTTTTTGTCTGGTCTTACATTAGCTTTAAGGAATCCTGGAAAATCATTCTGGGCAATCGTTAGTCCAGTTAAAACCCGATAGTTCTATTATCAAGAAAGAAGAGGAAAATGGATATTTGGTAAAAATTAACTCACTCTCTGACCATTTCGCCATAACCCAAAGTAATTTATTAATCTTTTTCTCAAAAGGAAATAATGATATCCTCCATTAAATTTGGGCAGGTGAAATTTCTCAAGCATCTAATCGATTTATATATGTATGTATGTATGTATGTATGTATGTTTGTATGTATGTATGCATGTATGTACTATCATCTATTTAACTACCTACCTACCTACCTATCATCTGTCTATTTATGTATCAAATTTATCTACTTACCTATATATCCATCTAGTTATTAAGTTAGCCAACTATCAATTTTTTAAAACCACATCACTGCTTCCAACATTCTCTGGGCAGTCTACTTCTCAGATATTTTTGTTGTTATCAATAGTTAGGAAACATACATCTAATTAATATCAGGATTGTATAAACATTGAAACTGTATAGGGGCATTGTCATTGCTTGGCACATGGAATTAATCAACAAAGCTTTGAAATCATGTGGTGACAGCCATAGCCTCTCTTTTGCTGCATAGTGTGCTTGGAACTAGTCAGATAAATACTTTTGATAAAGGCAAAACTATTCATATGAATCTGATGGGGAAATACAAGAATATCTCATCAGTACCAGAACAGTTCCCTGATGAGAGGCATCCATTTACAATATTTCCTATTTTGAGCTGTGTAAAGAAATTGATTGATCTCTATTATTATCCATAAATTTTATATTCCTTTTTATTTACAAGAAAATGTGAGTAATTGGAGGTAGAGATCATGACTTCAGAGGATGACTTTATTTTTCTTGAAATTAGCAAGCAAGAGCTGAAAGCCTCTTTCTCCTCTGATCATATTTAGTACATTTAAAATAAATAATAAGTACATTATTATACCTAGATTTTATAATTTCAGACCATAAAAAATCTGTCTGAGTTATAAAGAATAGTGATGACTAATTTTAGCCTGCAGTCAGGGTGTTACAAATATTAACAATATAAGTGTTAAAGGTATTGAAGTTGATGGCAAGAAGTTGCCCTGGTTCTTCGGATATAAGTCACAGAGAAAAGGGACACGAAGTCCCAAGTAGCAAGCGAAAAAGTAGAGTATTCAAGAGTGTATCAACCTATACTCTAGGGAAGAAGGTAGGAGAAAGTTTTTTCAAGATAAGAGTTTAATTACCCAGGTTTGATGAAATGCAGAATTTCAACTTGTGTACTTGTTTAGAAATTTTTGTTATAAACTGGACTCAGAATGATTTTTAAAACATTGCTTCAGAGATATAAAGAATCTAAACCTCACAGAAATCTTAAGAAAAAAAGACTTGTTCCTACTGTTTTTTAATAATCATTAACACATTTTACAAATTTATTTGTAAAAATAAATCTTATAGCGATCTGGATTTTTAAAGTTTAATGTTATTTCCCATGGAATACAATTATCAATTTTGTCTTGATAATAAATTAACAATATAACATTCATTCTGTGGTCTTAATACCACCTAAGTAGCTATTTGAACATTTTTTTAATTATACAGAAATTACCAAACCATAGAGTCTCCATGTTCTCTCTTTAGCCGATTATTAATAACACTAATATTAACAAATAATTTGTCTTAAAAAATTGCATGTGAAATTTTGCTTTTACAGTTGCTGTGTAAGAATCAGTCTCTCATCTGCTCTAATTCCTCATTTTGTATTCCAAAGTAAGAACCTCCACTCTTTGAACTAAATGGAGAGTTTCCACCATCCTTTTTAATTCACTCCTCCCTAAAGGAAGACAGCCTTCGAAATTGGAAAACTGAGCATACAGAATTATTTCCATCTATTATTATTATTATTATTATTATTATTATTATTATTAATTTTGTACCTGCCAGGATGCAGAGAGGAAGCATTTGGCTCAATTCCTGATGCCATGTGGTAACTTATACTGATATCATGACCCAAGAATGTCTTCTAGAAATAGGTCTGGGAGAGTCTATCTTCCTTGACCTCTCTACTGTCTTGTCTATATGGGTACAAGACAGCTACCCCTCTTGTCCCCAAGGTATAGAACAGCTGTTGCTAAGAAGCCTCTTATGACTCCATACCTAAATCACATTGGGTACTCCATTTTTAGTTGTTTGATCTCATTTAGTGCTAAGTTGTAGCATCAAGGATAATAAGAGCTACTCATAATTTATTTCTTTTTTATGTACATAATCACAAGCACATTTCTCTTCTTCTTTTCTCCTCACAAATTTATACAGAAGCAAACTAGTAATGGTAAAAATTTTAGTTCAGTCCTAAAATTATAGGATATAAAGGTCTAATGAGGATAGAGATAGAATAAGAATGAACATCACTGTAAGATGAACACAGTGACAGATGGAATTTTTGTCTCTTCCTATTGGGAAGAGTATAAGTTACATGGGAGAGTTATATTATGTTAGTTAAGAAGGCTTGTTTATTTTTATTTTTGTCACTGTTGACATTGAGAACTTTATTGTTAGAAGTATTTGTATGAATGCTTTGCAAACCATGGGACTGACTGTATTATAAAGTAGAAGCACATCCATTCCATTTTCTTTAATGTTCCCCTCTGTGTTACAGGGGATGGTAGGTTAAAGTACTTTTCCCTTACAGCTAGAATTCTGTATGCTCTTTTGGTTTTTCCCATGAGATTTACTCACAAAAGTTTTGGAAAGTGGAAATGAGATAGAGACCATCTTACAGTGGCTATGACAGCTAATAAGAATCATCCAACAGTGAAAAACGTGTAACCTGGATGTGAGGCAGTTATGATGTCGGCAGTAGTGGTAGAAGAACCAATCATAGCTTCTCATTTCTAGGTCACAACTACCATGTTGTGATCTGGAAACCAATTGTCCTTGGAAGCCCCGAGTCTTGCATCTCTCTTATCCTTCAAACAACTTTGTAAGCACCTTTATTCTCTCTATTGAGTCTCCTACACTGTTAGATCAATAAGAATACAGATGATTATGGATTTTGTATTATAGTCATTTCCACAAATTATAATTAAATAATTCTGTGGTTCCCTGGAGTATATTAATTTATTTTCTTTGGGGTTTGTGTAATAATTTCTCATTCCTCTATCTATCATGCAAGCCTTCCAATTATAAATGAGGTTGAAGAGATTATGAATTTTCCTGTTTTCACAGAGATTATCATTCAGCTGTCCTTTGTTCACAAGAAGGTTCTGACAGAGAAAAGAGAGATGAAAGCCTATTATGTTATTCATAGTCTTATAATTTTCTCTTTGGTAATTTATGCAACACAGATTTGTCACATTAGAGGAAAATGTCATTGAATTTATGTTTCGTGTCGTGTGTGTGTGTGTGTGTGTGTGTGTGTATTATTATTATTGCCTGTGTGTTGGAGTCCACAGAGAAATTTTCCAAATATATTCTCCTGCATCATATTAAAATCTGAAGTTGAAAAATGCAGTTTCTTAATCTTTAAAATAATATCTTTTGAGGAATTTGAGGTCCACATTCCTCTGTAATAAAGAAATTTCTCTGTATGCTTCTGTGACCTTTGACAAGTATCATAGCTAACTGGTCTTAGTAGCAGCAGGATTTATTTCTTTCACAGAGGTTTGTGTTCTGCCAGGTGAAAATAATCACTAAAGCTAAATGCCTCAGATCTTTTTAAAAAGTGTTTGGCTTTTTATTTTGCTTACTCTGGTTCTGAGCGGTCGATTTGTTGGGTATCCCACCAAGTCAGAATAGAAAGGCAGAAAAATGTTTGTGGTGGGATGAACTCTGACTAGTTCTAGATCTTGCTTGGTTTAAAACCAATGTCAGCTTTCTAAATAAACCACCAGGAATTTCAAGAATTTACTTGTAAATATGTTGAGAATCCTGTTTTCAGGGTGTTTTCGTTCTCTGTTCTTGCTCTCTCTGAAAACTACTGATTCTTGAATTTCTACATTTAGTCAGATTGAAAATTCTGACTCTTTTAGGGATCAAGAAAAATCTTGAGCTCAGCTATTTGGTTCGAACACATCACTGATGAGACCTAACAGGCTCTATATGTCATGATCTGTAGATATAGCTATGACTTGACTCACTCCAGCACTTATAAAACCTGGCAGAGGGAGACAATAGTAAATAGAATCCTATATCTAGAAAAAAATGTCCTTCAAAAGTGAGAGAGAAATTAAAACATTTTTAGATAAACAAAGGATGAAGGAGTTTGTCACCACTAGACAGGTTGTGCAAGAAATGCCCAAGGGAGTTCTGCAGGTTGAAATGAAAGAACACTTGATAGAAACTCAAACTGTAGGAGGAAATGAAGATCTCAGTAAAGGTAGATAGCTTTACAATAGCTAGCATTATAACTTTGGCTTGTAACTCTACTTTTGATTTTCTTCATTATTTAAGACAAATGTGTTTTAATAAATGATTAGTCTAAAACCTAGTATTATTGTAAATTTGGTTTGTATCTTCACATTTTGTTTTCTACAAAAAAAAAATCTATTCGTTTTATTTGAGACCAATGCATTAAAATTTTTTATAGTCTATATTTTGGACACAACTGTATAAAGATATACATTTGTGCCATCAATGACTGAATGGGGTTGGGGATGGAGATATATAGGTACAAAGTTTTTACATACTACAGAAGTTAAGCTGGTTTAAATTCAAATTAGAATGTCCTACTTAAGCATTTTATCTGCAAACCCATGGTAACCATAAACAAAATAACTATAAAATATACAAAAAATGAAAAGAGAATTAAAACATTTCACCAGAAAAAAATGAACACAAAAGACAGAACTGCAGGAATTGGGGAACAAAAAAACTACAAGGCATTTAGAAAACACATAACAAAATGACAGAGATAATTCCCTTCTCATCAGTAACTATTTTAAATGTAAATGAATTAAACTATTCAATCAAAAGGCAGAGATTGGCAGAATAAATTAATAAAACATGATTTAACTATATGCTAAGAGACTCACTTTAGATGCAAAGAAACAAATATATTGAAAATGAAAGGATAGAAAAAGATTTTTCACTCAAATAGTAACCAAGTAAAAGCAACGGTGAATGTACTAATATCAAACAAAATAGACTTTAAATCAAAAAAGTTTATAAGAGAACAAGAAGCACATTATAAAATGTTCACTACATCAAGAAGCTATAACAATTATAAACATTTGCACTCTTAATAACAAATTATCAAAATGTAAGAAAAAAATTGACAGAAGTGAAGGGAGAAATAGGTCTATAATGACTGTTGGAGACTTCAACACATCACTCTCAATAATGGATAGAACCGAGAGAAGATAAGAAAGGAAGATAATAAAGAACTTTAACAACACAATAAAGTCAGTAGGTCTAACAGACATATACAGAATACACTACCCAACAAAACCAGAATACGTATTTTTCTCAAGTGCACATGGGATAGTCTCCAGTGTAGACCATATATTAGGACACAAATTAAGTAAATCTCAATAGATTTAAAAAGAGATATCATACAAAGTAAGTTCTCTGAACACAAAAGGATGAAGTTAGAGATCAACAACAGAAAGAAAACAGGAAAATTTACAAATTTGTAAAAATTAACACTCTTAAAAAACTAATGGATAAAGAAGAAACTACAAAGGAATTTTAAAAAATACTTAGAAATGAATGAAAATAAAACCACAAAATTCCAAAACATATGAGACACAGTAAAAGCAGTGCTAAAGAAAAAAACAATTATAGCTATAAATGCTTACATTAAAAAAAAAAGATCTCACATCAAAAATCTAAATTTACAACAGAAGTATCTAGAAAGATGACAAACTAAACCTAAAGCTAGCCAAAAGAAAGACATAATAAAGATTAGAGCAGAGATAAATAATGTAGAGAATAAAAAAAATTGTGAAAATCAATGACACCAAAAGTTGATTCTGTATAAAGACTTACAAAATTGACAAACCTTTAGCTAAATGGACCAAGAAAAAAGAGAAAACCCAAATTACTAAAATCAGAAATGAATGTGGGGACATTACTACTGTTTCTATAGAAATAAAAGGGATTATAAAGAAGTACTATGAACAATTGTACATGAACAAATTAGATAACCTAGATGAAATGGAGAAATTTCTAGAAATACAATACCTACCAAGAATGAATCATGAAGGAACAGATTCAGCAATTATAATTAGCAAGAAAATTGAATGGTGAAAGCAAGGATTCTTCCTTTGTTCCCAACTTAAAGAAAGTCTTTACCATTAAGTATGTTTTCTATGGGTTTTCATAAGTAGCTTTTATTATTTTAAGGTTAATAATTTATAACCCTAGTGTGTTAACATTTTTATCATAAAAGGATGTTGGATCTTTTCAAATGCTTTTCTGCATTAATTGAGATGATCAGATGATTTTTATTCTTCACTAGGAGATACATGAGTGGATATATTTTACCCATTTTTTTGAGCTTCTTCAATCTGAAATGTAATATTATTTCATATTAGAAAATTATCAGCTATCATCTTCTCTTGGACTATTATCTTTCCAACTTTCTCTATATTAATAATTCTGGAATTTTTATTAATATGTTAATTTTTTAATTTTATTAGTTTCAAGTATACAGTACATTAATATGGTTTATAAAACGATCCCCCTAATTGCTCTTTCTAGTATATGTTAAATTTTTGTACACTATCTTTTATGTCCTCATCTCACTTTATTCTGTATAAACAGCTAAATTTGTTTTCCAATTTATTATCCTTACCTGGTTGAATTTAATGTTCCATAATATGTCCCTTGAGTTCTTAATTTTGATAACTCTCATTTTTGGAGATTTCATTTGGCTCTGTTCCACATTTAGTTGTTTTTATTTCCACACTGTTCACATTGTGCATTTTATTTCTTCTTGTATTTCTTTAATAACTTTAAATATTAATATCTGAGAAGCATATTTAGATCCTCTTATCCCTAGTTTTCTTAAATATGGGTTTTCACATTTGTTGATTCATATTGCACTGTAATTAATTTTCATGTGTAGTTTGAACTTTTTTTAGTGTAATCTCATCTTCAGTAAGGATGGATTTTCTTTGTGGGAGTCTCATGTATTGTAGGCTGTAGATTCTGCTGAGACCAATGATAACTTACCAACTTTTGGCTTCTTACCTCATGAGTAGTAAACATTCAGACCTCACAGCATCTGATTTGGAATTGGGATTTTCATTTCTCCAAAGTTACATTCTTTCCGTTTATAAACCTGGCAATTGGCGTGTTTCCTAATGCTTACCTGGATCTATGGTTTTTCTAAGCCAATTTCCAGAGACATTGTAGCCAATAGTGACATCTAATTCTTTTTTTCTTTGCAGAGGGTTCGATTATAGCTAACTAACCATCTTATGTGAAGCCAAAACCAATCCTCCCACCTGTCAACTTCATTCCAGATTCCACACCTCTGAGCTATTTCAGTAACTGCCTGATGGATCGTTCTTTTACATTTATGTTTAACCTCCCCTTCGTTTATAGCATTGGTAGCTGGTGATGCCCATTTCTTTTTCTTCCTGTTGGTGAGTTTCCCAGTGATATGTTCTTCCCAAATGTAATTTTTCTCACACCAGATTCAGTATTTTTCTACCAAAATTTGATGTTTGTGGAAGGGTTTGTAGCAGCAAGCTATGGGCTGTGATGGATAATTTATTCATATGGTTCAGGCATACATACTCTGTAATCCTCATAATAATGAATGTGCATTCCCTATATGCAGCATGCTCAGTAGATACTACCCATATATCCTTTTTCAGCTAAGGCCTAACTTTGATACATATTTTATGTAACTGTCTACAGTTTATCCCAGCTTTCAAAATCCCATCTTGTTGTTTGTTTCTGATATTTGCTCCTTTCTACTTTATATAACTTTTCTCTTCAAAATGTGCATCCTATAATCTTTTTTTCACACTTCCAGGCAGAGAAAAATACATAATTATACATAAAATATGTGTGACCAGAGCAAAAAGAGCCTAGGGAGTTTCTGGGAAGCTAAATATGTAATAGTTCAAGGAAGAAGTTCTTCAGCTGCCAGAAATTACCGAAAATTTTTTGTCTCTGTAAAGCAATGTCACGCATAATGCTATCAAAGGGTTTTTTTTTTTTTTGAAATAAGTTTGTTGGTTTGTTTTTGACAGCTATGAGTGGCTCAGAAAGTGAAAGAATATTGTAATAAACCAGGACCAAATTTCTTTGCTGGCACTGTATCTCAGAATGAGAACTCTATGCTCTCAGAAAAACATTAATATGGTTGAAGCATCTATCACTTTCTCTATTTCTTTCTGCTTTCTATTTTGAGGTGCCTAGTAGATGGTAATATACTGCATCCTGAAAAACATCACTTTATCAGTCTTGAAAAGGGGTAGCAGTTGCGATTAGGGCATCTTACCTGAAACTATGGTAAACTTATTGGAACTAATCCCCCAAAGTGTTTATAACACCACAAAAGCTAGAGTAGCTTATCAAAGCTGAGGCAATCTAGCACTTTTTACAGTTTCCAGAACTTTCTTTCATCTCAGAAGCAGTGTATTTCCATTAGACTGAATAGACATAGAAATATAAAAACATACAGAAGCAGCAGAATAAAATATTTCTAAAAAATAAAAGAAAACAACAAGCTAACTGCAAAGAGCACAACACATAAAACCAAGAATAATATGCAACATTTAAGACAAAAATTGCTGAGACAAAGGAGGGAAACAGATTCTTAACGTGAATTTTCTTGGGGAGGGAGGAGTCAGTGACATTCATTGGAAACCAATTTTATCATCTTTACGATTAAGATTTTTCTTCATAAACTGACAGTAGACCCAAGTTCTCAATATTATTTTCTTTCTGCTCATAGTGGTCTGTGGAGAGCCGATCTTCTAATATATTTTAAGTTAAAGATAATGTACCTTATTTTCTATTGAAGGTCTTAGTTTTACTCTCACAGACAAGGGAAAGCTAAATTGCTTTCAGCTATCAATTGGTTAATTGACTTTATTGTCACTCCTTCAAAATATTCTTCTTGCCTACTTCCAAGTTTAATTAGGTCCTTATAGTGTTACATGAAATATAGCACTGCTTAATCCTTGGTACATATACAATCGAACCAAGCAGAACTGTGTCTTATAACTTTTTATTTGATCAGTAGAGCTCAGACAGGTTAAGTGACTTGCCAAGACTGTCACTCTCTTCTCCCCAGTTTTTTAGGAAAGTTCTCATATAGGAGATAAATCCTGACCAAATTTGATATACTAGGAAAATGCAGTTTTAAAGGGAAAGCAGATCATCCCAAAAGAAAGAAAGTTTAAAATAAAATTAAAATTGTTATTGTTATTATTCAAAGAAACTAATAAAGTGTACTTTAGGATCAGATTCTACAGTATTTATTAGTCATAGGAGTTTGAAGAAGTATGGGATCAGAGAGGTCTAATTTTATTCCTGGGTTTGCTTGGAGAAATTCTGAAAATATTCCTACTATAAAATAACCCAGAATCCACTTACTGATTTAATTTGTCTGGGGTCAGGTATGAACATTGGAATGAAAAACAAAACAAATATCAAAAAACTCATCATAGATTCTTTGTGCAGCCATCATTGATAATAACTGATTTCTGTCATTGTAGAAGATTTTGCTGAGGATGTATAACTAAACCCAACCATAAAGAATAGATAGAGTTTGGGTTGGTAGATAGAATAGCAGAGTAGAAATTAGGCATTTTATGTCAGCACAAGTAAAGTTTGACAGCTTTAATGTTTCCTTATTAAAAAAAGCATGGCAGCCACGCAGGGGGTTAGGTAAATTATGCATATTCCATCATTAACACTCCACTCCCATCATTGATCTCATTTAAATTTCTCACTTTCCTCTGATGGTTTATATACAACTTTTCTCTTTTTTCAGTGCCCTGCCATGGAGCAGTCATCTAGACCTCTATCTGACTTCTCTCTGCATCTGCCTCAACTGCTCATGCTTTAATCATACATACATGCATGCATGCAAGCATGCATGCATACATACATACATACATACATATGATCAACCCCAAACAAATATTTTTAACTTCTGTACCCAGCCTAGATTCCCATGACACTACAACCACCATGCACCATTCCCTGCATCCAGGAAAATGGAATGCCATAGAATATGCTTTAACAAAAACAAAAATCATCCAATACAGAAAGTTCTGATTATAGATTATGAGTCTTTAATGCCTTTAGTCTAATTCAATTTATGTATAGATTTTAAATTCCTTATCACTTCCAATTTGTGGTCCCCATTCTCCTTAAACATTATTTCACTTTTATCTGAACTACCAATCCCTATACTGTTTCAAGGGTCAGCTCCACATTGTGTTTCTCAGCTCAGTAGAACAGTGCATGTAGAGCTGATTGGAAAAACACCAAGGTTGATAGAGCAATACTGCAGATACAACCTCTAGTCACTGGTTGACACTCAGAAGCATCCCTTTATTAGATAGTTTCTGATGTAAGATCAAAACGACCCTATAACAATATATCCTCTTTTCCAGAAGTATTTAGAATTTACTTAACTACTTATTTCAAGTAACTTGTTCTCAAAATTGCCTTTCTTATAGAGTCAGGTCATTTCATACTTATTCTTTTCCAAATATGCTCTACATTAACTCTGAAATCTCTCCTACAGAGCTTGGCCATATAATTATGTTGATTGCATTTGCACTTCTATATTTCCAAAGTGCACCAGGTAATTGTAGAGGTGCAGCAGAGTCTATGCTAGGTTCAGATTCATTTAGTGTGCTAATAAAAGGTTTAACCCTTTTGTATTGGCAGCTTAGTAGCTCTCTCTGCATATGTGCCTATATTTTGTAGCATAAAGAAAATTCCTGTCATTGGAGCTAAATTAATCATCAAAACTGGATTATTGATGGCATTTTTGTAAGATTAAGATGCTCAGATTTGCTGCTTCTTTCTCACTTGCTACCAGAGACAGTCATCAAAGCAAACTTAAGTGGAAAATAGAAACATTTTATAGGACCCACCAAACACAAAGGAAATCAGATTTCAAATGCAAAATCTTCCAGCGTCTGTTAGATATGGCGAATATGACATAGAAATTAGATACAGCATGACTTCTCTCAATATGTAAAGAACTCTCCCAATTAATAATAGCTCCACAATTTTACATCTAGGAATTTATCCTAAATATGCAAACATGGATATGCAATTAACTTCATTGAAGCATTATTTGTAATGATAAAATCTGAAATAAACAAATGCTGATTAATACGAGATTGTTTATTATATTATGGTATAGCCAAGGAGCTAAGAAAATATGGTACAGACAAGTAAATTATAGCTCAGTAGCAGTCATTCATAAATAAGTAAATAAGTAAATAAATAAATATATAAATAATCTATCACAAATAGTGTTTATCTCTGTGTATAAATAAGATGTCCAATATATTAATTAATGAAGGTTAGTTTCAGAAAAACAAGTATATTGTAATCAAATTTGTGAATGTAGAGGAAAAGAGTATCATAAACGCTTAAAGAGTAGTAGATTTTGTGAAATGATATGAAAGACACTGTGAACAATGGTTAGCCCTGAGGAGTGACACTTGAGAAATTAGAGATAAGAGGTAGTGATGTAGTGTTCACTTTAAACGTACCTGGAGTATTTTATTTTACTTAAATTAAAAAAAAAAAAAGAATTGAAAAACTCCAAATAAACATTTTGAGTTCTGCTGTTGTCCAGATATTTTACCTGGATCCTTAACCCTGCTGACCATTCTCTTAGGCGTTGGAACTGCTTGTAAGTTGCATCAATGAAGCATGTTTTTGTAGAGACTGATACTAATGTTCAAATTTCATTTCTTCATTAATAACTGCAGCCCAGGCAAGCTAATCCAAGAGCCTGAGTTGAAGGCGACCACAGAGTAAGGCAATTAATTCTTGGCAAGAACATATACATTCACCCTGAGTGCTCAATACAAACGACATTTGCCATATTACCACTGCCAATGCTTTGCATGGGAAAACAGCCTTATTCAAGGATTTCTGCCCCCTTGGCCAAACCAGTAGCTGCTTTGTAGCACCCTCTTGGCTCACATTGAGAATTACAAAATTTTACATCTGAAAGATGCCTTGAAAACAATTTAGTCCAGTTTTTTTTTTCCTGTATATTAGGAGTCCAAGACTCATTGATAGTCTGATCACTCAGCTAGGCGAGGACAGAGATGAAATTAATATGTTTCCTAACTCCTAGTCAAGTGCTACTGACATTTGATACATAGAATTAGAAATCCAGTAATTTCCAAAAATGTAGACAGATAATCATTTTACCTCTTTCTTTTCCTGGTCTTAATCGACCCGCTGACTGAATGGTTTTGATAAAATTTTAATTTTTGCATAATGACTCAAAACAACTGCATAAGCCCCATGCTTTCAGAAAAATCTACAGATTTCTATTCTTTTTAGCAAAAATCTACAGATTTCTATTCTTTTTAGCAAAAATCTACAGATTTCTATTCTTTGAGGCATAATGGTCAAGTGCAAGGATTGTAGAATCACAGTGTCTAAATTTGAATCCTAGCACCATAATTTACAAGCTGTATAATCTTGGGTATGTTACTTAGTCTCTTGGTCCCTCAGTTTGCTCATATATAAAATGGGAAAAAATAGTAATATCTATTTCATAGGGTGGTTATGAGAATTAAGTAAAATAATATATGTATGGCTAGAAAAGTACCTAGTATATGAAAAGTATTCAATAGCTACTAGCTCTTTCTATCACTAATACTATTATTATTACTAGTTCTTGGTTTTTACCTGTTCTCCTATTGTGAGTACTTGATCCAAACTTTCATTTGAATTATTGAAATAACTTCCCAAGTTTCTTTCCTGACCACAATCTTTTGTCATCATTACCAGTGCTATTAGCATAAACTTTATATAATACTAAGTCTGATAATGTTATTTTCCTTGTAAAACCTTTCACTGGCTTCCTATCACCGGGTTAAAAATCTAAACTCCCTGGCATGGCACACAGGCCATTTGTGTTCTGAGAGAGCTAATAGGTCATTATAAAACAGTGTTCCCTCCCCACATCATGCATGATAAAATTAGAAGGAATAAAGAATGGTAACTTTTTACATTTGTTCCATCATGCCTTATAGTACAGTTTCTTTTATAATGTGATCCAATGGCATTAAAATGTGGTCCTCTGTATAAGTGTTAAAGATATGCACATTTTGGGGCCATAAGATGTTTAAAAATGATGTCTTTAATTTAACTTAATTCATTGTATTTATATTCAGTAGGTCTAGAGATACTGTATGACAATGCTAATATGATACCACATTGGTTTGGTTAAATTGTACATTTTATGTTTTTCAACATTGTAGGAGGCTAATGGTAGCACTGAAAATCCTTAAGTATTGGTATATCATCTCTAGCACAGAACTTTCTTCTTGGTTTCAGGTGTTTGATATAAATGGCCTACTAGTCATATGCACATGGAAATACCACAGATATTTCAAACTTGGAAATTAAATACTGCTCCACCTCCCTTATTCTCTGTGCTTATACCAAGCATAAACACGTACCTAGTTCCTGCAATCAAAACTCATTTAATGTTTCTCCTCATCTCAAAACTCCATCAGTCATAAATTTCTTCCTGATTGCTTTCAGAACTGTTCTATTCTCTCTTCCAATAATCATTAGTCTTGTCATGCCTTCAGGTGCTCATCATTTTTAGTCTGGTTGATTGCAAAGATCACAGAAATCTCCCTGCCTCTAGGCTCATCCCACTTCAGTCCATTCTCTTCAAAGTTACCAGAGAAATATATCTAAAATATAAATCTGATCCTTTTAGTCCTCTGCTCAAAATCCTTGCTGGTCCTCCCATAAGGCTTTAAGATACAATTCAAATTCCTCAATCTAAGACGTAAAATCTTTCATAAATTTTCTCTGATCTACCACTATAAACTTACTATTTCCTTAAATACATTCTTGATTCCATATATATCTAAGTAATTGTATTTCTCTGAATACTGTGCTGTTTCATACTTCTATGCCTTGTACTCTTAATCTTTTTATCTGGAATATCTGTATCCTTTTCCTCCTGCCATGTCATTTGCTTAACTCTTTTCTACACATTTTTTTTAAAGTAGCTTTATTGTCCCTCCATTTCTAGGAAGACCATTGATCCACTTGAATTAAAAGATATTCTGTGAATACCCATTTATAACACCTATCACACTTTTCTGAAATTAACAGCTCTCTTCTTTTTATTTCCTTCTGGTATATAAGCTTTTTGAGGACAGGGAACACACATTATTTATCTTTGTACTCTCTAATGCATTCATAGTGCCTGGCATCTAGTCTCTAAGGAAATCCTAAGGTCAGCATTGCGGTGGCAGCAAGAGTTAAAGAGCAGTTCCCAAAGGAAAGAGAAGTATCCTCCACTTTGATCTGGGCTTGACTATTTTAAGGAAGCTTGGGAGGTTTCCTTATATTGGCACTTGTTTGCATATGTGTACACTCAAGAAATATATGTTGAATGAATGCATGCATGCATGCATGCATGAATGACGAGAACTGAGTTCTACTGGGAAAGCTTTATATCTCTTCCAATATACAAGCCCCTTCTCAAGCTGCATATTTTCAGATTATATAAGAAGAAGGCTATCCCATAAGAAGGGTGCAATTCTAAATCCATTACAACATAGACTATTATTGCACCTACTCACAGCATGTAGAATCAGGTGATTCTCGATATCCACATGAATACCTCAGGGGCCTGCTGAATTCTCAATAGTTCTCATAGACAATTGTGAGTGAAAGATAGATTTTTATCTCCTACTGCAACGATGAAAGAAAATGGCATTTGTTTAGCCACAAAATACTGTTTTGTTGAGAGTTTTCTTGCTCCCTGTCAATATTCACCCGATTTTGCACATGAAAATATCAAACCCTAGGAGTTTAAATTTTTTTCCCATTCACCTGAGTTAAATGTGTCCTATTTTTATTCACCCAAGAGGCTTAGTAAGATAGGTGTGATTTTATGGCAATTACCTAAACCTTACTTTGGCACAGATAGTGGCCTATGTGAAGAAGAAAAAAATACTTCTCACAACTGAGTATTCCATCAGAGATTTTGTGAGATACTGAGATCTTCGAAAAAGACTCTTTTTCTTTCTGTACATTAATCTCTTCATACTCAGGAAAATGGATGGCCTATAACATTTTGATGAATTTTATTCATTTAAAGAAAAAATAATGTCCAATTCTAATTAAAATGCTAAAACAGATACAACGTTCTGTTTAACACCGGCAATAAACAAAACAAAACTAAAAAAAGGTAAGCCCCTTTAATGTTATAACTCTGCAGCTCCCAAAGAAAATATGTTCAAGGCATGTTTGGGTAAGTTAGTTAAATTTATTCTCCACCCCTACCCTAATTATCTAGTTTATTCCTTTATTTTTGACAATCTAATTATCCAAACAATAATGACTATGTGTAACTGATATTTTGAAATGGGCTGAGTCAGGGGCCAATTTTATGAACTTAATTAATGTTCTCTGTCATTCCTACTAAGAGGCAAGTTCCATGAGAGCAGGAACATGTGTTTATACTATCTGTTCACTACTGGATTGCATTATGTTGTGCAGCTTCATGAAAATGGTGGGTTCTCATTAAATATTTCTTAAGTAAATAAACGGCATCCTTTGGAAAAAAAGGTGTAGAAGTTAAGAGGGCAAGAAACATCCAATCCAGTATGGTTAAACAAGTAATGCTCTATTAACCTATTTAAGCCATCCAACAGGGTAAACAGGTAATAGAGTAAACAGAACATACTTAAAACTGTTAAAACTAATATCTACATGGTTGTGATTTTAGATTATTTATCTGCCTTTTAGAATAGCTTATACAGTCTCCAATAGGCAAGATTAAAGGAGCAAAATTTTATTAAGATATTTTTACGGTATTAAGCAGAATTTTCTGGGAAAACATATTTAATAAACAAACAGGAGAAAGGAATATTTTATAACAATGGTTCCTGAGATAAAGTATTCATTTTTTAATGTACTAGGGCCTTCAATTCAATAAGTCTTTGCTGAGTAACTACCATGCATGAGGTAGAGTTCATGGATGGTACAGGGAGAGCATCAAAATCATCCTTTTCTAGTCCCTTCAAGGGAGCTTTTTGTTCATCTTTGTTGGATCATCTTTATTTCTTTAAATTGAAAAGTGCTAATTGTTATTATTTTTTTAATTTAAATTTGTCTAGCATACAGAAGCAGGATCTTTTGAAGTCATCCTATAATTTCATGCATTGTTGATATCTGTGATCAGGACATTATTTATATAGATCATCATATAAATAATTACCTGACTAATATCAGGCCCTGATTGTGCTCTGTGACTCATTAGTAAATAGAAGAAAGAGGATATTACAGTACAGTGTAACAGGGTAGTTGAGGGAGTACTGAACAGCCTATGTGAGGTCAAGGAGGTTTCCTAAGAGCAAATAATAACTGATAAAGAGTAGCCAGGAAACAGAAGAGGAGACAAAGCCATGTCACATTTAAGGAATTAAAAGTTGAGTGGTGTGTGTGTATATGTGTGTGTGCGTGTGTGTGTTTATGTGTATGCTTGAAAAGAAATTATGGAAGACGGGAAGGATGGGTAAGATATGAAGCTGAAAATGTAAATTGAAACCCATAGGCCATGATAATAAATGGAGACTTTTTTCTAAGCATGGTAGGGAACCCTTGATAGATTTAATAAGGAGAGCAATATCATCAGATTGGTGAAAGTCCCAGGCTGCAGTGTAGAGAGAGGCTCATAGCAACTGATACAAAAGGAAGGGAAGCAAGTTAGATGGCTGTTGTAATCATTTGAGTCAGAGATGATGGTGGATGCATACAGAGTGGTAGCAGCAGAAAATGAGAGTTGGTGGATTTCATAGGTATTCAAGATATAGCATAGACAGAATGGACTAAGTGACAAGACATGGGAGAAGAGAAAAATGGTTTAAAATAATTTCTGGATTTCTGGATTGAACGTGTTACTGTTTACGGAGCTAATCACCCCTGATTTGGGCACTGACAAGAACCAACATTGTTCCAACTCCACAGCTGCAGGTAGGTCTCATCTATAAGGAAGAACAGGCATGAGGAGAGCAATTTCCACATATGTCCTTGCCTCTCTCACTAAAGCATCATTCTGGGATTGATGCTGTTTGGAAGAGTGCTATGGCAAGTAAATAATCTGGACTTCCAAATCAACCTGAGGTATGAAGTTTAGGAAAAATTGGTGGAGATTAGGGCAATTAAAAAGCCAAGGAGAGCAAGGCAAATTTTTATGAAAGTGCTTTTATAAATAGCTTCTCATTTAATGATGTATTTCAAACTAAAGATGTTGTCTAGGGAATTCCTTAAAATTTTCATATAAATCAGGTATTGAAGTACAGATAAAACTGATGCTTCAGAATATTCTTATCTTAGTATTTCAATAAACAATAAAATGAATTATTGGTTTAACATATGATTACTTAACAACTTCTAGTTCACTCAAGGATTCTATAATTTGAATGTTAGATTTAAAACTAAGAAAGATGTTTTCTATAGCCTGATAAGAAAGGGGGAGAGGTGAGAGGAAGGAAATTTGAGTTATCTTTATTGGGGAGAGAATGGCTATAGCTATAAGGCATATGAAAACTTCAAATTTCGTTGATGTCATTAGTTTTCTAAGACTTTAAAATGACTGTAAAGATTTTCATTCCATAAGATGGTTGATAAACTGTACTAGTTTGATTAATTGTTCAAAGCACACGAATATTCCTTATTCATTTATTTGACAAAGATCCATTGAATACTCAATATGAACAGACACTGCTAGAATATGGGATTTAAAGACAAATAATTGTTTTTTCGTCCCGAAAGCAGAAGTTTTCTTAGGAAAAAATAGCCACTAACTCTACGATAACAAAACATATTGTAAATACTGTGATCAAGAATGAACAGAAGAATGGCAGAGGGGGAAAAAAGGCTATTTTTTGGCAATAAGAGTTAATTAGACAGAAAAGGGGATAGTGATAAGAATAAAAATTTTTAAATGAAAAATCTTCAGGCTCACAAACAGGATGTCCAAGAGAACTACAGAAAGTTTCAAGTGATGAAAACAAAGGTTATGTGGCAATAGCAGGAAATGAGCCTGAAGTAGCAGGCAGGAGTCAGACATGTTATTAAGAGCCTGTATGCCAAGCAAAGGGGTTTGATTTTATATTGAAACCTATGAGAAATTATTGAAGGATTTTAAGCAGAGAAATGACATAATCCAAATGGCATTCTATTATGATGGTGATCAGACACATACTGGCAGAAGCCAGTTTTGAGGAGATGGAGAATTGTGCTTGCAAAGGTCTTCCAAATATAATAACCTGTGCAGGTCACATTTGATGAATTACAAACCTTAACTGAATTGAAGAATACACAAAGCATCGGTAAGAATCATTCTGACAGTGGAGCAGATCTATTCTCCAAAAAAGAAAAAAAATGTGTCTTAGCAATAGAAAAGCAAAATGTAATATATATATATATATATATATATATATATATATATATATATATATATATATATATATATATATATATATATATATATATATATATATGAAATCGTGTTTGGACTACATCCTAGGATGTAATAAGCAGCTGAAGTAAGTGGTTTGAAGCTGATTTGACCAGAAACTGCTATCAGATCTTAATCCCCAGCAAATTGCCCTGTGGTATTATTGTTAATCTCAGACACTGAGAAAAAAATAACTGAAGGTGTACTGGGGTTTTAGTGGGTCAAATTTAATTACCAGTGTGGAATACTTCCAAACACGGTTATTTTCTACTATAGCTATCTTGCAACACAAACACCTAAAGCATGTGGCCTTAGTTTCATTTAATATTGAACTGAGAGAGAATGAGACTCTTTCATAATCATAGAGGAATTTATATATTGGAATGATGCTAATCGCCTTCATTATAGGCCATATGCTTATTTGAATAGTGCTCTCTAATAATTCTGTGCATTTACTCAGGCAAGTTCTGAAATTTAGAATTTTATGAAAACATTCCCAAACAAATATAGCAGGAAAAACTGGCTGAAAATGAACTAGAACAAATAAGGAAATACATAAAGAGTGTAAATCCCCATATCTTTTTATTTATCTTTTATTATTTTACTCTACCTCTTTACTGTTTATTTAAAAATAAAAAGATATACATAGATTATTTAGGAAACCGATAAAAAGTAATAGAGAATTACAAAGAACTGTCAAATTCCATGGAGTAGTTAATATACCAATCCAGGAAAAAGTCATCAGGGATGTCCATGTGGACCAAGAAACAATGCAGCCAAATTTTTATCTGAATACACTTGCTATTTACCATATTTTTAGACGTAATAAATGTTTTTCTATCTCCTTATAAATTTCACCTTGTTCCCTAATTCCTCCTGCCTCTAACCGTAGGCTCCTTTTGCTAGGGTCTTACCTAAGAACCCTTTTGATGATAGGGTCTTACTTAAGAACCCTTTTGATAGGGTCTTACCTAAGAACCCTGACCATACGGCTCCTTTTGCTAGGGTCTTACCTAAGAACCCTAACCAATGCTTCTTTTTGCAGACTTGTAATAAATTCATGACACACTTATTATACCTTTATAAGAGTGATGTGTTAAAGAGGGAGAGTTTGGGTGAGATGTTATGACTTTCAGAGGTTTCTTAACCAAAAGTTTGTTATTTAAAATACTATGGAAGTGGTTACACAAAACTAGATAAAGCATGATTTGTGGAACAAGTTATGTTTTATATTATCTAAAGTAATAAAAAATGAGGTAAGTTTTTTAGAGTAATCTCTTAAAATCTTGGCTGCTATTGATCATAGCAGGCAATACTATTTTTCTGGATTTTTCAAAAACAGTTTAGTTGAAGTATAATTTATAAACCATAAAATTCACCATTTATAAATGTGAAATTCATTGATTTTAGTAAACTTAAAGAGTTGTGCAGCTATCACCACCATGAAGTTTTAGAATATTGTGATGTTTTATTAAGTTTGTTTTTTAGCAAGATCAACATATTTGCAGTCTTTAATAAATAGAATAAGGTAAGGGTATATGAGATTAAGCTGACGCCTGGTCTACCATTGGGCTTAAGCAATGTGAAGTTATCTGGTAAATGGGTGGACTGAAGCACTAAAGTCTAGTTATAGGAGGAAATGTGGCATTTCCTTGAAGAAATCATTCCGAAGTAAAAAAGCATTTTTATCAAGTAAAAATTTGTTAGTCAGCAGAGGGATCCATACTTCTGACTCCCAACCTGGTGTATGTTACTAGAGGTTTGTTGCTTCTTCCACTCCCATATTCAATTCCAGTGGCTTTTTGCCTGGTATATATTAGGCACTAAATAGATATTTGTTTACTGAAACATTGTTTGAATGAGATTTTTTTATTTATATAGAGAAACCTAAAGAGCAGATTTTGAGACAATAAGAAATGAAACATAATGCAAAAGAATATAGCACGATAAGTGAAAGGGGGCATTTTCATCTGCTCTTCAACAGGACACTGAGTAGCTCTGGCATATGACAGTTCCATTAATTGGCTACAGTAAGAAACCACACTGTCTGCAGGAAGGTAGCAGGTACCTGTGAATAAAGTTGAACCTAGGAGACATGGTTTGGTGAAGGATCAGAGAGGGGTTATGAAGAGTGTGCATCGAATTGTTCTGAATATGTCAGCGTGTTTGATGAATCACAGAGGCCCATGGGGAATAAGAGAGCCTGCCTTCCTTCTCCACCTCATCCTGTACTATCCCTGCCTTTGCTCAACAGGCCCTTGCCACGGTAGCACTCTTTCTAGTCTTCTACCATGATAAATTATTTCCTCCTCGAGGCCTTCTTGCTAGCTGTTTCTTCTTTGTGAATGTCCCTTTCTCTTAGATCTCGAAGCTGATTATTTGTCTTCAGATTTCAGTTGACCTCTTGATTGCTCATTCTAAAATAAGCACCAAAACACTTTTTATCGTATCACTCAGTTTATTTTTTCATTGCATTTATATACAATAATATTGCATATATGCTTATAAATAAGATATATTTACATATAAATTTATATATTATATATGTTTAAATATATGTACATATATAAATGCTTATAAAATATATATAAGCATTATATTAGAAGCATGATGAAGAAAATAATAAAAAAAGTAACTTTACTTGGATTAAAATTTTAAGGTTATCTTATAAAAATGAATTGCAAAAAACTTTCTCCAAGATGTTTGACATCTCCAAGAAGTCATTCAACTTTGTTGCTAAGTAGGTCCAGTAAGAGAAGATTTATTATCTCTTAGGTCAAGCCACTCTGTAGTTGAAGGATTCTAATTTTTAAAAAAATTTTCATAGTGATACAAATATGTTTTATTGTAACTTTACAACTAATCCTGCTTCTTTCTCTTTGGAGTTACTTAAAATAGATCTACATATGATATTTACACATTAAGTTTTTCCAATATTTGATGGAATATAAGTTTTTGCAACTTTAATTTTTAAACAGAAATGAGAACATTGTAATGTTCTGGGAAGATGGTTTCTTGAGTTTATTAAAATATCTAGGAAACAGTAACCAAAGCAAGGACATTATCAGACAAAAAGCAAACAAGAATTTACTGAAGTCACTAAAGTGGTTTGTTGGCTGGTCCTTCATTTTGCTGCCATGGAAATAAGGGGAGGGGAGAGCCTTAGGCATAAGGTAGAGCAGACACAAGTTCAAGAAGTTGAATATGACTGATGACTGGTAGGCTCAAGTCTTCATCTTGTAGTTTATTTTAACCGGAGGGTGAAGAAATATCAACCACTGAAAATAGCTCAAAGCTTTCAGAGCTAGTTTGTTTTTGTTTTTTTTTTTTTAACTTATGATGATATTTTGTGCCAAAAAATAATATTTTACTACTGGCTTGTTGCTTTCCATTGAGACTGTAGGAATGACTTCAATCACATGAGAGAAAAAAGAAACAGTCTGTGAAGCTACTTGCAATACAGATTCCATCAAAAAGGGATCAGAACAGTGTGAAAACTCTGTTGAGCTTTATGCTTTTTCTGGAAAAGTAGAATGAGTGAAATTAAAATTTTTCATTCAAGTTAAATTGCATGAACATGGTTCTTGGCTATTTCTATAATGTCAACCCACTGGACATTCAATTTGGTTTAACATGTATTTATTGAGTACTGAATGTGTACCAGGACCTGTGCTGGCTATAAATAACCAACACAGAGATGCAGTCCCTGTCCTCAGGAAGCTCACTGTTTGGTGAGGAAAGCAGACCTGTAAGTGAGGAAATATCATTGTCTAAACACAGTTGTGGATAGGTGTACTGAGCACGGGACCCTGTAGGAGAATACATGAAGGACATCTGCCCCAGTCTTGGAAGAGCAGGGAAAGATCCTCAAGGAAATGATGTCTGCAGCGAGACTTGAAGGAGAGGAGTTAACTAGGCAAAGTGTGGAAGATGTTAATAAGCTTACATATAAGAAAGACCATGACTCTTTTGAGATACAGTAAGTAGTTCAGTGTGGCTAAAGCATGTGTATTGAAGCTGAGAGAGATACAATTATAAGGCTAGACAGATGAACAGAAAGCACATCTTGAAATGTTTCATGTTTGTTTATAAACCAAGGAGGAAGAGAATGCAAATGAATTCTCATTCATATTCTCTGATTTCAGGTGACATTGCTCTATTCAAGGCCTTAGTTTTTCCTATGCTATATTTCACCATCGCATAGTACTATGAAACTCAACAAATATTTGAATGAATGAATAAATAAATTTTGTCAGATAGATGCTTCTTAGTGAACTCTTTTTCTTACTGTTTCAGTATTCTTACTTCTTCTCCTCATAAAAGGGCATGCTATTTGTCTTTAGGAAACTTTCATTATAGTAGGAAACACAGATATGTTAATAATTCTAAGAGCTTCCATTTCTAACTAGGATTGAGGAGCTTATGACAGACCAATACTTACACACACACGCACACACACACTCCTCTAGAAAAGCCAAAGGCGGGGAAGAGGGGAGTAGGAGAAACTTGAAAACCAACCATGTAACTGTGATAGGGATCCTCAGTCCAGGATGCCATGAGAGTGCACAATCAATATCACCTGTACGGATGAGGGAAAGGGTCCAAAAGAAAATCATGCCGAAGCTGAGGACTAGAGCCCAAGGTCTTGGAAAGAAGGGATGCTCATTTAGTCAGGCTTAACATTCTGTATTGATTTTTTTTTTGACTTGGGGTGTTTGCTGAATTTAGCTTAGGGTGTGGGAGTGGGTAGAAATTAAGACAAAAATGCTAGATCAGCTGCTAAGAGAGAGTTATGAAACAAAACTTAGAGTTCAGAATTATCATAAAGGAGAGAACCTGGTAAATGCCCTACAACCTTGTTTAGAACCGTTGCAAAGCTGCATTGTAGGTGCAAGTGTGAAGTAGAGATAGGATCAGCCTCACAGAATGTGCACTCCTGCTTTGAAATGGCTCAGCTCCTGATTAAATTAAATTGATCTACCAAATAGGAACCATCTACTTACCCATAAGTAAGTAGGGAGAATACTCTATGGAAAAACAAACAAATTTTCTAGAAATTCTGTAATTTTCCCAAACATGTTTCAGGTATTAAATAAAACTTAGCAGATAAACCAAGAAACAGGATGAGATATATATATCTCCATCAACATCCCAGATATTGAAGTTATCAGACATAAATTTAGTGTGCTCGAAAAATAGAAAAGATGATGTAAATGTTCACTAAAGAAACCAAAATTTATAAAATATAATCAAATGAAATAAAAAGTACAATAATCAAAATTAAGAATTTAATAAATAAATTTAACAGAAGATTGAACTCAAGAGAGGATTAGTGAAATGGAAACTAGATTAATAAAAAATGTCCAGCAGAAGCATAAAGATGGATGGAATATATTTTAAAAGTGTATAGTAATTTATAGGGCATGTAACTGAAATCCCAGAACAGGAATAAGAGAATGATGCAGAAGCAATTTTTAAAAGGATAACCACTGATAATTTTCAAAAATTTTTTGTTAAAATTTTTAAGAATAAACTATAAATCCTAGAGGGTTGATTTCTTAACAATGAAAGTAAAAAGACAATGGGGCAACAACTTTAAGATGGAGAGCAAAAATATAAATGTCAACCTAAAACTTTTTGTATAGAGAAAATATCTTTAAAAGTAAGTGAAAAATAATGACCTTTCCAGAAAAACAAAAATTGAGAGAATTCGTTACCCGTAATCTCAATAAAAGAAAAAATAGAATTCTTAAGGCAAAAGGAAAATTATCTCGGATGGAAATACTGAAATTCAGGAAGTAAAGAAGAAAAATTGAAAAGATATGTGGGCAAGTATAAATTACTATAAACTATATGAATTTAATCACAGTATCTTATGGAGTTTACCATATATGTAGAATTAAAATACATTGCAACAAAATCGCAAAAGTTCAGAGTTAAGTCTACGATCCTGGCATTATTTGGGATGTGGTATAGACACTAAAATCTTTAGAATCTAATAAATCAGGATACATATTATAATCACACATGCTTCAGAGTGTGTTCCAGTTAAAATACCTTTTTTTCATTGAGAGAACTACAGAAGGATAGTGCTGTAAGGACCTTTGAAAATATCACACCAATATATGGATGATAAAAATTAGGTCTAAATATTTAAGTGATATTTTACCAAAATCAGACCGCGGAGATGGACGCTCAGGTCTTTTGACTCTAATGTATGACATCCTAATGAGTTACAAAGGAATAGTAAAAGAATATGGGAACCAGAGGCTAATTGATAAGTAATTTTATTATAAAATAAAAATGTTTGATTCATTAAAAAGTCAGGTAAGGAGAAACAATAAACATAATATAAATGGAGCAAATTTTTAAAAATAGTAAGATGATAAATATTAACCTAAATATATCAGTAATTACATGAACTCCTACTCTGGGATATTACCTCCCTAATAAACTACATGCATCCTAGTCTTTGTTTAGGGGAGAACACAAAATAAGAATTGTGCATTCTTACTTGCCAGATGAGAGAACCTCAGTCAGGAGTGGCGGTGCAGATTGAGTCACATTGTAGGCAAGGGACTCATTGGGAGACTGTTGGGGTCTTTGAGAGAGTGGATAAATAACCCTCTTCTACTCTGAAGCAACCAGTAATAGGACAAAGGAGTAAAGTAGATGAGAGATAAAGCAATACTTTCATCTCTGACAATGATCATACTGCAGAATGTGACTCATATCTTTAGGCAAATGAGTTTCCTGTTAATGAACTGCAGAAGTAGACAGATTAACCTCCTGCAGTGATATGGCAGTAAGACCTCCCCACTGCAAACATGCCTTCTCCCAGGGAGGCAGAACAGAATACCTATACACAGGCTAAAAACAAAACAAAACAAAACAAAAAAACAAAAAAAAACAGAAATTGATTCCTAGTAATCTAAGGAATTCAGGAAAGCATTGTTGAAAAGCAATCTTTGAGCTGAGGCTTGGTGAATGAGCAGAGTTTGACAGGTGTAGACAGAGGTTACATGTGAGCTACTGCTTTGTAAATGATTAAATGCTAAATCAAAGTCATTACTGTGGTTTAGAAAATAGTTATAGGAAATAGATTACCTAATGGAGAATGCAGGTAAGATTTTGAATATTTATTCATTCCTTCTTAAAAAGTTAAATGGAATTCAGGCTTATCAACGGGTGGGTGGAATTCTGAGTTAAAATCAACATGTATAACTTTAGTCTTCCACATTTCTTCCCCACAGCCAAATTCATATTCATTAAATCCTTCTCCCTTGTTGCTGAGCAGAGGGTGCAAGAATACATTAAAAATCATAAATATTATCAAAGTAGGATTTGCAAGTCAACCCGTCCTATTATGAACGCAGCTGCGACGTTCTAACCTTCTGCATTCTTGGGTATGCTCTGTGCAGGCTAGGAATGTTTCCCTCAGGACAGATAATCAACACCAGGAAAAGGAGCAAGTGCTTGTAAAGTATTGTCATTTCTTCTGTAGCCCATGTCCTTGTTTACCATCTCCACATTTACTATTGCCTACATAAATCAGGTACACGCATGAGTGAAGGCGTATATTTACCCACTATGAGCAGACACACACTTGCACAATCCACTTAGAAATATAAAAAGCGCAAATAAAATGCAGAAGTAAGAATACAGTGTACTCTTCCAGTACCTAAACTATAAATTCTTTCATTTTTAAGGTAGAATGTGGGCCAATGTGCTTTTAAAAAAAAGTGTTTAGTTTTGTTTTATTTAGCATACTTGGTCAAAGGTAATTTCAGAGTAGAAATGGTATAAAATGTTGGCATTTATGAATACTTTCTTCTCAGACTATCCTGAGTCAAGATCTGTAGCCAGAAGATGTGTCAGAGCTTTATTACTCTCTTCTCTCCCACTGCCTGCCTGCCTTTTGACCATTTCAGTGCTAATTAGCCCGAGAGAAGGTGGAGAGAGATGGTGTTAATCTCTATTTCATTCTCTTCAGTTCTTGTTTAGAGGAGGGATAAATAAATGTGGGAAAAGTACGGTTTACTGCTATTTTAAGATTTTACTGATCTCTCTGTCGGGATACATTGAGATTCAAGTCTATCTTAAAATACCAAGTTACTAATGTACATTCCTAGCAACCAATCTTTTGATTTAATTTACTTTCAATAACTCAATAGATAGACCTACAAATACGGACAATGAACAAGTAATTAAAAATGTGATAAATAAGAGGAAGATAAGAGCAAAGACACAGGCGTGAGGGCACATACAAAAAACCTCAATGACATTCACAGAGTAATGGGACTCTGGCATTTTCTCCCATTTCCCCCATTACAGGGAGACCTGGTTCTCAGGTCAAGAAAATGGTAAGAATATGTGACTAACTTGGAGTAATGGCTAAGCTAATTACCTGCCTTTTTAAATTAGAGGCCAAGATTTTTCACTTGCTGACCAGTCTCTCAGAAGGCTCTTTGATAGCTCAGTACATCAACGTCAAGTTCATTCAATAACCTCCTCCCATCGGGTTCTTAAAGGGCCAAGCTTTAGGGTATGCTCCAATTAAAATAACTTTTATCACTGAGAAAACCACGGAAGGATAGTGCAGTAGGGACCTTCGAAAATATCATCCCAATATAAGGATGATAAAAATTAGTGATATTATAAGATCAGCCAAGATGGAAGCTCAGGTCTTTTGACTCCAATATCTGGCATCTTAATGAATTGTGCTTCTTCTGGTGAAGCATCTAGAAATTTTATAACCAGCCTATAGAAGAGCCCAAGCACGTACATAATTTATTGGGTTTAGATTTTGAATTGTTGATTTAAAACTACTATAACCTGTTAGAATAGCTGTTATCAACAGGACAAGCATAACAAGTGTTGGAGAGGACGTGGAGAAAAAGGAATCCTCACACTGCTGGTGGGACTGCGAATTGGTACAGCCATGGAAGTTCCTCAAAAAACTAAGAATTGATCTACCATATGGGTATTTATACCAAAGACTTGAAAACCCATGTCCAAAAAGATATTTGTACACTAATGATCATAGCGGCATTATTCACAGTGGCCAGGTCATGGAAGCAACCAAAGTGTCCTACAATAGATGATTGGCTAAAGAAGTTGTGGTACATATAAACAATGGAATATTACTTAGCCATAAGAAGAGATGAAATACTGCCATTTGCGACAACATGGATGGACCTCGAGATAATCATGCTGAGTGAAGTAAGTCAGACAGAAAAAGTTGAAAACCACATGTTATCATTTATATGTGGGATATAAATCTGAAAGTAACAAACAAACATGACAAACAAACAGAGACTCAGGGACATGGACAATAGACTAGTGGTTACCAGAGGGTGGTGGGGAGGGGAGAGGTAGATGGGATAAAAGAGGTCAAATATGTGGTGACAGAAAGAAATCTAACTATGGGCAGTGAATATACATATATATATGTGTATATATATATGCCTTACTGCTAAATTGTATATCTGAAACTTACTTGATTTCATTAACTAATGTCACCATAAAAAAATAAACAAACAAAAAACTACTATATGTCCTCAGAAAATAAAAAATTAAAAGTACCTATAATTTTTCATCCCTCCAGATTGCCATTTGATGACCTAATTCAAGATTTGCAAACTGATATCATAGATGTTTTTTGTTAGATCCATTTAATGTTTACTACTTGAAAGTTTGTTCTTGATGAACCCAAAAGGGCTTTTAGTGATGTTCCCTTTGTTTAATCAGGGTTCCCAACTTTTAAATCTTCTGGCTCAGAATTATCATCTAAAGTGCATGTTGCATTTGCCCATCTCTCAATTGTAGAATATGCCTTTTGTTGTTGTTGAAAATGATAAACTAGTAAAAAATTTTTGTTAATCTTAAGATTTTAATATTTAAAAAAAGTTTTGATATGTGTTTTATTTAGTATTTCTTATCAGAATTACCTAGTGGAAATTTTAAGAGTTATCAGACTGGTAGTTCTCTGTCAAAATTGTTGAATCAATCTTATAATTTCTATTAACTTATTGTATAAGATGGGGAAGATTTCCCAAAGAGGAGCTATTTTTAAGCCAATGCTAAGCATATTTTTTCCTTTATCCTTCCTCCTAATTTGTAAGGTCAATGATATTGACCTCTGTGACTAATATCAAATCTTATCTTTATGAAATCAGCTTATCTAAATACATTAGGAATGCCCAGCAGGCCTATTTCATGGAAATTAAATTACTGAATAACTCTGTGATGAGAAAATCATGAGGTCATGGCCACTATTGCTTTAAAACTAAATGAGCAAATCTTTAGATTAGTTTGCTTTTTCTCTTTTCATGATAATACCTCAGTGGTCAACTTTCTCTTAGATTTTGGCCCTTAAAGCATCTCCAAGGCCCAGGTTGTGGAGCAATGGCAGATGATGGGGTTAGGATGGTTTGATAAAGTTTGAAGTATAACCCTGGCTTAGGAGGTTTGAAGATGTTGCCTCTAAAACTGTTCAGAATTCTGTGATATGAATCAGAACTATTATGTCTTTAAGTAGTATTCTTAGTTCAAACATTACGTTGGGAGACTTCTGTTTATGATGTTAGTATATTTTGTTTAATTATAAACAAATATTTCCATAAAGTTAAATAGTTGGTGGGGGGTTGCATCAATTAAAAAAATAATTTTGATATGGGTATTTACTCTCTATTGGAAAAACACTTCTATTTAGTGAATCTTTACTCTGGTTCTGAAATAAGAAATGTGAGTTATGAACATTGCTAGGATGACCATCTATGAAAAGAGCGATAAACATAGCTCAGGCTTGTACTATTGGTTCCTTCATTTTCCTTTTCATATCTTCAAAGGAAGCCCTTTCCAGCATTTGTATGCTCATGATGTACCAAGTCTTCCTCATCAAAAGAAAAAGGTATCTTAAGAAAAGATCTAATATAGAAAGCCTTTTGGAAATAAAAAGTCTTGGTGCAAACATTTATATCAGTATGTTTATAAAATGTGTTTATTAACACATTTATTCCATGCCTTTCATCTCAGCACCTCACTATATTTTCTGGAATGAAAGGCTTTGCCTATTGTTAAATATCTTTCAGGTATCAGCAGAGCAAATGGAGGAATATTTGGCAGAAAGGTGGAGTGAGGAGCACAGCAAAGGTGAATAATTGTTTCTGGAATTTTTCATTGCACAGCCCCTAATGGCAAATCACAAAAATCAGGTAGTCTTAACAAATATTTTCACAATGGTAATGATCTCTGACCTCTGATTTAGTCTTAGATAAATCGCTCAACCCCTTCAGTCTTGTTTTTGTCATTTATTCAATGAAGAGACAAGAGTAGGTATTTTCTAATCTATACATACAACTAACATCACATATGTTTCTGATAATTATTGTCAGCCATAAAAAGGATAGGTTTGTAACTGAGATTGTTTCATTCTTAGCCATCTACCCCTACTAGGTTTTGGTACATTATTATTTAGATAAGAAAGGGCAATTTTTTAAATTTTCTCCGATCAGTTCAAAGAAAAAGAACTAATGTTTGACAAAAAGGAAAGAATATTGATCTTATTTATTTTTGTTATTTTGGACAGATGAAGATAAATAAAAAATCTGTAGGTTAATAAACTGTACTGGCATAAATATTTAAGATCAGTAAAGGAAATGTCAGACTCCAAGTCATTATACATAAAATTTACAGAGCAAATAGTTATCCTTTTAAAGATTTTAATATATACTTAAAAATGGACAATTTAGTATTACATAATTATATAACACTGATACTGTTAGATATGTGGATGTATATATTTTTCTTCTCAGTAAAATAGTTTCATGCTTATAAAAGTCACCCTAAATCAACTTGGGACAAAGAGAACAACATACAGTAAACATAAACCAAGTAGTAAATAGTAAAACTAAGGAAAATATTATAAAGTAGTTATATTGTTGACACAAAAGAAAAAAATAAATACACTTTTCTATTATTTGAAGGCATTTCACAATCATTTCCAAGAATTCTGTGAGGATTTAAGGCCATTTGTTCTAAAGAAATGCTTTAATTTGGACACAACATCACAAAACTTTAATTCTTGTAAAAACTGTACATGCAAAAACTCTTTACAATTAATTGTGGACAGGCAGATAGGTATATAGGAGAGTAAGTTATTTCACAAATGTGTTGTGCACTAAGTCACATGGTTGTGTATATTTAACTGGGAATTTCACAAAAAACTTCCAGCCTGTGCACCCTGCGTGGCAATGTGGAAAGGTGATAAGGAATCCAAGAGAGCCAGTATCCCTTTGAATTAAAATATCTAGACAAGGTATAATAGAATAAAAAGTTCAAAACTTCTGCTACATGATTCACAGTTAAATATTCTGGGTTTTAGTCTTTCTAACTAGCATTAATATAAAGATGCTACTTTTTACACTAAGTATTTTCTGTGCATTTGCAGTTCACAATGTTTCACTTTTAAAAAATTTTTTAGCATTACAAAACACAAACTCACTGCGGTCTAAATTTAGAACCCAGATTCCATGAAAAATGCATGTTCTTACAGGATACACTTCTGCTAAGCTTAAACTCCCATACTTGGCAAACAACGCAGAGGAACTGATTACTAAGCAGATGCAGCTTCCTAAGACAATTCACTTACTGAGAAATATGGAAGTATATCTTTCTTTTCCCTTGTTTGCAGTTGTATTTGTCCAGACAGTCATTCAAAGAGATATTGCTCTTGTGATTATAGCTATTGCAATTTAGAAGACAAAGGATTCAATATTCAAAACTCTTATTTTTAAGAACGGTTATAAAAGTATTGAAATTTAAAAAGTAGTAACATGTAAACATTGATACATAGGGACTGCTTTCTCATACACCCAGCAGTCGAGGACAATATCTGAGTTAAAAACATAGTTTGTGCTTTTTCCCAACAACACATTGGAAATTAGCTGTTTCTCAAAAAAAGAAAAAAAAAAAAAGAAGGTAAAAGATTCAGAGAAGACATCCATATTTTGCTTCAAGCATTCAAACAATTTTTCTGTTGCTCATGCAACAACCATATTTACAGTTTTGGTTTATTTAGGAAGAGCATTAATTTTGGATCCCAGAAAGCATATTAACCAGCACTTCTGAAAACAAACCGAGAAAAGTTTCTCATTCCCTGGTTCATTACAGAGCACCAGGAGCAAAGCTTGACTCAGCAGTTCCAACTGATGTGTAGTTAACATGAGCATTTCCGAGCACAGTCATATTTGAGTCTGTAACACATGGGTAGGCGGGGTGTAAGGGGGAGGTGCAGGCGATGGCTTGATTCCTCGGGCCCTCATGTAGGAAAGAAACTGCTCAGGGATCTCGGCTAGGACATCTTTAGCCAATCTAGCCATGCTCAGTATGTGGTTTCCGCTTCTGTCAATATAATCCCTGAATGGCACAAACTAAAACAGAGGTGAAAGAAAGTTACTTCACAGACTTCATTATGCTATTTAATAGACACTAGAATCAGCACATGTTAAGTGTTTGGTTGTAGGAGTATCAGAGAAGCCTGGAGTAACAGTAATAATTACTATGTAATTTAAAGATATGTGATTCATTACAAACAGCTGTTTAACAGTGACCAAAACTCTATTATACTCTATTGAAAAGGAGATGTAATTGTTTTCTATGTTCCTCCCAGTCTCCCATCCCATAACTCATGTCTCCTGGTCCCCATAGGCCCACCACGTTGCTACATGTGTTCTGCAGTTTTGAGTCCTCTATCTAGGCTGACGCCTGATAGGATGAAGCGCTGAACCTCTTCAGGGCTGTTTCCTGTTAAATAGAGTTAATACATGCCTAATTCAGATTTCCATCCAAAAATATCACCCAATGCAAGGTAAAAAAAAGAAAATAGTGTTTATTGTTAAAGATTCCTAAACACATGTAATTATTACTAGATCATCAAATCATATGGACATGAACATGAAATGCACAGTTCGTATTAGTGGGAACCTGAAATATTTAGTACACTGAGTCTTGCCCCTGCATTGATTTTTTATGTTATTTTGAAAGGCAAAAACAAACAAACAAATAAAAACACAGAAGTTGGCATGAGATTTTGGTATTACTTCTTACCGAAATACCATCATTCTTATTTTTACATCATATAAAAATGATTGCTCTATCTTTATACAAGTAATTATGTGAGAGCCCTTATCAGCTCAGCACCAAATACTCTGGCAATAGATTGCCTAATTCCATTCTCATTTATAGTGATCACTTAAGTTAATAAACACAGCGCTGTTTGAGGACATTAGTTCAATTTCCCCTTAGAGACATGATGATTCTTGAAGCAACTTGGAAATGATTGTAACTGTTAATGTTGTGATAGTTTGGGAACACAGTAATTTTAGGTCTTAGAGAAAAGGCACAGGGAAGACATTTTAGGATATTGAACAATTTCTAAGTATATTGGGTTTTTTTTCCTTCTTTAATTCTCCCTCCTCCCCCGCTTCCAGCCCTGACCTACAGATGTTGCTGTCTCCCCTTAAGAACTGGATCTCTGAAGGCGAGGTCTTTCCCTCCACACGCTTGCTGCACCCCGCAGGGCACTCGGGGGACCTGGCACACCCGGGGTATGGTCCGTGGCTCCACCTGGGGCACGAACCCAGGACCTTCTGCATGTAAAGCAAACGTGCTAACCACTACACTATGGAGCCACCTAAGTATATTGTTTTAAATTTTAAATTAAATCATTTTCCCCTAGAGAAAAAGAAAGTGAGCACACTCCTATGTCATAGTGTAATATAACTTTTAAATTTATTTTGAAAAATTCTTGATTTAAGCAGTTACTCAAGATGTGCTTTCAGAAAACTGTTATTAGGAAGCAGGCTTTAAAACAGTCAGGTTGTTACAGGTAAACCAAGTTAAAATTTTAAGAAATCAAATAGCATGCAAAATAATGGTTATGAAGTGAAAGCGTCTCTTTTATGAAAGAGTAGAAAATCACCCCTTTTTAGAATACAACCCACTATTAGCAGAAGCATATCTATATGGCTATAATTCTATACTATCAGTCCGAGGAGGAAAACTCAGCATAACTTTTATAAAAGAGAAAAAAGATGTCTATTTGTAGCTATAGTTTATTTCATCCTTGTTTTAAAAGGCATACTATTTTAAAAATTAATATTTAATAATGTTGGTATGGTTAGTATACATCTAATTATTTTTTAAGCTATAATTTTTAAAGGGTTCATTTAAAAAATGTGTAGCTAATAACTACATTTCAGGAAAATGATGACACCTCCAGCAAACAGTCAGTACTTCCATAGGGAAGATCTCACCTGCCTTGTTTTTCCTTTATCTCAGCTTTGCTCTTATATTTTTATTTGATTCTTTACTTTTCTTCTACACCAGGGACATTAAACTCATTTACCTTTTTTACTACTGATTCTCACAAACTCTGGAATTAGACTTCCCAAGTTCAGAGGCTGGTTCTGCTACTTATTAGCTCTATGATCTTGGACAAGTTACTTTCCACTTTATCTCAGTTTCCTCTTCTATAAAATGAGAATGATAATACCTACTTCGTTGGATTGTTGCTTCGAATGGTACTCAACTCATAATATGTACTATATATGATAGTTATCATCATTACTTTTGCTATTAATCAATTTATACGTTTACATATTCAATATAAATATGTAACTATCTTAATGGTTTTCTATTTACATTTATATCAAATAGTAAATATAAAGAATATTCTTATCAATATGATCTCTTTCAAACATAATATCAGTATTGTAATCTAAAATAGTAATTTCTGGATTTTCCATAATTTTAAAACACCTGTTATTTCACCTTTCAAGCAAATGCTATAAGACGTGTTAAACTTTTTATCAAAGTAAATTAAAATTCATTTTTAATGTCAAAACCAAGAATCACAATCACTGATACTCTGGAATGTCAAAACCAAGAATCACAATCACTGTTCTCACAATACGTATGGTTCTACTCACCTAAAAATTAATTTAAAAAACAGTGGGTATAAAGAAATATATATCACATTTAACTTAGGTTTGTTGAGTGGGGGCACAGGTGTGCCCCTTGATATTAAGAGACCTTGCCCCGAGTTGAATCACTGTCATAGTAAGTTACTATTATCAACAGGACTACACCACATCCCATATGTGTGTTGGATGCAGAAAAAAAAATGCTGAGAACTTCCTACTCATGAACCCAATTTATCTAAATCTTTTCCAAAGGAACATTCATTGATTCAGTTGTCAGGAGGTACCCTCATAAGTGAAAGATAAAAATTACAGATAAAAATTTCCTTTACCTATTATTAATGTCATATCTACAGTTGTTCATGAAAAAAAAATGCCTTCTTACTACTGCACATATCCTTCTACAATTATATCTTTCAACCTCTCAGACCACTCTGTTTACTGTCCTTTTTAATCATTCATTTCTGATCACTGTACCTGGGACTTCCTGTTCAAAATAATGCCCACACATTTGTAAATGTGTGTTGATCACTAACTTGGACTCTTAAAATGCTCAGGTTAGAGGAATAAATCAATCTTCATTTGGCACTAGTTATCACATTCATATGAATAATACCAATAAATGTATTCTGTTCCATAGACATACACTGTATCCTCGATACTCTACATCTTTCATTTAGCACCCATCCACCCCAAGGGAAATGTTCCTCGTGGCTATGCTAACAGCCGGCTTTTTCTATTTGTGAAAACAAGTTTAAATCAGTTTGGGCAAATGGGCTTTTAGTTGCTGCTCTGTTCAAATTTGCTTGATTGCTCCTACTGTGCAGAGCTCCATTAGTGATTTTCAAATCTAAGCCTTCAAGGTTATTATTCTCTTTTTAATGGAAAATATGATTGAAATATAATTTTTAAGAAAATGATAGGCTGGCCAGCAGCTGCATGCAACCAAGAGAAATGACATTGCATTATACTCAATGGCCAATCTATAGCACAAGCAAGCAAAAGCAAACAAACAAATAGAAAGCATATATATAAATATACGAAAATAACTCATTTAAGTTTTAGAATGACAAACATAAGATCTCATCCTACATACTGTTTACACAATAGTCATATGAAATTGAATTTTGAGCAATGAATATAATCACAGATAAGACTGATTACAGTGTCATATGTCAGGTATAGCCACTATAAAATAGTGACATAAAATACCTTCTTACTGAACTATGCCAACATACTGACAAATAATAATAACTGATACAGATATTAATGCATGTATTGAGCAAATGGTAGATGGGAGGCTTTCTGCTAAGAGATTTAGTATATTTTATAATATTTAATTTTTACAAGCACATTATTCATTCTTTGAACTTATAAAAGAAGAAACTGAAACTGAGAGAGTTTGATTAACTTATCCACTATTAGGTAGTTATCAGTATCTGAATCATTATTTAAATCTAAATTGATCTGACTCTGATACATTAACCGTGACAGTAATATGAAAAGAGGAACAGATTCTATTAAATCTTCATTAGAATTTTGCCTTGTAGGAGAGTAGGTGTGTTATCAAAGAAAGAACAGTTTTGGAATCAGAGTTCTGTTGGAAGTTTGGACATAGCAATTTATGATTTAAATAACTTTGCACAAGTTGTTTAACACCCCATCTTGGGCCTCAGTTTCCTTGTTTGTAAATTACTATAAGGCAAAAACTGATTAGTATTTTTAGGAAGATATAAAGTAATATGTGAATAAAGTAAAAAAAAAAAAGGGAAAATTATTTTAAGTGTGCAGAGAGAGGGCTTATAAAAGGCTGTATAGTGGGAAATTTCAAAATGTAGGATATTAATCAGCCCAATGAGGAGGAAGACTATGCCAGCAAAATAACAAGAGACAATAAAAGCAAGAACAATGGAAATGTGTGATACAAAGACAATAATAGTCTTATTTGTCTAGACAAAATGTGTGTGTGTGTGTGTTAGCTAAAGAGGAAGATTGAGGTCAGGTCATGTAGACTCTTAAATGCTATATTTGAGTTTTAGAATCAAAGTTATATGAAATATTTGTTAAGAATTTTAGAATCACCTCTTACTAGCTATGTGACCGCATAAGAGGAATTAAACTATTTTACTTCTTTTTAAAATATAGTAATCAAAGTACCTGTCTCATAAAGTCAATTAAGGATGAGTAAAGTAATGCAATAGCTCTTAGCTACTTAGCATACTTAATAAATGATTAAATGTTATATAAAGAAGTTGAATGTCACTTAAGATTTGACATAATAATGAAAACTCCAAATTTTCTGCTGAAACTCAGCTACCTACTATCATTTGCACCCTTAGGTTTTTGTCCAACCTAAGAAATTTGGGGTTTCGTTTGCTGTACATTAACTTGATTACCTTCAACATGTAAGAAATTGAAAGTAGTGAAAAGGTAAGAGAGCCTAAATAGACTCTATTTTCTGATAATATTTTAGCCAGCAGTGTTTATAGTATTGATTATGATGGCTTAGATATTTTTTCATGATAGGAAGATTAATAATGTTTTTTCTTGGTATGTCCTTGCAACTCTGATATTCTAAATATTCAAGAATATTCCTATTCTTGAAAATAACTCATTTTAAAATGTTTTAGTGGATGGTAAAAGCTGGATAGCTATGATGATGGAATGTTTTTTAAATCTTATTCAAGATGAAAGAGAGGATGCTAATTCTTCTTCAATACCATAAGATAAATAAATTATTACCTTGCTTATTATTTTTAAAGACCAATCACCATTTAGGAACTTCTCCATGAAATTAGAAAAGGGTACATCAAATCTCCTTAACTAAATGTAGACATATAAGTCAAGACATCACTCATTCAGTAGGCTATTAACTCTCTGGGAACATTTTAATTTCATGTTCAATATCTGTAAGATCTCACAGCTTTTTCAGTTCAACTTTATGTAGTAAAATCTCGAGCGTTTAGCTATATCTCCAGGTGCCTTCAAAACCTGTGGGGATCCCAGTATCATTTTATGGTGGTAGACTAGTCTTAAGGATTCGATCAAGGAGAGGACACATATAATTATAATAATACACTGATAAGTTACAAAATATTACATATATGTTTCTTCTTCTGAGACTCACAATATCATGGAAAGAGCAAAGATGAAAGAATTTAGAGTTTTAGAGGTAATGAAACGAAGGCTCAAGGAGATTTATTGACTAGTCCAAAATCAGAGTGCCGACAATATAATTTCATAGATCTGGGTCCTATCTCAATATTCTGTCCAATGTAGTATATCCATTGAGAGGCTAAATACTTTCATGATCAAGGGAATTGTTATTTTATCAATAAAATAACAACTGCTGGTTGCACTAACATAACATATTCATCTTCCTATATGTTAAAGAAAACCTTAAGGATGTAAACAATCTTAACTACCTCCTAAAGGAGAAAGTAATACCAAGTTTCCCATAAGCATCATTTAGACGATACTATGAGATACGGGGTTACCTCTGTTAACTTTGTAAAGATGCATTATAACAGCAACATAACACAATTTCAAGAACTTCAAATTCATATTTTCCTTTAGTAATTTAATTTTTGGAAACTGTGAGCCAGACATTATGGAGAGCTTTACAATAAAGTGTGATTACTTGGACCTATAATTATGGTAATGATGTTCAGGTGAATAATCATTTATTTAATTATGAAAACAAACACCATGGGATTCTTAAATAGATGGCCACATTACCATGTTGCCTTTCTCAGCTGCTTTTAACCTAATCATTCATATGTGTATCTATATTTTACTCTACCAAGAATGTTAAGTTAAAAAGTTTAAATCATATTTATCTTTTTAAAAACTATTTTACAAATGTTTCTAATTTAAAATTTAATTTTGCTTACTGATAAAGAACAATGCTTTTTTAATCTTTATCAACATTAATCTTTGTATTATTATATTTACAAATTATTTTACATTAGATTCTCTCTCAAATTATTTTAATCACTTTTTGTCATGCTGTATTTTACTAAGTTCTATTTCTAGAATGTATTTTATGTACATTATCTTGTTTAATCTTTTCAACAATGCCAGACACTGACATTTAGACAATCCAGGATTTGAAACAAATTCTCTCAGATTTCAAATTAGATTCTCTTAATGATTGTATTATGGGTGAATGCATAAATTATTATTTAGGAGTTATATTAAAGTCCATTGTTTGTTCCTCCAAAACTTTTATATCATGTGTTTAAATGGCACTGAGACCTTCTCTTTCCTATTTAAGAAGACTATTTCACAGCCTTTTTTCCTTTCTGACATCTTAAAAGATAGAGAGACTCAAAAGTATGCAGAAATTTAGTTGAATTAACTCCTTGCTTTCAATTATAAATTTTAAACATATTGGTTACTGATTTTTTTCCTTTCTATTCATTCCCAGAATAACAGGCTTTAGTTATTTTTTTATTGTAACAGAATTATGAATCATATTATATATAATATGTCATACATTGCATTATTTATATATAATTATATATAGTTTATAAATTTTATACATAATTTATATGTTTACATATAAATTTAAGATCTATTTCTCAAAAAAAAAGATCTATTTCTCCACTTTTCTAACGATAATCTTTAGAGGAAATATGAAAATATCTACGTTTTTGGTTTGTTCGTTACTTAACATGCATCTCACAGAGACTCAACCAAACAAAACCTGAGACTTAATTTCGATTTAAGTTGTGTATTTACAAATTCGAACTGACATGGGCTCTTTAAAATGAACAAAATAAATAATTTTCATTAAATTTCTTACCTGCACAATGTCCCTTTCAGCATATTTTCCTCTGGAGGAAACTCTTACATCATCTCCATCCAACTCAATCATTGCTTGAAAATAAAATGGAATCATTTATTTAGTGCATTTTAGTCATATACTAAAACAATGTAGGCAATAAGGAAATAAGATGTATGAAGTAGCAATAAGTCTTATGTGAAGGCAAAAAGCTGTTGATCCCTTCATCTTCTGTCATTTCTCCCATAAAGCATGACTGAGTGTAAATTTTACAAATAAATGAAGAAAGCAAGCCAAGACTTCATGTGACACTTTGAAAGATGAGAAGAGCCAGTGCAGTGTAGAACTATCTTTAGATACATCTCCCCATCCTAGGGTTGCTCAAATCTGAGTTATATGCTTACGTGACTATGTGAGCAAATTATACTAATTCATTCAATTTTAATTTTTCTTTCTAACTTAAGAAACGGTGCAATCATCATAGGATTTCCAATAACAGTTTGATCTTTATTCTCATTGAAACTACAACAAAGCTTTATATCCATATTGCCCAATTTCTACTTTAAAAATAGATTAAGAAAAAAAGAGGCACTTGCTCTGCCTCTATATTGACTGGATAAAGTATGATTTTTCTGAAGTATGGTTTTTCATTGGTTAAGAAATAACTTCAACATTACATAGATAAGTTGGTATTTGGGAATGCTGTGATATAATGGGACAGCTGGTGATACAATAATGTGTTGCAAGTAAGAATATTTTCTAGAGTTTATTAAGTTTTCAGTGAGAATTCTCTAAATAATTAATTACATGAGAAATGCTAATTTGTGCTTAAAGTATAATTCTATTACTCATAATTCATTTTGTATACAGATGACATTCATTAGACTCCAGAGAGCCACTTAAAATTATAATGTTTGCCTCTTAACCCGCCAAAAAATATTGCTCAGTCAGAATACAATCCTCACCTTTTTTGGTTATTTTCCTTCAGTGTTTAGATAATGCATTTGAGTTAAAATCATTGTTTTAAAATGTTGTTTTCTACACATGTTCATGAGTCAATATCTGAGCTGAAGCATTTCTAGTACACATAACTGATAGAGAACTACCACTCAATTTGCTTAGATATATAATATTTATCATAATTTAGTAAAATGTGGATTGGATGTGACCAATAAGATAATTAACTTATTCGAAAGACAGAAGACCTATTTTTCTCCCCTATTTATTAGAACTGTAAATAAGATAATTCATTATATTAAAATATTTTTAATAATTAATTCTTTTGGTCTAGGTTTGTTTTCAAAATTTTCATACTACTATAAAACATAAATGTACATCGATGATGACATGCCAGGAATCACAGAAACATCTCTTTTATTATCTAATTTGCTAATTAAAGAAAATGACATTTGCACAATAACATATTAGAATGAGATCCCATAAACTTTATAACATATTAGAATGAGATCCCAGCATGTCCTTTGTGTTAAAAGGCTGTAGGTAGCAAGAATTGAAGACTATACTTTTGAGAGCAAGGAGAACAGAAATGGCATGTAAACAGTGGAAAGGTTAACATTTACCCTGCAGGTTTTCAGATCATCTGGTCCTCAGGAGTCTGATGTTCTCTAAGTTAGAGCCCTTTCTATCTCTCCCCTCCTACAGCGGATCAAAGCAGGTAGCCAGATGCTGCTTTAATTTGACTTTTTGCCTTTGAAGGATAAAGAAATCCTGCCTTGAGAAATCCTTCTTCTTAAAGAAAGTGCTTTATAGAGGAGCAAAAATTATACAGAAAGTTGTAAGTTGTTATTAAAATACAGAAATAAGAAATTTGAATACTCACTAACCTGTTTATTTCTATTTCCTCTACCTTCTTGGATGGCAAAATGTTACCTTCCTTGCCCATGCAAATAATACCCTTCTGGTTAAAAATATGTAGATGTTGGATTTAGGTGGTTAACTGATAAAATTTCAAGTTTTATTTCAGTCTTTTCCTGTGTCAGTTTATATGTGTGTCGTATAAACTTACTCTAGGTAGACTTGGATGTGCCCAGAGAAAGACTTCGGATGGGACAGCGGCAATTTGAATGTAAGTTAGAGATTTTCTATATTAAGCATGAGTATTCTGTCCTTTTCTTCTTAGCTATGGATGTGTTTTGAGAGGAAAGAAAAAAAATCCTCTAGGGAAACATCTATTGTCCTTTAATGGAATAGCCTACTTTTCTAATACTGGTCCTGGAAGATTTTCCAACCTATTTAAACTTCCTTCATGATAAAAGCAGAAATCAGGGGTTGTAGGACCCTAATTCCCTGCTCACATGTTTTCCAGAGAAAGTTTCACTTTAATTCCCAGGAAGGAATTCTACTGGGAGGGTGACTTCTCTCTGCCTAGAATTTTCACTTCCTTTTCCACATGGAAAGAGGAGTGATTCATAGGATTACTAAGATTAGAAGGACCTGACCTTGAATCTCTCTTTTTTGGAGCAGCCTACCTTCAGGCAAGACTCTACCCCTGTATGGAGAAGGCCTGGAGATAAAGGCTGAGGTCATTTAATCTTGGGGAAAAAAGTAGTGAGAAGTCTGCCTCTGTGCACAGGTTAACCTAAATTCTCCAATTCTGCATTGCTAGTAATAAAGCTTATATTCTGGTCTCTGTCTATTTCCTGCATATCTTTTTTTTTTTCAGTTACTTCAGGAAGTCAGAGAGGGAAATGATGAATTATCATACTTCAAAATTTAATAAGTAATTCACTGGGAACAAAAGAAAAGAACAAAATAAATAGCTGTGGCAGTTGGATAAGGGTAATATCCAAATAGTACCTGCTGCACTGAATAGAAATATATATGACTAAAAACGTACACCAGGAAGGGTCAGCAGCTCCATATTCAAACATTATGTGGGGGGCTTTTGAAGAACAGGTGACTAAAATTTACCATCTCTGAGTTATACGCCTAATGATGGACTTCCACAGGAGTCTGGGAGACCTGAAATGTACCAATCAGGTGAATCCTTGAGAGGCAAAAGCAAATTAGTAGCTAAAGAAGAAAGCATGAGTTATTTTAAATCTAGTAATGGGTGAAGTTTGAGAATCTCAGTCTATCGCTAATTAATGCAGATGATCAAGTGCACAAAGCATTAAGAAGATGTGTCTTAGCTTTCCTGACTCTAGAGAAGTGTCTCAAAATCATGTCTGAAGTACAGTGCAAACAGATATAAATACCCAAAAAGCAGCAGCCATCAGAGCTAATGACTTTTGCTCTAGAAAATGGAAGATCATAATGATGAAAAAGGTGACCAGCCAATTATGAAATCTAAAGAAAGAACTTCCAGGGTCAAAATATAAGTTTGCCTGTGGTACTTTACCTGAGACTGACAGATCTATACTGTCCTTATGGAGGAGGCACTGTGGTTGAACAAGAATCATCCCAATGATAATCATACTAAAATTAGCCACTTACATGCCTAAATTAACCTGTAACACACCAAAGGTTGTTTCACATATTCTAAAATTATTTTCATTCCAAAGTCCTAAGCTTAAGAAACTGTTATTGAAAAAACAGCTGAACCAGGTAAATGTTATGTGGTCATGCAGGTGCTGTCTAGCACAGAGCACTCTTAAAGGAATTCACCAGATGACTAGGAACAGACTATCTTTTAAAAAGTTTACTCAGATCACTAGTTATACAAACACCTGTACTTAATTAGCACCTGAACAAGGTCTGAGCCCAAACAGAAAATACCCAGTAAGTCAATTTAGCATAATTATATAAAATCTCATTAAATCTCAGATGGTCAGTTCCATTTTCATTTTATTTTGCTCTTTCATATTACAGAACTTATATATTTATAAAGCTAATGTCTATCAACTAGGCAGGATCTGAACATCCATTAAAGTAGACTATTATGCTTGTGTTAACATTTCTATTTACAACCTAATGATTTATTAATTTAGTGCTCATCTTTGAAGGTTTCCAGTGAACCCAGAGAGTATTTTGTCTTGGGAACAAAACTCAACTGATCATTCTGTGAGTCCTAAAAAGTATTATTATTATTATTACTATTTTTAATATTATTTTGAGGTACGAACCATCTCTAATGAAATGGAAAGATACATGTCGAATTAATCTATACTAGAGAGATAATGCTCTACTCAGAAGACAATCTTTTACTCCACTCACCTTAATAGATTTCATCGTGAGATGTCTGTATTTATATCTAAATGTACATGGACATTATATGCAAATCCACATGTGCACTTGCATTCATATATTTAAAAAAGAATGAAAGAAACTTAAGATCATGAGGAGTCAGATTAAATAAACTCTCAAGGAATACAATTGAAATTTTATGACTTACCATCAAATTCTGCTGGTCCAACTCCTACTATAATTATTGACATTGGAAGTTTTGAAGCCTTTAAAAAGAATATACAATTAGTTCACAATTAAGAAATTGAGTTCTTAAGAAAATAATTAAAAAGAAAACTAATATCCTGTTTTATTTGATATTTTTCACAGATGTTCATTAAAATAGTTTTGAACATATTTAAAAATAATACAAAATAACATACTTGATTTCACTCTTATGCTTTTGGAACTCTGTACATATGTTAATCCAGTGGGACATTCTTCAGGAATGACCAGCATTGGACAATATAAAAAAGAGGAAGTACTGAACATCAGCTTTCACTTGCTATTATTGGCCAAAATCTATCTAAGCCGACTTTGAATATCTTTGGTCTCTTTTTTCATTTGTCTTGGGAACAAATGGAGATTTTTGAAAGATCAAAAATCTTTCATTTGCTAAAGAAGAAAAAAAGGTACCATAGTTGTGAAACAGTAGTACTCTCTTCTACCTCATTTATATCCATGATTAGGAGAAGCAATTTTCATAGTAAATGAGTGAATATAAATAATAATTATAGAAAGTTATTATTAGTATGATATTTATATATTAAATATCCATGATATTGTGAGGGATACTGAATATTTTATGTTATAGCATGTTTTCCCATTATATGTATCACTTAAATAATATCACTTTAATAATTTAATAATAATTCAATGGTAAAAATGTGAGATCCAGCAACAGATAGATGTAACACTATAGCAACCACACCTGCAACTATGAAGGTCATTAAATTATGGATAATTGTTCCTAAGTGCATCATGTCCTTTTAGTTTAAAACTAAATTATTAAGTCCATATTTCAAATTACACGCTAATGACACTGACCAGAACATAAAGAAAATCAATATAATTTCAACCCAAGTGTGTCTAGTTAAAAAACTAAACAAATAAATGTGTAAGCCTTTACTCCTCCTTTTAATACTTGGTTTTTCTAAGCATACGTCTATAAAGCATTTGTTTTTTCCCTTCCCTACAGGTAACTATTTTTTTCTCACACCAAATAGCTAGTTATATTTTCTCTATGCTATTAATAATTATGAGGCATGATAAATAGTTAATTCATGCAACCGATTTTTACTAAATGTCTACTTTGTGCCAAACTGTTCAACCTGGATATAGAAAGGTGAGTAAAAACAGACATAATTTTAAAGATTATAATCTAGTAAGTATATATTAGTCTAATAGTCTTTATTAGTCATAGTCTAAAAAAGAAAACAATTAAATAATCATTAAAGATAACATAATTAGAAATTATCACAAGAAGAGTGGTTTTTGAATCAAGTTCAGTTTCTATCCAGTCCTATAGAAATAGTAACTAGTACAGTTCACCTGTAACTGAAATGTAAATATTAAGAAACATTCTGTACAAGTTGTAAAATTGTATACAAGTACATCAAACTAATAGAAGTAAACTCATGCACACGAAGGTGGTGCTATTATCTTATTTATTTTTATTTTTTGAAAATAATTTTGTTAGAACTCAATTATCCACACCCTTAGCTTAGTCCTTACGGATTAATGGTACAAATGTATGTGAGCTGTGTGAGTAATGTTAAGAATGCAATTGGCTGCAAAGGCAAGGCATTTTGTTTCACTATTCAGTCAACTAGACTCTGGTCTCAACTGAGTAGCAACCATGCCATCACTTAGCCAGCCCAAGACTGAATGACTCCTACTTACGTTAACAATAGACTCCTTAGTTTGAGCCATATCTGAGATAACACCATCTGTCACAATCAGGAGCACAAAATACTGGGAACCATCCTTTACGGAAGAAGCATATCTGAAAGGGAACAAAAAGCATATCTGAGGTAAAGAATACCACAGAAGATAAAAGTTCCTCTCTACATGATGGTTACTAAATATAATTGAGAATAGTCAACAAGCCTTTTAATCTCAAAAAAGTATTTAAACATATGTCAGGAGCCTATACTATGCAAACTCTCAAATATACACTATCTCGAAACAGCACACTAGAATAACAGTGACATTACTGCCTGCTGGCACACAGAAATGCCTGGGCGCCTCACAAATTCATTTGCTAATAAAAGATGAGCTGGATGAGGATATGTTTAGTGGAAAGGATATAACTTTTGGAAATCTTATGTGTATGATCTTCAGTAAATTACTTAAGCTATCTGAACTTAATTTTCTTACCTTTAAAATCAAGATAACGCATCTTTGTATAAAGCAACTGCATGTATGATATTCAATATACAGTTCTCTAAGTGTAAGCAATAATCATAAATGCTTTTTGTTTTGGAACCATACAGAGGTGATGCTTGCAAAACATTGTGAATATGCTGAATGACACTAAACTGTATGTACACTTTTAAAATGGTTACTTTTATGTGATGAAAATTGCATCTGGATTAAAAAAATGCAACAGAAGAAAAAGATTTTAGACACATCTATAGTTCAAGTTCTTAATACATGTTAAATTAATGAAAGATGATAAAGAGAATTATACCCCAAAAGACAAAATTAGGTACATAGTAAGAATATATTCTAGTACTTGAAGAAGTTAATCAGAATTCTTGCCAATACCACTCAGTATTTAGAGGGAAATTTTATGAATGTTATATTTTATTATCTTTTTTCCATCCTGTTGTACATTATGTATATCTAGATTACATTCTCAACAAATATAACTTTTATGATCTTTAGTTCGTAACTGGTTTGCAAGTCATGTCTAATAGTGAGCAAGCATTATAGTGCTCTTAGTAGACGCATAGTACGCAAGACCGGTCTAATTCTATAAAAATAACTGAGTGAATCATAGAAAAATTGGGTTCAAGAAACTTCCAATGGATACCAATGAAATTCCCTCACAGCCTGTAGGATCTTAAGGAATTAAATTTGAACAGGTTGGGGACAGACCAATAGCGTACTATGTCAGGGCAAAACTTATTTTGTGGAGAGAAGAATTAATAACAAAATATGAATAAGAAAAACATTTACAACTTTGCCATAGACTAACAATTGTTCATGCTACTAATAAAATGACTGTAATTTTATAGATTGATGAAGACACTACAGTAAGCGGCCTGTTCACATCCTGTAAAGATAGTGTTAAATCGGTTCCACAATATACAGTCAAAAATATTCCCACATTATTGAACAACTGACCTTGGACATTAAGCAATTTGGATTAATGTGATGGTAACACAATCAATAGGAAACAATCTAAAGCAGATATGAGCCTCTTCTATTTTACACTTAACTTTTTTCTTAAGAAGTTGAATAATCTCCCTCAAGAATTCGTTTTTAATTTTTAAATACCCATTATTTTTTTAAAGCATCTCTTCTGATTATGCTTCAGAAACATAGGGTTGTATATTTCATGTGATTAATGAAAGGTTATAAATAGTAGTGAGAAAAGCTTCTGTGAGTGCAAGAGTACGGTTTTTATGCTTTGCTTTTCACATGATGCTCTTAAAAGACAAATTTCTATCAGATTCAAAAACAATATGAAAAGTTGAGTATTATGTAGTCTTATAAACAACACTTCAAGGGGCTTAATGGAATGATTTCTTTGCATCTGTACACACTTGGATTACCATCAAAACAATCAAGGTAATAACATATCTATCACCTAACAAAAGCTTGTGTCCCTTGTGTGTGCGTGTGTATCAAAAAACATTTAAAATGAAATCTACCCTCAACATATTTTTAAGTGTAGAATACCTAGTCTTTAACTATAAGCACTGTGTTGTACAATGGAGTTCCAGAATTTACTCATCCTGTGTACATGTAACTTTATTTTCATTTAGCAAATACTCCACATAACCCTTTTCCCCAACCTTTGGTAACCACTGTTCCATATGTTTGAGTATTTTAAATGAGCATTTAAAGAGCATTTAAAGAGAAATTATGCAGTATTTGTCCTTCGATGGCTGACTTATTTCATACGGCATAATGTCTTCTGGTCTATCCACATCATCACGAATGGTAGGATTTCTTTCCTTTTTAAGGCTGAATAATACACCATTGTATGTACGCTCCACATTTTATTTTGCATTTATTTGCTGAAGGATATTTGGGTTGTTCCTATATATTGGCTATTGTGAATAGATACCTCTTCAAGATCCTGGTTTTAATTCTTTTGGATATATACTCAGAAGTGGGATTGCTGGCAGCTCTATTTTTATTTTTTGAAGAATCTCTATACTGTTTTTCATAGTGGCTGCACCAATTTACACTGCTACCAACATGGTACAAGGGTTCCAATTCCTCCATGTCCTCACTAATACCTATCTTCTGACTTTTCCATATCAGCGATCTTAACAAGTGTGAGGTGGTTTGAGTTTGCTTTTCCCTGATGATTAGCAATGCTGAGTACCTTTGCACATACCTGTTGGTTCTTTGTATGTCTTCTCCGGAGAAATGTCTGTGCAAGTGCTTTGCCCATTTTTAAATTTGGGTTATTTGTCTTTTGCTATTGAGTTGTAGGAGTTACTTATATATTTTGGAAATTAACCCCTTATTAGCTATATAGTTCACAAATATTTTCTCACATTCCATACGTTGCCTTTACATTTTGTTGGGGTTTTATTTGTTTGTTTTTTTGCTGTGCAGAAGCTCTTTAATTTGATGTAGTCTCACTTATTTGTTTTTGATTTTGTTGCTTGTGCTTTTGGTGTTATACCCAAGAAATCATTGCTGAGGCCAATGTCAGAAAGTTTTAACTATAGTTTCTTATAAGAGTTTTACAGCTTTAGGTCTTAGGTTTAAGTCTTTAGTCCATTTTGAGTTATCTTTTATAAGTGTAAGATAAAAATTCAATTTCATGCTTTTGCATGTGGATATCTAGTTTTCCTGTTGCCATTTATTAAAATATTTTCCTTTCCCTATTGTATATTCTCGGCACCTCTGTCAAATATCATATGTGCAGATTTTTTTTTCTGGGCTCTCTTTTCTGTTCTATTGATCTATGTGCCTATTTTTATGTCACTACCTTACTGTTTTGGTTACTGTAGCTCTGCAGTATATTTTGAAATTGAGCAGTGTTATACCTCCAGCTTTTTCTCCTTGCTCAAAATTGCTTTGGCTATTTGGGGTCTCTTACAGTCTCATATAAGTTTTAGGATTGTTTTTTCTACTTCTGCAAAAAACTGCTATTGGGATTTTGATAGGTATCACATTGAATCTGTAGAACAGTTGGGCAGAATGGATACTTTAACAATATTAATTCTTGTCATCCATGAAGACAGATGTCTTTCCATTTGTGTCTTCTTTCATTTCTCTCATTGATTTTTTTAAAAATAGTTTTCAGTCTAAAAGTGTTTTTGCTTTCTTGCTTAAGTATTTTATTCTTTTTGGTGTTATTGTAAATGAGATTATTTCTTAATTTATTTTCTGATAGTTTGTTGTTAGTCTTCATTTATTTGTGAGTATTCCTGATTTCCTTTTGCTATTGATTTGTAATTTTTTCCACTGTGGTCAGAAAAGATACATTGGAATTATTTCAATCTTCTTAAATTTGTTATGACTCATTTTGTGATCTAGAATGTAATATTCCAAGTTTGCTTGAAAAGAAGGTATATTCTGCTGCTGTTGAGTGAATGTTTGGTATATATCTGTTAGGTTCATATGGTCTAGAGAGTGTTGCTTAGTTTTGCTGTTTTTAGGTTGATTTTCTGTCTGGATGATTGAGTATTGAAAATGGAGTACTGAAGTCTTCTAATCGTATTGTATTGCTGTTTATTTCATATTTAGGTATGTCAATTTTTGCTTATATATTTAGGTGCTTTTATGTTAGGGGCATACATATTTATACTTATATCTTTCTGTGAATAGATCCTTTAAATTTTTTAAAAACTAAAAATTATTTTTAAGGTGTACAACATGATAATTAGATATACACATACATAATGAAATGATTATTACAGTCAAGCTAATTAACATAGCATCCACCATAGTTGCCATAATTTTTGTGGTGTGTGATCAGTATACCTAAAATTTACTCCTGTTAGCAAATTTCCAGTATCCAGTACAGTTTTAACCATAGTAATCATACAATACATTAGATCTCTAGATGCATTCATCCTACATGAAACAACTCTACACCCTTTGACCAGTATCTCCCCATTTCCCCTTCATCCCCACCCCTGGTAACCACCATTCTACTCTCTGCTTCCATGTAGTCAACTTTTAAAAACTCTACATAATTGAGATCATGCAATTTTTTTTTCTTTTTGTGTCTGGCTCATTTCACCTAGCATAACATCCTCCAGGTTCATCCATGTTGTTGAAAATGGCAGGCAATCCTTTTTTAGACTCAATTATCATATATAATTTATATGATATATAATTATATACAATACTTACAGTCAATTATAATTATATATATTATATATATTACACAAATTGCCCCCTTTATTACGTAATGATCTTCTGTGTCTCTTGTAACAGTTTTTGATTTAAAGTCTATTTTGTCTGATATAAGCATAAATACCCCTGTCTGCTCTCTTTTGGTTACCATCTGCATGGAATATCTTTTTTTCATTCCTTCATTTTCAGCTTACGTATGTCCTTAAATCTATGTTTAGTCTCTTGTAGAGAGCGTATAGTTGGATCTTGTTTTTTTAACCATTCAGCCAATTTATGTCTTTTGATTGGTGTGCTCAACGCACTTACATTTAGATTTTCTTTTGAATCACCAGAAAATATACCTAAGAGGTGAATATATTCATACTACCAAGAGTGTTAGGGCTTGAGCCTGAAGCAGATGTAGGAAACTGTGAATTTCTCTGGTTTGTTGTTTTATCTTAAAATTCATAGGAATTTTGCATTTTACTTTATAATAAGTATGTGCTTTATAATAAATACAGAAAATTATTTCTGTAGAAATATACATGTGTTTATGTGTGGCTTTCAGTACTGCTTAGATACACAGCTTTGAAAATAAATTTCATTCTACATAAGAACTACAACCCATTTTAGTTTTTATCACCATCAGCATCATAAATTAATCATTTTAAACTACTCATCTTTTTTATGACATTTACTCTATACAATCTCATATTGCTGCACTTTGCAAGTTAATCTAAATTTAAACAAAATTGTATTTTGTACTAAAAATATGTTTATGAGAAAATAATTTAAATGCTGCCAAAATGTAGAAAGTAGAAGCTGATCACTTCCAATCTTCAAAAAGGTAGCACTAATAAACAGACTTGCGGATTCAAATAACATTTTTAAAGTATTAAAGAATACCTTAAAGGAACATTATGATGAAGCCTTTTGTAAATCACATAATTTGAATACTTATTATTGAAAGCCGGCTGTCTTTTTTCAAATATAGGTAATCTATAGTTTATATTTTAATATTACTATCTTAAATTTGAAGGAGAGGTTTTGGAATTCAAACACATTTCTTTGTAATTCAAACACATTTCTTTGGAGATTTTGTCAAGTAAGTTTTCGGGGTTGTTTTTATAAAGCCATAAATGGTTGGCTCAGATTTGTGGAATATTCTTTCAGCTCATTATTAATTCACAGGAATAGAGAGGGCAACAAAACAAGATAAGAAACTGACTCAGAAATGGTTCATTTAAATAATTTAATTTTGACATACGAATTAAATCTTAATACTAAATAAAGGGATACTTTTAAATAGTTCAATAAAAAGTAACAGTAATTTTTATGTTACTAAGTTGTTTTCCAAACTACTTTCGGTAGTATAATGAAGTGAACAACTGTAACCACATGATAGGTTGTTTTGTTGCACTTTCTTTTGTTTGTCTATCTTTGTAGCAGAGATAAAAAGGTTTAAGTATGCAAAATATAACAAGGTAATTTGTTTGGCACTTTAGCTCCCCCACACATGGTCATTCTACCTATCCACTTTGTCAACAGGAAGAGACTACTGTCTCTTCCTAGAATTGTGAAGATAAAAAGAAATAATCCACATTACAGCACTAAACATATTGACTGAGATAGATTATGGGCTCAGATTGCTGTTTTGATTTTATTATTATTGATCATACAGATGAATGAGATAAAATATTCTTTAGATTATTTGTCTTTAGATTAATTTGAAAATTAGTTATGGAAATTCCAAAATTAACAAATCTTATTTCCTGAAGAGTGAAAATTAATTTTAGTTGATTATCTGAATCCTGGATCTTTCTCAATATTAGAAAAAGAAAAGCAAAAAAAAAAATCTAGTCAACAGTAACAAATTGACAAATACCTCTTAAAAAAACTACAATGTGACAGCCTCAAAACAAGTAACTGGTTAGGAAGAGGAAACAAATGGCTATTATGAAACAATAACTATTTTATTTGTCAAGTGAAAAAAACTGATATTTTCATGATAGACTGAAAAGATAATTGATATTTTCAGTTGGTGTGTTAGTTTATTTTTGAAGTAATAAACTGATAAAATATATCAACAAAATATATTCCAAATAATTTGAAATTACTGAGGTAGAGTTCTAGATGAAAAGAAACCTTTAGGAAATGCAAAAATCATAATTGCCATATTCAAGAGAAAATTGAGATTAATCAGGGGATGAATAAACCTCCATTTTATTCAAACCACATATCTATAAACAAACGATTTCCTTAACCTTTTCATCCTACTGTTATTAATTAATGAGGTTTAAACAGTGTTACAGACATCAGATATTATTAAAATCATATATGAAAGGACCTAGAAGTATTTCTCTGATTTTAAATTTGTTTTCAGTTTAAATATAATGGTAATACATAACGGTAATATATTTCTTTTGGTAGATGTGATGGTTAGTCTGTGTGTCAATTTGGCTAGGCCATAATATCTAGTTATTTAGTCAGACCTTAATCAAAGTATTGCTGTGAAAATATTTTCTAGGTGTTGTTAACATCTACAATTCAAGGACTTTAAATAAAATTACCCTTGATAACATGGGTGAGTGAGCCTCACCCAATTAGTTGAATGCCTAAACAAAACAAAACAAAACAAAACAAAAAAACTAGTTTCCCAGAGAAAAAGGAATTCTGACTCAAGACTGCAACAATATCAAATCCTGCCTGAGTATCCAACCTGCTGGCTTGCCCTACAAATTTCTGACTCGCCAGCATCTACCATTGCATAAGCCAATTCTTTAAAATAAATCTCTTTATCTCTATATCTATATATCCTATTGGTTCCATTTCCCCTGAGAACCCAGTCTGATACAGTAGGTATCAATCACAATCACATTTCCCACAGGTCATTAAGACTGACTAAGCATTATCATTAATAGTTTCTTTAGTTTCCTATTATAACCTTACTTATTAAAATGTACTCATAATGTATGGTATAAAGAAAATTCAATTAAACAGGTGTGGATATCTCTGTACAGGCAAAGAACTGTGAGATTAAACCACATGTTTTCTCTTCAATCTGTAAAAGATCTATATGTAACAACAGAGTAGAATTAAATTAGTGAGTGCTACAATAGAGGTATAAGTGAAATGACATCACAGATTTGAAGTAGCAATTACCTCTGACAGGTGCAATACATTTGGGAGAACATGGAGGGAAATGAGGTTAAATGGGTGGGTGGTGGTTGATACTGGAAGTTCTTAAATACCAAACTAAAGTGTTTGAACTTAAATTTGTGACAAGGCATCAATGGCTGTTGGCTAGGATGTTCTACATTACTTGAAATGCTGTTTCCTGAACAATGCTATGAAATGAGGACTGGGGAAGGCAGGAAATTAGAGGCAGGAACCTCTAATTTGGAAAACCTCAGAAGAGCACATAAAACCTTCAAGTCTCACAAACTTGATGCCTCGGGTCTCGATTATTTCACAATATTGTTATCTCATTAACATTATCTCAAAGGTCAATTGTTATCTCATTAACATTATCTCAAAAGTCTTATGACATAGATTTCTAAATTTCTAAAAATTAGCACGTGCTTAAAATTATTATTTTTTAAAAAAGAATAAGAGTAAGCATTCATCAAGATGCTTATATAAAACTATTATAAATAACTAAGCTTTTACCAATAAAGAAAACACACCTTTTAAGGGGAACAAAATCAAGCAAATAAGAAAGTATGGATATGTATTTGCTTTTGGCTTTTTTAAAAATAATTTTAATGACAAATATCTTCATATACCCAAAATTTACTTATTAGGCATTTGGTGAATACTTACCTCCTTCCTATACGATGGGCATGGTAAAGTACAGTTAAAATGCATTTAAGAATGACAAAATGCCCAAGAAATTTTATATAAATAGAAGTCATATACCCTGTAACTATGGTACTTTTTTCATTTAGAAACAAATAGTATCCTGTCTTTTAGTTGAAATTTTTTCGGATGATAATTTGGGGTCAGACAGAATTATCTGTCTTAATAAAAGCTTAAAAATAAAATTAAACAAAACTCTCAAAGATAAAAGAAAGGAACAAGATGTTTCTTTATAGAATCATAACAAGAAATGGATATGTAGAACTTCAAATTGTATTGGAAGGAAAAATAATTCCCCAAAAGCCATCTTACTGTGTTTCTTATTTTTCTCCCATTAAAAAATAACAAAAGAATTATTAGATCATGGATTATTTTCAAAGTCTGGAAATGTTAGCTGGCATCTACCTTTATATTTGAGAACTTGGAAAATGCTGAACAAAAAAGATAATAAATGGTAATAGAACAGAATGGAACCTATAGTCTGAAATAGCATATAGAAATGCACGTAGAAATTTTATATCTAAAAGTTTAACTTTTATAGTAGACATATACTAGGACAAAAAAATAACAAATTAATTGGTAAGCACTGATGAGAACATCTATAATAACCAGCATGAGGTCACACAAAATAAGTCCTATAATTTTTCTCTTATCTTTATATAAAAACCAGTGGTCTGTATGGTAGTGTGTGAGATAAAGTGAGAGCTAACTATAATTTATCTTGCATTGATATTACTCTGATTCTGCTTTGACAGCCATCAAAAATTTAGGAAAATAGAATACAGATAACACTACTTATATAGGCTAACATACAATAAGCTAGGATGTGTTTTTCTAATTACAGGTAATGAACCATTAGTGGATTTTGAAATCAATTTGTCAGTCAATACTTGCATTAAAAGAAAAGTAATAGAAAATAATTAGATGACATGGAAATAAAGAGAAAATATCAGATAAGAATAAGTATTATTTCATAAATAATCTTTTTTATAGTAGTGTGTGTCCAGAGTCGAGATATAAAATTTATAACAGTATAGATCATGGATGAAAATGTTTGAAGAACCTGAGTTAAAGGGTCACACTCAGAGAATGGTCATCGATGTATCACTGTCAACCTGCGGTGGAGTTCCACAGGAGAGCTCTTCCGGGGTCAGCCCTGAGTGCAGGAGTATTTCAGCATCTTGTCTATGTCCCAGATAACAGAAAGTGGAACACATTTGCTCCTGATGTCCAATAGAGACATAGTAAAGTACTAGAACCTTCAAACAGAGAACTGAGGTTTCATATTGCTATTGTGCATTGATAAATTTATCTGAATGCAGTAATTTTTCAAGTGCCAGCTACATATTAGGAATAATACAAGAGCCATATTTTTTTGATTATTGAAAAATAAGGCAGAATTTCATAGGATTTGCAACTGTGTCAAGCCAAACATTTTAGGGAATTTAAAAGTTGTGTCTAATTTAATTATGCACTAATGAAGAAAATGATAAGCAAATATATATTTTTACATAATTTTTCCCCATAACATGTACTTGGAATCATAGCAATTATATTCTGATCTCAATACTATGTATTATATGTAGGTAGAGCTCTGGAATTTATAAAATTAGTTATGATATTAATTTCAGAGAGGTGAAAATAATGTGTCATATATATCACTAAAAGGCTTTGGTCATCTTCATGGAATTCAGTTCCTTATTACTACTTTGCTACTATGGAATGTGATATTAGATATGAATAATTTACACAGTTCAGATCATGACTGATCTTGTTATTGCTCTAGTGGATGTCTTTTCAAAGAAGAAAAATTTCTTTGGTTGAACAAATGCAGGTCTTAACATAACCCAGTGTATGTGTCTTCACTTGAGATTCTGATGTAAATTTTTTACCAAAGTATTAATGATAGCTCCTTGGAGATGCTTTCTAATATATATCGTTTCCCTCACTTTCTTGAAGGTAAATTAGAAGAAAATGACTTTCATTTCCAGGGTCATGATAACAAGAATGTTATGATTTCACTGTGGTCCAGTACACTAGAATAAATACTTTAAGTACTTCCACTTACCTTGCTACATGATTGATTACAGGAGCAAAGTTGGTTGGCCCATACAGCTGTACCGATTTCAGACTTCTATAATAAGCCTCCATAACTCCCTCGATGCCCTCACAGTAGGGGTTTTGAGGGTTCCCATTCTGTAGAACATTATAGACAAAAAAAAAAGTAAAAAATTAATAGTGTCTGTAAAGATGATTTGAAACAGTATAACAAACATTAATACTCATAATTTTTAGAACATTTATTTATTTATTCATAATAGCAAAAAATTATGTGGTCAACAGTAGACTATGATATATTATATAGATTGTCTTATGGAGATATAATATGCAGTCATTGAAAAATCTTGAGAAGCTGAATATCACAACATTCTGTAATTCATAGTGTCTTAATTTTTACAAGTCTTTGTACATGTAGAGATGAACACATAAAACTCTGAAAAGAAGTAAATAAAATACTGAGTGGTTAACTCTGGTGGTTATGTAATTGGCGACCTTACTCTTTAAACTAAACTAAAATAAAATGTATTAAAATAAAAAAATAAACGCTATCCATTAGTTTAAACTTATAGAAGGCAAAATGTAAAATATCTATCACATGAAAATTTTCAGGTCACACTTGATAAGCCCACTAGAGAAAGGATCAGAGAGGATGTAATTTGGTGTGAGAAATATCAAGGTAAGGTAAAAGGAAATCAAAGAAACATATCTATGGTGCTCAAGGAAAACAGAGCTTGCTGCCAAGGAGTTCTTATTGTGATAGATGGCACCTGGAAGGACAGCTTTAAACCTGGAGACTTGATCTAGCTTTGTCATGGTTTGAACGCTGTTATCATTAGGTTTAATTCTCCTAGTCCATATTCCACAAATAAAGCAGCGAAGTAGTTATCCATTGCTATGTAGCAAATTGCCCCAAAGTTAGTAGCTTAAAACAATACAAATAAATTATCTCACACACTTTTAGGGTGTCACGAATCCAGGAGCAGCTTAGCCAGGTGGTTCTCACTCAGAATTTCTCATGAGTTTGCAGTCAAGATGCAGATCTGGGCATCTCAAAGCTTGTCCAGAGCTGAAAGATCTGCTTCCAAGAAGGTTCACTTATGTGGCTATTGGCAGGAAGCCAACAAAGACTCTCCATAGGGCTGCTTGAGAGTTTTCACAACATAGTAGCTAACTTCCCCAGAATGAACAATCCAAGAGAGCTAGCAAGGAGGAAGTCCCAATTCCTTTGTAAAATAGTCTGATAAATTGCATACTATGGCTTCTATTTTAATCTATTTGCTGGAAAGGAGTAACTAAGCATAGCTCACACTCAAGGAAAGGGGAATTAGGCTCCACCTCTCGAAGGGGAGGGGACATAAATAAAATTTGTAGATATATTTTAAAACAGGAAGGACAGTAACTACATTTAGATATAGCAATAATTTTAGTATAAATGTTTTTATCTAGACAATAGTATCTGATACTTTATAACTAAAACTTATTGACTTCTACATATCAAGCTTTATTTGAAAATATTTATATACATTATATAGTTTTTAATAACAACTCTAAAGAAGCGGATACAACACTGACATTATCCCCACTTTAGAGATGAACAAACTAAGGCACTGAGAACTTAGATACTTTGCCCAAAAGTTACACAAGTGAGAGAGCCAACATTTGAACTCACACAGTCTAAATCCAGAGTCCAATCTCCTCACCAGCACTATGCCACCATGTTATGAAATCCTAAACATTTTGAAAGACTGAGGATCTTCTGAAACTAAGCCACATGTTACCAATCACTTCAATTTTGCCATTTGTGAAGGAATTTATACCCACTTTTTAAATTTTGCTTTTTTCTTCAAACTTTTTACTGATTAACCTCAAATAAAAATTTTAAAACATAAAAATAATAAAAAAAACCTCTTTATATTATAAAATTGGTTACATCAGTTGACTGAAATTGAAATGTAAATGTTTAATATTTAGCACAAAGCTGTTAACGGTTGATTTTGATGTTAATCTGAGCTGACCTATTTAACTTTCCTTTAAGTAAAATTTTACAGTGTTCTTTTCCCTTGATAAGGTATGAAGCTAATTAAAATTAAAACTCATTATTGATTTTGGGCATAAAAAATGTATTATATATCTGCCTCCAGGGAATAATTACAAACCAGGATAACTCTGAGCTACTTTTTGATGGTCTTTTTAACATTAGACTGGCGTTTATATTTCCAAAAAGCTATATATTTCCTCTATTCCCCTGGAATTGAAATTACAAGGTCACCATTGTTCTCACCATTTCATTTTTCTTAGTGGAAAGAAAATCATTGGATGTTTTATTCATCATTATGGAATATTTAAAGCACTGATTTCTGTATTAGTTCTAATTCCATAATAAATTGCTCTAAACTTTCCTCATATGCCTTGGATGATAAGAATACTTAATCACAAAATTATACATTCTTTTAAATATATGCTTTGCATTACATCAGGATTATTTTAAATAATTTACAACTATCAAAATGAGATTTTCTTCGTATTAACAAAGTTGTAATGAGTTATAAAAAGATTTTTAAGGTCTTTTTAAAAACTCATGTCTTAAAATAATTATGCTGGGAATTGGTTTTTGCTTGTTAAAACAAATTAAACTAAATTTATATGTGGATCCAGCACCAAAAATATAGGACTTTTTGAAAAAAGAGCATTCAATTATGTTCTGTATTAATGAAGATGGCAATGGATGCTCTACTTTATATTTCTCTTTTAATTAACAACCTTTCCCATTTATTAAAATAGTGAACGTCCATTTGTGGAACACAGAGAAATATATAGAACAGAATTCAAAATGAGCGATAATCCCACTGCACAGACGTAAGTGGGGAGGGGTGTCCAGCTTTCACCACTTCCCCTCGGTTTGCCTCCCTCAGGGATTGTAATTGGGAAGTCAGATTCGGTTCTGGCAAGAAGCCTATAGTTACTTATAGCCTATAATACTTTTCAGCAGGGCTATCTCGCTGACAAAATGCTACTGAAGAGAAACCTCAGGAGCTGTTGCTTTACTCTTTGAAATGTTAACTGTTGCTGCCCAGAGATTACTTATTGTGGGGAAAAGCTAAGAGATTTTTTACTCAATAAACAAACATCTAGTGAGCTGCTGTTTTATGCATATAGTGTTAAAGGCCCTTGGTTGTTACACTATTAGCATCTAGTTGAAAGAAAAGGCATACACATAAATATTAAATTGCATAGATCCTTGTAAATGCCAAATAAGTAAAAATCATGTAAGTACTTTTTAGATATTTAGTAGGAGAAATCACTTGGACAGGTGTAGCATTTCACTACTAATCAATGCAGAAGAACTTTTAAGGGTCATTGGCCACGTGCCCCTTAGAAATTCTTCTTCTAAAGTCTTGCACCACTGTATTTTCAGCTATAACACCATAAAGTCATTAAGAATCATCATGAGAGGAGAGCAGTGACAACCTTCTCACAACCAAAAGTGGTAACTGGTGATACTAGCACATTGTTCCTTTTCTTTCCCATTCCCTTTTCTTTTCTGACTGCATTGATTCTTATACACATTTCACGTGAAAAGCTGGAGTTTACCTGAGATCCTTTTGATTCAGCAAAGCTCAATTTCAGCATTTGAGCTAATCCAAAACTCATCAACTAAGGAGTATTTAATTTTTTCAAAGACCTCCTTTGACATCTGAACTTGTTATGATAAATAGATTAATGGTTGTGAATACATATCACAAATTCTTACACAGAAATCAGAGTTTATTAACATTAGGTGGTACGTTAAGTGCAGATTGACAGGAGACTGAAGTTTTTGTATTTGTTATTTTGGGCACTTACAGAATATATGTTGCAGATATTTAGGATGAGGTTAATGCAGAGTACTTTAGCAGAAATCAAGTCAAATACTATCTCATTGAAGACCTATTTAATCTTTGGCTTACTTTTTCAGGAAAACAAAAGGGCTTTGAAAAAAATTAAAGTGATATAATAACTAAGTAATATTACAGTTGAAGTATCATCATATCATCATCATCATGATTGTTGTTTTCATTATCCATTTGGGAGACTATTTTTCGTAAATCTAAAAGAGTATATGACTATCCTATAAGTATTTGAGTTGGGTTCAAAGAAGAGTTTAAGATGCGGATAAGAGAAAAGGCCTCCATAACAGTAGATATTTGCATATGTTTGGTTATGATGAATGAATGTGGAGGTAGGAAAATAACAGAAAAGGAGAGGATTAAAAGGAGAGAGAAAGGAAAAAAAAATCATACATAAGGGTGAAAAGAAACTTATGGAAGGAAAATTAATAAACCTCATTTAGTTTAACATAATTACTCCTTTTCTTAAGCTTAAAATAGCTCGTGACCTTTTTCCTGAGGCACTTAAGACTTAGGATCACATGAGTGATTTTCATGGTCTTATAAACTTCTGGGAGATTTTAATTCTCTAAGACACAACAAAATCCCAATAGATATTCATTTTTATATGACGTTGGGAATGTGGCATGTAGACTATTTCATGAAAGAAAGAATTAAACCCTCAGGCAACCTTTTCTGAAATTATGTGGGTGATGGAATAGAAAAGCAAGGATAAGTACAGAAATAAAAATATGAAAATACTGTTCGTAAAACATATATTTAAGAAAAATGAAACATCACTTAAAAGTTTCTGGAAATATATAAACACGTGTATATATATGTGTATATATATGTATATATATACACAATGGTGTTAATAAAGCACATTTCTGAGCAGCAGTATCACGAGTACTTCTATAAAATATGATTTAGTAGTGGTTAAGAGCATGGATTCTAAAATAAGACTGATCTGGGTTCAAGTCCTGTCCTTTGGAACCCTGGTTAAACTTCTGTGCCTCTGAGCTGAGTTATATAACCCTAGGGTGCACCTTCTTACTGTATTCATTATGAATGGCACTTGCTAGAGTGGCACAATGTGACAGCCATGATATACCTATCACATAGGAATTTTATGAAGATTAAGTAACAAAATAAGTATAAAGTACTTAAATTGATAGTAATTACTTGTAAATGGTAGCACTATTTATTTTCGTTTATTTTGCTTGCAGAAATTAAAAATTCCTATAATGATCATGCATTATTTTTATAACAAGAATAAAAACAATAAACAAAGGCCTACAAAAATACTGGGCATGGGAGCCTTTATCTGCTACACTATGTAGGGTAAGGTAGGGAGGCACATCTATTAGGAAAATTTGTCTTTCCCAAAATGATAGCTCACCATCCTAAATTGACTTTCCCATTATTTATCAGAGAGTGCATATGAGAGTAAGGCTGATGGGCCTCTCAGCATTATCAGTGTGGAGTTTATTTTGAAGGTGGACTGACTGCAGCACATTGCTTATCTGCAATCATACGATATGGAAGTAGACTTATGTAAATTAAACATTAACTAGAAAAATATTTTTATTCCTGTTATAGCTACTCCATTATATTGAAATCTTAATTAGTTATAGCTATAAGTATTACTTCACTTTTGGAAAGAATTTATTCTAGCCATGCTAGTCCTTTAAAATGTGAAATGCCATTTTAGAAGATGCTATTTAGATTTATAAATCCAATGTACTTTAGGTATATTAAGAACAGCCATACATTCTTTGATCCTCCTCCCATCGAGAGGTAAAAGTTGCTTCCCCAACCATGAAACTGGGCTGGCTTTAGTGACTTGCTTGACCAAGAGATGGTGGCAGAAGTAGGTAGCATGCTGGGACTTCCAAAGCAGTGGTATACTGCAACCTCTGCCCCGGCCTTTTATAATACTCACTCTTGGGAAGACTGCTGTCATGTAAGAAATCTGATTACCATGAGACCACCATACTGTGATGAAGCCCATAATAATCGTGTGGATAGGCTGTCTGTAGAAATAGGAGATGTCCAGACAACTCAGTTATTTCATCTCTCCCAGCTCCGGAATCAAATATAAGCAAAGATACTATCTTAGGGGGCATGCTAGCCCCAGAAGACATGACGTGGAGAAGAGCAAGGGAATCCAACTGACAGTTAGAACCAAGCCCAGATATATGAATCCAGTTGAACAATCTCAGCCATCTCTAGCCATGCAAACCATCCCAAGAGAGGCCCCAGACATCACAAAACATAAAGCATTCCCCATTGTATTCTCCTTGAATTTCTGATCCATAAATCATGAACTTAAAGGAATGGTGTTGGTTTACACCTTTAACTTCCAATGAATTTTGCTATGTAGCAATAGATAACCAGAATAGACCCCTATTTATAAATCAGATGCACTTTAAGTAAATTTATTGCTTATCTATTTAACTATTTTCCCCCATTAACACCACACTCTTAAATCAATCCTAAATCAATCATTCAGCAAAATTAGCTGAGTCTGCAGTCACAAAAGCTTGCTACATGATTGACTAAAGCATAAGTCAATGAAACCATATTAAAAAATCCAACATTTTATTATTTTTTTGAATATCAAATCTTTGTAATGTATTCTTACCAAAGCAAACTCATGAGATATCCTTCCATCTGGAGGCAGTTTTGCGCCAAAACCTAGAGCTGGGAACATTTTATCACTGTCATAATCTTGAACGATTTCTCCCACTGCTTTCAGTGCCATGCCATAGGCGTTCAGTTGGTAAGGGTTCATATAGTGGAGAGAAGTGGGCTGCGCAGGGTTACCTGATGAAAGAAAAATATTTTAAACATGAGTGATCAGGCTAAAGATGTATTTTTTTTGACAACATTTTTTCTTGGTATCTGTTTCAGAATGAAATATTTAAAATTATGTTTTTCTGCCTATATCTATAGCGCTTCAAATAGTTTTTAAAATGGATATTAACACAGAAATATTTGTCACATTAGATCAGACATGTAGAAAGTTTCCTAAAGATATGTCAAAGCATATGCAGGTTTTTTTCAGAAATTATTCCCATGCCACAGGCTATTCTTTAGTTTCAGTTCTAGAAGAAGTATTAAATCACATTTGTTAATCTTATTTTATTGCAATCTTTATTTTTTTAAATTATATTGTTAGATAGGCAGGCAGGCAGGAGTGACAGGAGTGAAGGCCCAGCTCTGTAACCATAGAAACCCCCACTGAAGACCTTCCTAAAGGACCTCTCAGAAATAAATCCTAGAGCACAAAGGTCATAAAGCTGCTAGCTAAACCAGCCACAAACACGTGCACGGAAAGTACTACTCCAACCTGCACATAACCTCAGCCTTATTATACCATCATTATAATATCATGCGTATGCCTTAAAGTTCATGAATCTAATTATAACAGACTGAATTCTAGGTAAGCACATGTGCAGTAGTCAGTGTTATGCAGCAGCCAACCTTCAGTCAAGGTAACCTCACATATGAATCATCTAGGACCTCCCATCACAGCCCAAATATAAACAGACCTTCCCACTTCTATACTGGTACAGCTTTCTTCCCTGAAAACCTGCTCCTCCCTTGGAGCCTACTCTATCGTTCATCTTTTATCTTTTCACCTTCCAAATTAGATAGGGCTGCAGCCTTCCTTAGTGTGGCCCGTCTCCTTCTAAAATGTACTTTCAATAAATCTTACTTTTCCTAAATCTTGTTGACCCATAATTCTTCCTGCATTGGCAGAGAAGAACTGCTGGGGTGATGCCGGATTTCACATCACCCCATCGGCAAAAAGATGCCTTTAGCTTAAATCCTTATGCCTATAATCAGAGGATTCAACTGATTTAATGGGCTTGAATAATTATGAGGTCATCCTAAAGTTGTAATGCAAATGTTAACCTAAAATGCAAAAGGCCTTTCAAAGTGTGAGGCAACAAGCATTTATTTGAGACCATGAAGAATAGTTCCTTGGGAATCATTATTTCAGGCAGATGCCGAAGGTTAGGAAACACAGGCAAAGGGTATTTATAAAAAAGGGAAGGGGAACAATTACATAAATAGAATGAAGGTATTTCTATAGGTGCAGATAACAACATAGTGATATTAATCCTAAACTATATTTTTAATTTCAGTCCAATAGTCATCAGTCTAGTAGCTAACTGCTTTCTTATCTTTGCGAACAGTTCTTTGGGACACAATGGTGCCGTAGGCCCAGTCTAAGGGTTATTTTGCCCTGTTGTTAACATTCTAGAGATTTGAGGCATAAAACATGCAAGGCAGTTCCTTTGGTATGGCAGCTCGGGCTCCATTTAAAAGTGTTTATATTATTGTTTACACAAACAAATTGAATATTTGAGAAATATTCCACTATCACTTAAAAAAAGGAAAACAGTCACTTTCAAATTCAAGCTAATTAGATATCTAGATCTAAAAATTAATTTCTAACTAGACATTAAACTAGGATACAGAAGCCCAAAGCTGAGTCTTGCCAATTGCAGAACAACATCAACAAAATGCCTGCAATAAATCCTACCTACTGGGAGGACAAAATGAGATTATATGTGTGGAAGTGATTAAAAATAGTAAAGTCCCACAGCAATGTAAGGTTTAACTACTACTGTTATTATTGTCTGGGTCATCCACAAGGTTCTGAATTTTCAATATGCTTATAGCTTATACTATGTAAGATGCTGCATTTGAACAGAGACCAATTTGAAAGAGAACGTAATATATATGCTACCACTCAAACACACTGAGATTCACATTGAGTTGCCCTAATTACCAGCACAAAGGCAGCCATTTAGTTTCTTAAGTGAAAATAGAAAGGTAAATGGAATTTGTAATAACACATAAAGTTCAATTCTACATTAAAACATTGCCTGAAGAAGAAAAGCCTCAGGGCATGGTTCTTTCCTAATAAGAAAAAATAATAATAAGCACTTGAGATCCAGAGAGAAACAAAATAAAGGAGAGATCTCCCCTTGGTTAATAATACATACAATTGTAAGCAGAACATTTTTGTTCTAAAAATAATTTATTGAGAAAATGCATTTATATTTCCAAAGGGTTCACAGCATTCAAAGGCTGGTTCGACATAACAAAATTACTAAAAAAGTGTCTTCTGACCAAAATGGCCTTAGTGTTTCCTTCAGCTTAACTAAACTTTGAACAGGTTTCTCTTGATTACAGGCCCCTGAGCTCCCTTTTCGGAGCATTTACTTTAGTAACTTGTAATCGTAAATAATTTCTCTGCCCCTTTAAGATGTAAATTTTTTATAACCCAGGAATGTCTTTTTCAGAGACCTGGAAGCCATCCTTTTGAAATGTCATCATCAAGAAAGATAGCACCCCTATCGCCTAGTCTCTGTGGGAGTGTAGGAGTCTAACCTCAATAAGTATTAATTACTAAACACAGATGGCCTAATCACACAGACCAACCTCTGCTATAAAGTCCCCCAGTACTTTTCTACTGGTTCACTGCAGCACTTAAAATTCCTCCCACCTTTTTTTTTGTTTGTTTTGAAGGAGCTGAGGTTAATTTCTCTCTTCTATCACAATAGCTTTGATCTCTATTGCAATAGTCCTGAATAAAGTCTTCCTTGCCTGTTTAAATTGTCCGGTATAATTTTTTTTGACATTTAGCCACTTGGTTAAAAGCCCACGAGAGCCACAGATAAGCAATGCTATTACTTGACTAAGTGGTTATTTAACACAACTCTCAAATACAAGAGTTGTTATCCAGTGGTTGCAATAAAGCAACTAATTCTATTTCACTAAAAAACAAACAAAAAACAAACAAACAAACAAAACCCTGTAATTTAAAGTTAAAATAAAAATACCATTAATACCCCAGCATATCTAATGATCTTAGTCCATCATGCATAGCAAGGCAGTCAAATGGTAACTCTATAACAACCTGAGAAACAGCTTTGTGTTTTCCAAAGTGGCTGCACCGTTTTACAGTCTCACCAGCAGTATAAAAAGGTTCTAATTTCTCCACATCCTTGACATGGTTGTTATGGTTTTTGGATTATAGCCATCCTAGTGGGTATAAAATAGTATCTCATTACGGTTTTGATTTGCATTTCCTCATCTAAGTATGCCCAGTACCTTTTCATGTGCTTATTGGTCATTTGTATATCTTCTTTAGAGAAATGTACATTCTAGTTTTTAATTGGGTTATTTATCTTTTTATTGATTTACGAGAGTTCTTTATATATTCTAGGTACAAGTCTCCTATGAGATATAATTTGCTAGTATTTTCTTTCTACTCTAGGTTTGTCTTTTCACTTTGTTAAGTGTCCTGTGAAGCATAAAAGGTTTTAATTTTGACAGAGTTCAATTTAATTTTTCCTTTGTTGCTCAGGTTTTTAGTGTCATATCTAACAATCTATTGCCAAAGCCCAGGTCATAAAAAATGTACCCCTATATTTTCTTCTAATAGTTTTATAATTTTAACCCTTATATTAGGTCTTTGATCTATTTTGCATTAAGTTGTATATGATGTGAGGTAAGGTCCAACTTCATTCTGTTGCATGTGGCTATTCAGCTGTCCCAGTACCATTTGTTAAAAATTATTTTCTTTCCCCATTGAATTGTCTTAGTGCCCTTCTCAAAATCGGTTAACCTTAGACACAAGAGTTTATTTCTAAAATCTCAATTCTGTTTCATTTACCTATATATCTATCTTTATGCCTGCACAAACTGTCTTGATTACTGTTGCTTTATACCAAGTTCCAAAAATTTTGAAGTGTCAATCTTCCTACTATGCTCTTCTTTTTTCAAGTTTGCTTTGCCTCTTCTGAGTCTGTTGAAATGCCATATGAATTTTTGGGTAAGTTATCCATTTCTTCAAAAAAAGGCCTTTCAGGTTTTGATAGAGACTGCACTGCATATGTCAATCGCTTTGGGAAATATTGCCATCTTAACAATGTTGAATTTTCCAATCAATGAACATGGCATGTTTTTCTACTGATTTAGGTCTTTAATCTTTCAATAATTGTTTTTAGAATATAAGTTTTGTACTCACACTGTTAAATTTATTCCTAAGTATTGTATTCATTTTGAGACTATTGTAAATGAAATTATTTTCTTAGTTTCATTTTCAGATCATTCATTGGAAGTGTACAGAAACTGAATCAATTTTATATATTGATCTTCTATGCTTCAATCTTGCTGAACTCATGTATTAGTTCTCATAGATTTTGAGTGGATTACTTAGAATTTTCTATATACAAGATTATGTCATCTGCAAATAAAAATAGTTTTACATCTTCCTTTCTAATCTGGGTATCTTTTATTTTTTTTTCTTGCCTAATTGCCCTGAATAAAATATCCAGTACAATGTCAAATCAAAGTGGCAAGAATAGACATTCTTGTCCTATTCTTTATCTTAAAGGGAGAAGCATCTAGCTTGTCAACCTTAAGTATAATGTTAACTATGGGTTTTTCATATTTTCCCTTCATTAGTAAGTCAGTTTCTATACCTAGGTTGCTGCTAAGTGTTTTTTATCACAAAAGTATGAAAAGCTTTGTCATATGCTTTTTCTACATCAATTGAGATGATTATGTAGTTTTTACATTTTCTTCTATTGATATAGTTGTGACATTATTTGTTTTTTGAATATTAAGCCGACCCTGCCTTCCTGAGATAAATTTTACTTGGTCAGGGTGTATAATTCTCTACATGTTGTTGGATTCAGTTTGCTAGTATTTTGTTAAACTTTTTTATATTCATAAACTTTTATATTGATTTTTAGTTTTTCTTTTCTTGTGATGTTTTTGTCTGGTTTCAACATCAAAGTAATACTGACCTCATAGACTGAGTTGGGCAGTGTTCCCTCCTCTTCTATTTTTTGGAAGAGTTTGTAAAGAATTGGTATTAATTCTTCTTTAAATATTTGGTAGACTTCACCAGTGAAGCCATCTGGACCTAGGTCCAGATAAACTTTGTAGGACGGTTTTCTTTTTTATTATTAATAATTCAATCTCTTGTTATAGATCTATTCAGATTGTCCATTTTTTTGTAAGTCAGTTTCAGTGGTTTGTGTCTTTCTATTGAGTAGATGCTTACTTTTCTAGTTGTGTTAATGTTCATTAGTAAACAAAAACCAGCATTTTAGACTTTATGTGTTATTTCTACATTCTATATTTTACTGAATAAAACACATGAGTAAAAATCAATAACTTGATTTCAATTATTTTAATAACGTTGGAAAATAATCTTAATATGCAATCAAATGTGAACTGAATTAGAGTTGGGTCTTCTCATCTCTATTTCTAACTCTAGTACTAGCAAGCCAAGATGTATTTTTCAAGAAAAAACAGTTCTAGGTCTGAGTTTCCTCATATGCATAAGAGAACAGTTCAAGTAAGTGATCTCTAATGTGCTTTCTTAACTAAAAATTCTATTATTTTGTGAAATGTCAGTGAATGTGAGAGATGTGTGAGGGAAAGTGAATGTAATGTGAAAACCATAGCACAATAAGCAATTTGAAAAACACCCTAGGTAAAATGAAAACTAATGGCAACCTCTGACAAAAGTTAAATATGAGATTTATGTTCTTATAATATATAATAACTGACTTCAAATGATTGTCCTATTTGAAATAGTTACTTCAAAATAAAATTAAAAATTTACTATATTTTCTGTCTTAAAATGTTTGATATACAAATTATGAATATCTATACATGGAGTATTATGTGACACTCCTTTCAAATTAATTAAATGTACCTATAAATGTATTAACATGAGTAATTCTTAAAAATACATAATTGAATAAAAATGAAGCAAGTTGCATAAGTTACATGTACTTGAATTACATTTATATAAATTAATACACACAAAAGTACTATAAAAATGAGGATTATAATTAGAGACATTTCAGAATTGTAGTTATATATGGAGAAGAAGAGGAAGAAAAAATTGGGCAAGCACACATATGGGGTTAACTAGATCCCAAATTTTCTTTTATAAAATATGTGAAACAAAAATAACAATATTTCAATATTTAATAAATTTAAATGAGACTATTAGGCACTTTTATTTCTTGTAGCTTTTTGTATACCTGAACTAATTCATAATATTAAAAAGAAAAAAATTACCTGAATTTTATATGAAACTTCAAAAGTAAGAAAATGTAGGAAAAAAATATCTAAACCTCATGAAAAATATTTATTTTTCACTTACTTGCTGATAATTTTTATTAGGGGACAGTCATAATACTCACCATTTGATGCTGTAAAATCAATAGCCACTGTGAAATTGATTTGCGTTCTAGAATATAAATAAGAATGATTAATAATTAAATAACCTCACGAAAAGGAGTTTGATTTCCATTTGTGTTATCATATGTTTTACCATAACTAATTTTCTTAAATGTTATTACTGGCAACTGTGTTACAGTACACACTGGATAGCACCAGATAGGCAGTTTTACAAGATAAAAACTTGGCAAAATATCTTTACAATCATACACTGTTTCAGAAATAAAAATAGCTTCAATTTGAGAACACAATAGCTAATAAAGGAGCTCATAATGAGAAGTCAAACTGCAAATAATTATTTGCCAGTCTCCAATGTCACCATTTATTGTTAGTTTCAAAACTATTCTATAGTCAATGTGAAATTATCATGCCCTTAAAAGTGTGGCATTGATAAAATCATTTCTAAAAATATCATTTCTTAAACTAATTCTTTCCAACAATCCTGAAAACACAGGATTCTTTTCTGCTTTCTTTAAAAATGAAGTATTTCAGCTACTGATCTATCCTTCGATACTCATATCATTCCTCTGTGTGTGTGTGTGTGTGTGTGTGTATCTATAGGTATAAAGATTTATATAATAAAATTGGTTCTATATACTTTAAATTTTCAGCACATGGTAGTTACCCGAAATAATTCCTAACATGATTTCACTAGCTTATTTTTTTTAACTTTTTTTTCCTGACAGAAACCAAACAGGTGGCATTTATAAGATAAAAAAAATAATAATTCTTTAGGATATACCTCTGATCCTTTCTATATGTAATTCAGCTTCCTTTTCACCAAAGAAGGCATAAAAACACAAATAAGTGACAATGATATGATTGCTAGGCCAAAAAGCAATCACATCTAATTTAAATAATAATTTTAATTTAAAAGCAAATCATATGAAATCATGAATATTTAAAATATTTTTAGTAACAAATTACATTTGACAAACTGCAGAATTAATTTAGTTCTTCAAGTTTGGAACTGTTGTATTCAGGTATCGAAAGAAACACACATTTTTTTCCTGAGGAATGAATCTTATGCTTTACATTTAATAAAAACTAATATAGATTCTCTTTATAGCTATATAGTAATTTTTTTTCTCAAAATAGAAATTAGGTTTATAGGCTAAGAATATAGGTTAATTTGGTTTATAACCAGTACGAACAAAATTGAGTTAAAAATCTTTAGAAAAGGAATATAGGGACAATTTGGGAGAACATTTTGAGATAACAAATCCCTTCGAGGAACTGAAAAAAATAGTCACCATCAGTACATTGCTTTGTCATTCTGCTGGTAGGGAGAGAAGGGATTGTAATGCAAGGTAGTATGGTGTATTAGAAAGGGTACAGCTTTCGAGTCTGAAAGAACTGGGTTTGAATTCCAACAACCTAGTTGCTGACATTAGCCAAGTTTCAAAACTCTCAGAGGGCAGGTGTCTGGCACACAATAATAAAAGACTGAAAAAAAAAAACTACACGAAATCAATCAAACAATCTATCTACCTATCTATCTCTCTAGTTATATGCATACATGTAATAATACATATTATATATATACATTATATATTATGTATATATGTGTTTTTACATAGCATATATTTATTAACCACATAATTTTTTAAATACAATTATTCTCCTTTAACTGACAAAGAAATCTGCGCTCACAAAATTTAATAACTTTCCACATGAGTAATAAATTCCAGTAATAAATTGAAATTTTAATTTATATCTAACCTCAAAGACCATAAACTCTATACTATTCATAAACTTTATACTATTCTATTTTGACAATTAAATATTTATAAACTGCCTGGCTGTATTAAGAGCACAATAAAAGGTAGTAATTAAGTTGCAAACCTAAAAATTATACTACAAAGATATCCTTAATGATAAAGATGCCAGGACATAATCTCATACTTGAGCAAATTTGTCCTTCTATTAAATGTCATCAAATATAAAATCACAACGTTATCAGCACAAATGCTTTTTTATGTTATTTTATTCAAATGATACCTCCTTAGGAATAAAAAATAACTCTGAGCTTCAAGAACACATGTTTTAGCACATGATAAAAGTCAATTTAGGAGTTGAGTCTTTGGTTCAATCTCCTTTAGACTGTAGGAACAGATATCCTGTTTTGATTCACCAATTTTATAGCAGTGAATGCAAAATGTTTTCCACATATTAGAATGCATGTCTGGTGGTTGATTGACTTCAAGACTTAATTAGTTCTTTGCCTCAATCTGCATGTCAGGAAGAATTTTACTCCTTTACTGATTTGATTCAGTAATATTCAATTTAGAAGGAAAATATGATGGGTCATTACATAAAACATTTCACAGATATGATGGTCCCTTATCCTATTATCACATCATTTGATGTTTTTCATTTAAAAAACTACAATTCGACAATTATTTATTGAGCATCTTTCGATTGCCAAGTGCTATGTTAAAGTGATAAAGAGAAAACAGGAGCAAATCAAACACTATCTTTGAACTCATACAGCTTACAAATTCCAGCTTTCTAGTATTTATTAGAAACAATGACAGCAGTACAGCAGTTTATCATTGAATTTATACACAATAGCATAACCTAAAACTCAATTGTTCATTTACTGTTGTTCATTCCCATGATTTCTAAGAGTTTTCATTCATATTATAATGTATACTTACTATACCAAGTGTCATACCTTAAGTATTTTGAAAATATTAATTAATAAAAATTTTAATGAAAGTTGCTAGCACACTATGACTCTAGGCTATAAGGCAGATTTCTTGAAAACTCTGATAAATGGTTCATGTTATAAAAGTAAATCAAATAAAACACCTTCATCAGTAATCCTGTTACCCATTTCTATTCTTTAATATTGCTTCAAGCCTAATGTTGAAGAAAAACTCAGTCAGGTGTCAAAGTAAAAATTCTGAATTCACACAAAATGACTCCTGACAGAATATTCATAAAACTATCACATCAGTCCTCAAAATATTCTGCTAAGGAATCATTACTTTAACTGTCATTTTACGTTTCACTATATTCTATATTTATGTTATATTGTATTCTAGTGTATAAAAAAGGCACATCTGCCAAATTTCATGAGTTAGTAGTAACACCTCATGAGACTTCCCAATGCATATGTCCTCGTATTGCTAGAATATATACTTGGAAACTGTCAGCGTTTTACTCTGCCACCTTTCCAAAAGCTGTGAATAAATCAGATAAATCAGATGTCAAGATAGAAGACTTAACTAGCATAGCAAAGATCCATAGAAAACAAGTATATATATGCGTGTGTGTGTGTGTGTATACACACACACACACACATATGCATATCAAAGAAAACTACATGTATGTATGCACACACACACATACACACACAGAGTAATATCTCAGATAACTTTTCTGCAGCTGTCATTATGAATTAATTATTGAGAACTAAAACCTGTAATGGGATGAGCAGAAAGATTGCTTTACTTTCTTCTCAATTTCAAATTCTGTTCAGTTGTACAAACTGAATATTATCAATATGAAAAATAAACTTTTCCCATCTTTCTTAAAATTAATCTTGACAAATGCAGATTCAGATCCACACTGTTGGAATCTAGAACCTATAAATGCAGCTAAGATGTCCATATGCTCTTAGTAGTCCTCTCATCCTCGCCATGCTGGTACCAAGACTATGCTTCTGCCTTGATTTACTGATATGCACTCTAGTTCACGCTTTGGTTCTAAACTCTGTCCTGTACCCTGGTTCACTTGTCTCTGGCACTATCATCTAGCCTAATCCTTCATAACCCTATCATACCGTGGGCTAAATCTTGAATCCTTTTCTGTGTTCTTTTCCCTTCTTTCTTAAAAGGAGTTCCACCACCTAAATGACAACACAGAGAGCAGCCTGATCCCCAGTTTTGCTGTATCTTCAAGACTCTTGCTTCCTATGCCCATAAACTACTCAAAGGATTCATTGCCTTTGATGACTAAAATCTGCTAAAATGAGGTCAGGCTTTGAGATATATAAAAGCAAATTCAAATATAAATACTTTCACCTACCTGCAGTGTGATCTTGGAAAAGCTATTTAACCTCTCTACACCTCATTTGTAATAAATTAAAGATAATAAAACCATCCTTGGATTGTTGTGAGAACAAAAAAAAGCATCTGTTTTTTAGTAGACACTCAATAAGGAGTTGTTATGATTATTACCACCATTATTGATGCTAGTTTTGCAGGACTTGGAGCTTAGCATATTTCTTTGAAAAATGGACTGTGCATGCAGTGCTTATTAAATTTCTAGATCTACCAGAGTTTCAGGTATTTCTCAGAACCTGGTCCTCCCATATCAAATTTCCTTTCCTTCATACCAGCTGCTAAGGTCTCAACTTGCCCAACCCCAAAGTGAACCGCAAAAGACCTAACTTTTTAGAGAGGTGTTATCTGGGTACTTTCTCAAACAAAATCCCTCTGCATTAAGTAATTATAAGCTTTTATCCCTGCCTTATTTTCTTTTCTATCCCTCCAGACATTCTGGATTTCTGAGGGATGAGTGAAATGTCATAAGTAAGAATAAAAAGATACTAGAGACAAGTAATGTAATTCTTCAACTATTTATGCTGATATTCTTGGCCCTTATTAAATCTACTTTTCACAACTTAACAAACTTTTGTGCCTTCTCCAGACTTTGAAGATTGATTTCAGTTTTTTAAAACACAGTAAGAAGTGTTCCAAAGTACAACTTCACGAGGTCTTAGAGTTCAGAAACTCAAGGAAAGTATGCAGGATGGCCAACTTTTTTCAAACCACTAGTTTAGAAAATATAAGTGATATAATCAAAACAAAAAAAAAAATCAACCTCAAACCAAAAATATAAGCACTATCCAACAGAACCTCTCTGAAAAAAAATCATTTGAAAAATAACATCAGCTGACAATGAAATCTCAATCTTAAAAGAGATAACTGGACATCTTTAAACTTTTTAAGCATGTACGTTTTACATGTACAGAAATTAGAATCAAACATTAAGCAAAACAATGTTTATGAGTCTTAATACTTATAAAAATTTCTTTTCTACGTTTTAGTTTAGATGAGTTTAGTTTATATATGATAATATGTTCTATGTGAATTTATTTATAGAAGGCAGAATGGCTTTATTTTTATTAGATTTATCCCCATTCAGCACTGAAGGGTTTAGCTCCATTGATTTGATGAAAGCAAAACACTTGGATGCCACAATAAGAAGCACTATAAAAAATCCTAGACATGCCTATTTAGTTTTCAAATAAGAAACTGGATTAGGAAAAAAAAAAAAAACCGATAGTGTTGCATGTTCTGGCAACATATGCTCCGTGAGGCAACAGATCCAATATAATGCCACCAATTTTATAAAACTAAGGCAAACATTTAACAGCATCATTGCACTTGCTTCATGTACTTTTAAGGAAAAGAATTCTTATGGTGTTTGTTGATTACAGGACTTATTGATAAATAAGCAGTATCAAGAAGCCCACTTTAGCCTTTAAAATACGCAGTATCGAGAAGCCCACTTTAGCCTTTAAAACTAGCTTATAGTAGGTAGGTAGCTCTTTCCCCACCCAAGCTTATTTTTCTTCTTTTAAGAGGGACATAAAGTTTTATCTATAATTTCAGACAATTTTCGGATTCGGGGTCAAGAGTTTGAGTCAAGATTGAATGGAATGGAAGGAATGTCCTGGCATTCTTGCAAAGAGAATTGAATTACAAGAAATGACTTTTACTGACTTTGTAAATTTGAATACATCTTTTTCTTTCCATGTCTCTGAGAACTAGACCAATTACCGCCTATATGATTATGATGATCAAACAACTTCAAATTATTCAGAAAAATGACTGGTAGCATTTACTGAGAGTTAACTATATGCCATGTAATCCATACAGCCTCTCTATGAGATAGGCATTCTTATTTTTATTCCTGTTTCATAGAAATGGAAACAGGTTATGCTAACAAGAGGCAGATTTGGATTCAAACTAGGCGATTAATGCTAGAACCCAACTTCTTGGCCACTACTATGCACTGCCTCAATTATCAGCAAACACATCTTTGCATTTGACTTTTCTTTTTTTTGGTGAGTGAGTGACTTTAAAAAAATTTTTAAAAAATTTTTTATGGCGACATTGGTTAACAAAATCCAATAAATTTCAGCTGTACACTTTAACAGTAAGGTATATATATGTTTACACTGTGTGTTCACCTCTCATAGTTATATTTCTTTCTGTCACCAGATATTTGACCCCCTTAACCCCTTCTACTCCCCCAACCCACCCTCTGGTAACCACTAGTCTATTGACCATGTCTATGAGTCTCTGTTTGTTTGTCCTGTTCATTTGTGCAATCGACTTTTTGCCAAACATTTACCTCTTATTTCGCTTCTTTCTCAGAACTCACCCACTTAGCATCTCCACTATTACCCTCTCACATGCTCCCCTTTCTTTTAAATGTGAAGAAAACAAGCAGTTCATGCTTCTCTTCTTGATCTCGCCTTTCCTCCAAGTCACTACAAACCTAGGTATAGACTTAAGTTGGTAATTTCTGGTAGAGGCAACACAAAAGCACTTTTTCTTATCTCAGAAAGCCTGGTCCATGTTTTGTTTGGTAATTGTGGTATGAGGTGTGGAAAGAGGATAGTCACAAGATGATAAACTCAGAGAGACACGCAAGGGGGTTTTGTAATCCAGTTCACTGAACTGTCACACTCTTTGTTTAAAAGCTTTATTGGTTTATAAGGTTTCATTACATTAAGAGATTTGGGGGAAAGGTAGAAAGTCCAGCTTAAAATAGCTTTTTAAATTAATCTATATTTATCCATTGGCTACTCTGTGATCAGCTCTGGAAAAATATTTAAAGATTGCGAATCTCTTTGAGAAGACAAATCATACAAATGGATAATTAAAATGACACCCAGGGAAACTAGAGACCACTGGATAAAAATGGTAGGGACTTATGTAGCTCATTGGGACCAGATGGATGACAGTTTGGGCTTTCTTCAGAGGAAGAAAATGATGGTCTGCAGACCTGCAAGTTTCTAATACTTTCAATTTTCTGATAAAAGCACAGACTAGGGTTTAATGTTGACATGGAATTCTGGAAGCTTAGAGAGACTCAATGTGGACCAGAATTTGTGATCAGTTTTCCTCCTTCATTTGCCAGTCAAAGAGATGTGGGAAACTTCATAGATACTTGTTCGTGGTCATGTTTATTAGTGGTGAAGTTTCATGAAGACTTAAGACACATAGAGGCAGACAAAACCAAACTGAAATTTATTGATTCTGCGCTTAGTGTGAGGTGTTGGGAATATGGAAATATGTATTCTACAAATCTGTAGAGGTCGATAAATCCATTTCTCCAATAATAATAATTTTATAATAATGATGATGCAATCCTATAATAGTATATTATAGTATAGATTTCAGGACAGTCTATGATTTTAAATAAATCAAACATTGTTCTTATTAATGGTAACTGGGATAGTCAATGCCATAGATTGATTACTGAATAAACATCTTTAGTTGCCAATTATATCAGACTTTTAATATTTAAAATTATTTCTTAATAAATAAATAGAAATTTAAAAAACACTGGGACAAATGTACAGAGTATGATTAAAAATAATGACCTGAAAGTCAACAATCCAGAATAGGAAATCAGTTTTTGTTATACTACAGTAAAATCTCCTTGGTAGATATTCTTCTATTTAGAAAATAAAACTTCTTACCACTTCAAGTCCTAAAATGTATCTTCTACTCCAGGAAAAGCATGGTACTGATTAAACAAGAAAAGTTCTAAAAATCAGATTTTTATATCACAGATATTTGCATAAAAAGTGGATCTTGGCTGATTAAAAATACATCTGTTTCATCTGCCTCATCTACTCACTGTATACCTGACTTTATAAACCCACAGACTGTAGTTAAACACTGTTTTAGGAATTGAGACAGTGAATGAAAGTAAAAAGCTAACAATACAGGTTCACAATCAAAGTTATATTTTCATGTAAAGATCTACTTCAATAACAACTAAAGTAATGGAAGCCTAGAATATCCAGTACTAAAAATTAGGCCTAGAAAAAAGTTCCTTTGAATGGGAAGATATTAAAGGACTAGGAAAACAGTTTTGTTTACTCTTTAAATGTGTTCATTCTAAACTGTACATAATTTCTACTTGGATTCATGTAAAAACAAATAATATTTTTATAACTTTCTCTTATATTATTTTTTTATGAGGTGAAACAAGAAGAGAGATGAAATTTTAAAGAGTTTAATGACAATTTTAGTCCTACACATTCCACATAGTCACCTATTTTGCCCCCTTTCTTTATTCTCATGCTCCCACAAATACAGTGTAAAGGAAATGGTTTATAAAATTAATGTAGAGAACAAAATGAGTACAGGAAAATGTCAACTAATTTTATTTCAAATGGCCCAGAGTTATTCAGAGTACCAATTTAATTGTTACTCATATTTCATATGATGACTTTTCACCTTTTTTGAAGACCTCTAGCTTTAGTTGTCAATTAAGATTCAGCATAAGCAAAACTCAACAATAGTTTCTCCTAGACTAGAAGGAGTATGATGAGTAGGTCCCTGAACTGATACCACCAAAATTAGCAACAATGATGCTAATCCAAGTTAACCACAAAACAAGTCACAAATATCAGTAACAAATGCTGACATCTTGATATTTTAAGTTAAAATTGAATAGTTACTATGATTTATTATAAAAACAAAACTGAATTCAATACTTTGTACTAATAGCTTCTGCAATATCATGTTTATTTCCAAATATTTGGAAATATGGTAGAGCATCTCTTCAAAAAAGCTAACCTTCATAATTCCACAAATCTTCAAATATGCTAATATAACTTCCAAAATACTACTTTGGATTGCTTGATGAATTGCAATCCAAAGTGTTATTTTATTTTATTTTTCTTCTTCAGTGTAATCGCAAGGCAAAAGGCAAGGCTAGATGGCTAAATTAAGAAGAGTCTCTTTAGATGTGTGTTGAAGAAGAGTAGTATCAAAGATCAAGATGTGACTATTAGGGAAGTTTAAATGAAGTGTTGACAGCACTAAAGGATGTAGCTGCTAGTTAGCTACTTTTCTGTCTTCTGTCCTCAGTTAAAAATATTCAATCTTTTTTGGTGGGACTTGGGGAAGAAGAAGCTGAAGAAAAGCAAAAAAATAAAATAAAATGGAATTCTGAACTCTATGTTTCCAAAGACACAGCTAAACATCAGTTTTTAGGACATCACAATTAATAAATAGAGGTTTCACAGATAAAAACTGGTGAGTATTTACGTATTAAATTAGCAAAAATGGAAAATGAGTGGCACGATTCAGTAAAAAATACTGATAAACTTTCATATGCAAATGTCAGAAATGTTAATTATTATTACCCTTTCAGCAACGCAATTTAGAAATATCAAACAAATTGTAAAACATACATACCATTTCATTCAATAACACTACTTCTAGGAAGTGACCCTGTGGACTGTACACATGCTTAATGAAGCGCACAAAAAGGTATGCCCCACAGTTTTACATCACAGCCTTGTTTATAATAGGAAAATAAAGTGCAACTAAAGTGTGTCACAATCACAGGAAATTTTTAAACTAAATTCTGTGTATCCATTCAATTAAAAACTATTAAAATAAGGTAGATATATAAGTACTGATATGTAAATATATGTACACAATATATTTAATGAATAAAATATACATTATAGAATATTGTGCAAAGTGTAATCTCCCTGTTATAAAAAAAAATGTGTGTTTGAGAATAAACAAATTTATAATGTTGGTTCCCTTTAGAGAGTATGATAACATAGGATCTAGCTTCATCCTAAGTTATTTTCATTTTAACTAACTTTTCTTTTTATCATTTTACATTTTGTTTATAATGTGAAACACAAATTTGATACTTATGTTTAGAATTTGAGAAACAATATTTCTTTTCTCAAAGCCTGAAAATAGAACACTAATTTAAAAAAAAAAGTATTCTGTAGTTTTTGAAAAAAGTATTATAAAGAACACTAAATATTACTGAAGTGTTTAAAGGTTTTCATAATTTTTTTAGTTGCAAGAGACTAAGAATTCTGACTAATTTTGTTCATGAGAGTCAATACCCATTATAGAAACTACACATAATTAATTGTCAATTACAATTAGTTCTAATCTGAAATGAGTACAGCTCATTTCATTCTATTTTACTATTATTCAGAAATTTTGTGTAATTGTTTGTTTTTAATATGATTTTCCATAACTGCAGTGCATTTATCCACTTAGAGGTTGAGATTTCTTATTAAGCAAGGACAGAAAGCCCAAAAGGCTTACAATGTCTAACACAAGTGAAAGAAAAGCAACAGAAAAATCTATCAAGAAACATAATTTACTGAAGTACGGAATAGATGTTTGTAGATACATTTCTACATTGGTTTTCATACTGGTGTTCTGCATTTTAAGTTGCTATAATTTGTTATTTTCACACTAATAGAGATTTTTAAAAAGGAAAGGAATATACAATTCTACTCTTCATTTCTTATAATTAAGAATCCATTGGGTATTCTATGAAGTAAATATTTCGATCAATCTCCATAACTCAAAGTTAAATAAAGTTTAAATCTTTATAAATACCTAATAATAAAATTCTTAGATATTCTGCATGCCAAGGCAGCACTTACCCTTGTTATGTAAATTAAACTATTTTTGACTGGCAGCAATTAGTTGGAAAATATCAGTTATAAAAAGACTAAAAGTTAACTGTATAATGAGTAAATTGAATTATTTTTGAAAAAAGAGAAAATTATCGTTGTGAATGTTATTTATGAGAGAAAGAAGGAGAAGAAATGGATGAGCAGAAGGGGAAAGAAACCAGTGGAGAGATAGGTAGAATTAATTCCTACGAAGCACTTAGTTCAGGGCCTGACACATGATAAGTGATCAGCAGATGTTAGCTATTATTATATGCAAATTACAATGTATAGCAAGTTGATAGGTTAGAGTAAGTCTTCCGTAAGAATAGAAACAATAACTTCAGAGTGGAGGAAAATATATATCATTAAGGCCATGAAAGAGTTGGAAAATCTAGTTGCATATCATCATTTTACAGGTGAACTGTAGAACTACAGACACTCCTGTGAACTATAGGAAACTGAAAATTCAATATATGAAATTATTCGCCTGACATTATATAGCATGAAATGTGTCATGATAAGCCAGATCTCCTCACAATATCATTAATAAAAAACAGAATTAAAATTTTTTGCCCAACTGTTGCAATAAGACCTTAAGAACAGACATATAATACTGTAATTATTTTGCTTGTTGATTGGTATTTCATTATGTAAAGGAACAATATATTAATAACCTTATATCATAAATACTACAAATAATAGGTAAATATGTACTTATACTTTAAAAAAGATATATACATTTATTACATACATCTTTATAAAAATGTATTATATGTAAATAATATTTTAATGTCCTTTTTAGATATTTATACAATAAAAATTAATATAAGTCCAGTTAGATTAATTATGTAGTGAAATTCAAACTCTATTTCCCTATTTGTAAATAAAAAATGGGTTCTTATAAAAGTCGCAGGAAGTCAGGATTGGAGCAAAGTGTACCTCATAGGTTGAGGCTCCATTTGTACAGATTCCTGACAGAAAAAGGTCACTAGCATTTCTTCCAGCACAGGCTGTACTATAAGTAGGAAATGTGTAAGCCAAACAAACGAATAAACAAAAAGAATCGAAGGTTGTAAGTAGCAAAGTTGTCAATGTGATATAGCCAAGGCTGCCCTTGCTCCAGGTACTGTAGAAACCCATTTGCTCTTATTAGTATCCTCAAAAGAGAATGTGAACAATCAATAGAAGTACCTATTGGTAACAGATTCTGAATATGTTATTTACTGATGATAGACAAATCAAAATGTTAATAGATTTGCACTGCTGACAAAATATATTGGCTATTTCTTTCACACATACATTTCACATGCTTACAAAGCAAAACAAAAACAAAAGAAATTTTTAACGTTTTAAAATTTTAAATAATTATTTCAACAGGGAAATTATAGTCAAACATAGCAAACACTTTTTTACGTTTATAAAGGGTATGCTAAGGAATATCCATTATCTTACCGACTTTACCAACTATTTTATCTATAGCTACTAAGAAGTTTATTTATACAAGAATCTATTTTTTTTATGACAAATTCAACTTTCTATATTAAGGAAAGTGGGCAAACTCTTTTTCTACTTAATATGTTTTCCTTTAATTTTATCGAAACAACCACCATAGTTTCTGGGTCTGTGTAGACAGCCAGGTAGCAGGTTGCCGGATGTCCATATATAGCAAAGATTCTCCACTTAGGCAAGTATGGTTTTTGTTTTGTCTCCTCAACTAAGAACAAAAAGGGGCAAGCTCTCTGTATTTTGGGGGAAACTCTTTGTTCCTTTGGCCCCCTCATTCTCTCATCCTTTTCTTCTGCCTCATGACATTCGATCAGTGAGTATTGAAAAAAAAAGTTTCCCGAATCATAGTTAGGAAGAGATTTACATGAGTTTCATCGCCGGTTGCTATTTTTTGTCATGAAGTTACAAAACATTCAAATTTGCTTCTCATCATTTATATATATTGTAAATACAGGATAACAGAAAATAAATGAGAAAATGTGTATGTTTTAGACTGTATGGTAATGAATGATTGCAATCGCTAAGCTTGCTTGGCTAGGTAAAAAATAGGAACTAGGTTAAAAATAGGAAAAAATTGGGAAAATCTCCTTATTTACCAGGGTATAAGAATCCATAATATATTACCTAGAGTGGCTCTGCCTGGACCCTGGAAAATTTTAAGAATGGTTACAACAATCGATTTTTTTTCTAACATGTATTCTTGCCTGGAAACTTAGTGAGCAACTAAATGACTATTCACCATCTATTTCTGCATTATGATTTCAAGACAAGATACATCATTTAATATTCTGGAGCTAGAATAAACATTTACAACAAGCCCTCAAGCTCTTCTTTTATCTTAAAAATAATAAAAAGAGCATCTAAAAAGTCCCATATGTTAGGCACATGAAACATTCTATGAAAGCATACACAATAGCTTTATCTATAACTATTACTAACACAATAAAGTTTTTCTCTTGCTCAAAGAAAAGCTACAACTTTTGCCAAAAGTAATAGCTCTTGATATTTAAGTTTATTTTCACAGGTCTGAAACAAAAGTGAAATTGGTCTGCCATCAAAATATAATAAAGGTGATCATTTTAGTTGCCTATTACCTACTGGCAGCACTGGCTACACACATTCAAAGAAATGCTTAAGCAATAAAACAATTTCAGAGATGACTTACCCTCCTTTAATATAGTCAAGGAATGAAACTTCTGTTTCTACCAAGAAAGAAAGTAATGTTACCTGAAACAACAAACAAAAAGAAAAATGAGACAGAATTACCTGCAAGTACCAATTGCAACCCTAAATGAAGTTTTTTGTTTGTTTGTTTGTTTGTTTTTAACTATTAGGGAGAAAATCATATTTCCTAGCATTTAAAAATTAATAAAGATATTCATTATTAAAGTCTGCAGGACTGATTGTTCTTACAATTAAATTTATCGGAAAGAAAATGGCCAAAAAAATTTAACTAACTCATTTTATCAAATTTATTGGGATGACTTTGGTTAATAAAATTATATAGGTTTCAAGTGTATAGTTCAATAATATGTCATATATTGCATTGTATGTTCACCACCCAAAGTTGTTTCCTTCTGTCACCATATATTTGATTGTCTTTACCCTTATCTACCTCCCCTCTCCCCACTTTCCCTCTGGTAACCACTAAACTGTTGTCTGTGTCCACGAGTCTCTGTTTGTCTTATTTGTTTGTTGCTTTTAGTTTTATATCTCACATATGAGTAAAATCATCTGGTTCTCAAATTTTTCTGTCTGACTTATTTCGCTTAGCACAATAATCTCAAGATCCATCCATATTGTCGCTAATGGCAGTACTTCATCTTTTCTGATGGCTGAGTAATATTCCAGTATATGTATGTACCATATCTTCTTTATCTAAACATCTATCGAAGGGCACGTTGGTTGTTTCCATGTCTTGGAAAACTGCTATAATAAACATCAAGGTGCATATATCTTTACAAATAAATGTTTTCATATTTTGGGGATAGATAGGTACCCAGAAGAGGGATTGTTGGATCATATGGTAATTCTATTCTTAATTTTTTGAGAAACTTCCATACTGTTTTCCTTAGTGGCTGTACCAATTTACATTTCTACCGGTAGTGTATGAGGGTTTCTTTTTCCCCACCATCTCTCCAACACTTGTTTTTATTTGTCTTGTTGATAATAGCCATTCTAACAGGTATGAGGTGGTATCTCATTGTGGTTTTGATTTGCATTTCCCTAATAGCTAGTGAAGTTGAGCATCTTTTCATATGTCTTTTGGCCATTTGTATGTCTTACTTGGGAGAAGTGTCCATTTAGGTCCTCTGCCTATTTTTTAATTGGATTGTTTGCTTCTTTGTTGTTGAGTTGTATCAGTTCTTTGTATATTTTGGATATTAGCCCCTTATCAGAGGCGTTGTTTGCAAATATTTTCTCTCATTCAGTTGGTTGTCTCTTTGTTTTGTTGATGGTTTCTTTTACTGTGCAGAAGCTTTTTAGTTTGATATCATCCCATTTATTTAATTTTGCTTTTACTTCCCTTGCCTTCGAGGTCAAAATCATAAAATCCTCTCTAAATCCAAGGTCCATGAATTGAGCACCTATGTTTTTTTTCCTATGCAATTTATTGTTTTAGGTCTTATATTTAGGTCTTTGATCCATCTTGAGTTTTAGATAAAAGGAAAGATGAAAGGGAGTTGGAAAATGGTTAAAACTAAGAAATGAAAATCAGTGAGCTAAGTCATGTAAAAGGAAGTATGTATTTTTGTCTTGGTCCTGTAATGAGACCATCTAATATTTTAAGTGTCTTGCTTTATAGAATATCTTTAAAGGGAAATGTGGGGAAAACTTAGATTTTGCTTCTCCCAAGGATAAAATCTTAGGATAAAATCTTCAGTGTATTTTTTAACTAAATAGGATGGTGTTTATTTTTCACAATTTTAAGATATTTGTATCTCTGCACCTTCCTGTACTTATTTAGTCCAGCATTCCTACAGAGTTGTAAATTTTAATGCATGATAAACAAGTATTTCCATATCCCATAGAATGAGTCATAACAGTTAAGTGTAGCCTATTAAGAATATAGTATTTTGTACTACCACTTAAACTTTTTCACATCTTCTTGAGTCTTTCTAGTGTAATTCCACTGAATGAAGAATTCATAACAAAACTTCCGCTTCCGTCACAGGACTTAAAACCCCTAGAGCAACATGCGGGAAGCTAGGTCACTACCTCCTATAAGGTGTTCTCCATTACAACCATTTCCATAGCAAGTTTATTTTTCTATTATATACCTCTATATTAAAATCCTTAGTGAAATAGCTCAGCCTTGAGTTGCTTCTATTCTGATAAAAAAATGTTACATATATTTTATTCATTTATTTGACTCGTTAATGAAGAACAATTAAATTTGACTTACTGTTCCCGAATTAATATATTTTTTCTTTTTTCCTTTCTTTTTGGGATTCACCACCTTAAAAAGATAAAGCAATTACAATATATTAGGTTTTATACTATTTTTTTAAATATGTAGTCTAACCTTTACTTTTTATGCATCTATTCATTTACAAATGCCTTTAGTATGACTCCTATACAGTCATTTAACCAAAACTTCACTGCAAAAGTGATTATTGACTTAAAAATTATTTTTCAGTAGTGTTCTTGATGATTTTATGCATTGATTACCCTTACCCATCTGCCTCCTCTTGATGTGAAAGAGACCTTTAATACTAAGGTACTAAATAATAAAGATTTCTCTGTAAATATAAGTTGTGAAAAAAAGTATATTCAAAAGGCATGTATTTTTTATTAGGTTAAGTGCATTAACATAGCAAATCACTCATAAATATAAATATATAAGGGCTCTACTGACTCCATTGTTTTATACTGGTAGTTTCCACCAGCCACCCAGGCTACATAATAATTGGTAAAGGCTTGGTTTATGGACATAAGACTAAATTTTGACTGTTTATTCCAAGAGGAAATATTATTGCACTCCTACGTTGTACAAGATACTGGAAGATACAGGGCATATAAAGATGAGTAAGACCTGTCAATCTAATAGAATAAATAAAACACATAAGTGCCTTAAAAAGTGATCTTTCAGTACATCTCAATCCAAAATATAGAAGTATTTTGATAGGGAAAGAAAGATGAAATAATGTATGAATAAGTATTATTTGAACTATAATTTACTAATTTAAACTAGGGCTCTAGTGAAAAAGAACAGACAAATTCAACATTCTAGAAAGAGGAAAAAATAACTGGCCCAGGTTGGCTGGAGCAGAGAGCAAACAGAGATTGAAAAGGAATATGAAGGCCAAATGGCACACGGAGCCAGGAGGAGAGACTGCCATCCACACTTCTGCTGGAGATCCTGAAAGGGCCCTTTACTGGAGTCCAGCTCCCTCACAGCCCAGTCCATCAACAGCCCTGTGGGGCCAGGGTTCCAGTGGGAAACGACCTTATCTACAACTCTGTAGATCCTGAAAAGGCCCAATACTCGTTCCAGCCCACCCAGCCACAGTGTGTGAAAATCTTGCTGGCACAGGGACCCACCAAGAAACACTCAGGTCTGCACCTCAGGAAATCCTAAAATATCCCTATTTTTGGCTCCAGCCCCTTCAGCCTTGGGACAGGAAGCTGATCAGCCCACCCAGGGACCTAGTGGGAGACATGCCCACCTATTCCTCCAGAACTAGGTCTACAGACTTCAGTCTTGGCTATGGAACGTGAAACAGTCAAGGGGCTTGGTTCTAGGCCCTCTGAGGTGTTCTAGGGACATTCCTGCCCACTCAGGGAGGAGCCCTCCCAGGGACCTGGCAAGAGCCACACCTGCCTGTGTACCTAGTAACAGGTCAGCTGACTGAAGACACAACTGTATACCCCAAAGAGGAAACTTAGCTCAGTGCCAGCCTCACCTACCCAGGGACAGAAGCCATGCCTGACAAAGCCCCTAGTAATAAGTATGCCAACCAGGGACTCCAATATAGACCTAGCAACAGCCTCAAAACCAGCTCCAACCCAGTATGACTGTAATTCTGGAGGTAATTCTGTCAGCCAGGGAAACAGACAGAAGATTTACCTGTCAATCCAGCCTGGGCTTTTAAAAGCTCAAGCATATTCCTGGGAATCTAGAAGGTCAAATGCTTGTGCAGGTCTGTGCATATGGACAGGGAATACCTGAGAAAGCTCCAATCCTTAATCTCTGGCTGACCTTGAGTCTCTCCTTAAACAGCAAGTAAAAGCCAAGGTAGAATTTTACACTGTTGTAGCACATAAGGAGTGTATCAACATATACAAACCTCTGTCAAAACATGTGCGGACCACTCTAGCGAGTGCAAAGATTTTAATGGCCCACACAATAACAAATAAATAAGGACTAAATAAATAACACAAAAACAAACACTGGGGAAGGCAGAGGATTGAACTGCCAGTGTTACTACGTAATATTTTTAACAATTTCTAGCATTCGATAATGACAAAAAGTATAAAACATGCATAGGAACAGGAAAGTATCATTTATACACAGGAAAAAAGCAATCAATAGAAACCGCCCCTGGGAATTCACAGATTTGAGATTTATTTGAAAAAGTCTTTAAATCAGCTATTATCAACATGTTTAAAGAACTAAGGAAAACTATGTAGAGAGAATTAAAGTATGAAACAATGTCTCACCAAATAGAAATATCAATAAGTAGATCAAAATTATAAAAAAGAACTAAATAGAAATTGTCAACTTGAAAAGCACAATAACTGAAACGAAAAATTCACTAGGGAGGTTTAACAGAACACTTGAGTTCTCAGAAGAAAGAATCAGTGATTTTAAAAAAGAATGGCTAATTGGAATTTTCTAGTTTAAGTAATAAAGAAAATAATGATAAAGAAAAAAATATGAACAGAACCTAAGAAACCTGTGGGACAAAATTAAGCATAACAACATATGCATAATGGGAGTACTGAAAGGAGAAGGGATAGAGAAAAGGAGAATAATGGCTGAAAACTTCCATGGTTGTCTCAACAAAACCAAATCCCTTGCACATGTGTAGAAAAGGAAGTTTCCCATGTATTGGACCAAGAGCTGTCCACTGAAATCCTAAAACTACCTGTACATAATACATAATGGTCTCAGGTTTTCTTCAGACTTATCTCTTCTATTGATAATATATATAATAAGAAAACATTTGTATTTGAAGTTACAGCACAAATATCCATGTAGGGTATTTAATAGGAAATAACTTTACAAAGCTTCTTTGTCATCTCAGCAGATGTGGCACCACTCTCATTAAACTAGCTTTGCTGAATAAGATTGTTCCAAAGGGCATAAGACATTATAAAAGCTAAGAAAACTCAAAGTGGTTGATTTGTGGAGGACTATGTGGTGATTGGCAATAGATGGGTCCTAAGTACAAGGAAGGCTGGTATGCATGTCAGTTTTGAGGGTAGACAGAAGAAACAGGCCTCTATATAAGTACAACCTATCTTATACTACTTCCATTCCTGTTTAGAGGCTTAATATTCCTTCCTTGAGAGATCCTGATATAAAAATTGATCCATTACTCTATCTTTGTCCTTGCTTGGGAAGCATTCTTGAGTTGATTTGCCCCGCCTCTCCCAACCACCACACAAATATTTCCTAGTCTACTAAGTATAATACTATATATAGCACTTATCAGGATACACTAAACATATTTCATGTATATGTCTCTCCTATTAGATACTGAAATTTTTATTCACCTCTGTATCCCAAGGGCCTAACACAGAACAGGAATATAGAAGCTACATAACAAATATTTCATTTATAAGTTAATGAATGAATGCATGAAATACAACTGCTTTAGCCCAGTAAGAAGGTGGTAGAAGGAGATTCCTACCCTATTAATTTAAAAGAGGTCAATTTTAGTATTAATCTTGCAGGAAAACAGTTACCATTATTGACTAAATACAGACATATTCTCCTTTGCTATCCATGTATATTAAATTTAAAAATATAGATAATTATAGATAACATAGCTCAAAGATTAACAGTGCTAAAACATGCCATATGCTCAATATATATCTGGTAGTTAACTGGAAATGTAGGTTTAAGGCAGAAATAACTGGTATATTTGCTTTTAATAACCTGGATTTCTTTAATGATTGAATCATACCTTGTCATTCCTTTCAGTGTTCATCTAAACAACAGTGAAGTTGCTCGAACACACTAAGCAGACTACAACTCATTTTATAATTATGTTGACACAACTGAAATGCATACTTTTTGTTTTTAAAAGGGGATTGAAGAGGAGGTTTGTAGGAAGGCAAAAAATAAAGGCTGAAGCTTAGGGAAAAATAAACTTGCATCCATACTGAATTGTTCAAAAAATTTTTTAAAAAGTTCCATAGGCAAGAATTTTAAATCTCTCAAAAAAGATTTAAAAGACCATGTGACTTGAAGAGAAACAATGTCATTTAATCTTAGACACAAGCCTACTCAATAAGTTTAGACTTACAAATGTTGCTACTTAGTTAACCTTGGACAATTATCCATTGCAAAATCTATACTTTTAAAGCATAAATATACTTATTCCAGAGGAAAATAATAAAATAAAATTCCTCTTACCTCATATACGTTGAATTGTGATTGCCCCCTAGAAAGTTCCCTATAGCTTGTTGTAAATTCTCCAATGAAATCATGACTAAAATAAAGGAAAAAATATATATAGTATTAGTTTTCATACATTTGCCAATTATATTTCAAGGCTTTTAGAACTATACAGTTAATCATGAAAAATGCTTGATATTGTTATAAATGTAACATATTTTAAGAGATTGATATATAATTTCATTGTTCTTTAACCCATAATTATATATATTTAAAAATTATATTTTGTTAATATTCAAATAATATTTAATTTATCCCACCGATATTAATATTTCAAACAAGTATATTAGTTTTAACAACTCATATCTCTAAAACAGTTCATCTTCTATGCTATCCAAATGATTATTTATTAGGATAAAAGTTTAAGACATTCAAAAATTTATTATTAACCATATCAATAATCACAAATATAATATATAAAACCACCAAACTTTCCTATGATCAGGGTGTAATTGGACATTATTTTAAAAAGTATCTCATGTTAAGATGGATAATAGTCACTAAGCCTTATTTTCTTTTTTTAAATTAATTTATTTTTCAATTACAGTTAACATTCAATATTACTTTATATTAGTTTCAGGTGTACAACATAGTGGTCATACATTTACAATAATTTACAAAGTGATCCCCTCAATTAGTCTACTACCCACCTGGCACCACATGTAGTTATTATGATATTATTCACTAATTCCCTCTGCTGTACTTCACATCCTCATGACTATTTTTTAACTACAATTTATATTTCTTAATCCCTTCACTTTTTTCTGGCATTCATCAATTTGTTCTCTGTATTTACGAGTCTGTTTCTGTTTTGTTTGTTCATTTATTTTGTTGTTCAGATTCCATATAAGTGATATCACTTGGCATTTGTCTTTGTCTGATTTATTTCACTTAGCATAATACCCTCTAGATCTATTCATGTTGTCACAAATAGTAATTATAACTTAAAAGTACATGGCTAATACCAACATGGTTATTCTGAATTTCTTCACTTTTTTAAAGCAATTGTCACTGCCTACTTAAAAAGCAGGCCTTCTACAGATGCCTTCTTAGTTTAGGTGGGGATGGATAAGCATCGAGTGAACATGTGTTAAATTCTCACTATCAAATGCTTATCAGTGTGATTACTAAGTCTGACTTATGCAACTGTAAAACATATCACGCATTCAGCAGTTTAGAGGGGACTTGTATTCCACTACTCTGTTCTAACGTATTGATCAACACTAGGTTGAACATACACTGCTGAGAAATAAGGGCACAATGATGGTATTCCATGCAATGGCGAAATGTGTCAGAGTAAGAAGATAAAGACTGTAGAAGCTAAAGTAGTATAACAAACATAAGACATGTTGCTGCTGTTTTTATCCTAGAATTTAAGATTGGTCCTTTTGCTTTGCAAATGCAAAGTGTTCATTGCCATAAAAATGGACATTGCCCCAGACCCCTCAGGCAAGTTCAATGCCTTCCGTAGACCTGATGACCAGTGACAAACCACATCGGAGTTGAGCCTACCCAACCAAAATATTGATTTCTAAAAAGATGGAATTTGGAAGAAAAAACTAGCTGTCATTTCATTTTATTAGAGCTTTTGCAATAAGAAGTACTTTTTTAAAAAAATTATTTTAGAGCTCATTTAGATATCCAGCCTTCCAGTTCTCTGTTATCTCAAAGATCTTGTACACACATATCCAGTATTGTATACGAAACATTCCTCTTTACACCAGTATCACCTTGACCTCTTCTGGATTAAATTTTCAGAAATAAATCTATACATATGAAAATGGCGAAAGGAAAAGATAATTGAAGACCATGATTAATATATTTGTATTTATGATCCCAAACCCCTAGTACTCATTCTTTCAAGTTACACAAGGAAAATTACAAAACAGGACTCTAGTGCTACAGATTTCTTATAAATAATTCTCCTTGACCTTCAGAAGTGCAAGCTAATACTTATGATATCTTTCACTGCAGATTCTAAGAACTCTTGAGTTATGGAGAGTCTGTTTACAATCTTCCTCCATTCCAATGTGTATGTCTGATATCTTAAGTAGTGATCACTGAGATAAAGGTTTTATTATAGCACTTCAAACATAATGCTTTGATATTGTTGAGTATGGACAGGCCTTATATAACCAGAGCTTACCACACTAGTGGTGGGAATCTAATATACAGGCCTTAAAAATGCTTAGATCATTCAAGATCTTATGGCAGTTTTATGTCTGTGTAAATCCTACCCCCATTTGGTTAACCGTTTAAATTCAACGTTCAGCTCTTATTGTTAACACTGAATTCCTGCCATTCAACACTAATCAAAAACTTGGTAGAGATGAGCAACAGTTACTATTCTCAAGTAAATGCAATTACTCAATCAAGTCCCAAGAATGTATCCACCTGGATAAAGACAGTCCAACAGAGTGACAAATCTGGACCTAACTGCAAATGGTCAGGTTTACCAAACTGCACATTGACTTGCCCCTTTTGAAGTCACTGTAGAACTTTCTAAGAAACAGTTCTTTGATGTTTCATTCTGTTTCGTTCTTGTTAAATTTGTTACTATATAGAATTGAGTGATGAACAATGCGGTACACTTTTCTTTGGTCTCAGTGCTGGAAATCTGTGGTTCTTATTTGTTCCATATTTGAAAAGACCCTGCTAATCATGAAATGGAGATTTTCCCCTTTGAGTAATTGTTAAGAGGGTTTACAGCCACATTTGTGGCCCATTTTCTAACAGGATATGTCTTCATGATATATTGTCCTCTGCAGACTTTTTGAATAGCTCATTATTTTCCCTTTGCTTCAATTTCCTTATACAGTTGAGTTCACCATGTCTTATTATATGCTTTCCATAAGTTGTCTTGGATCTTTTTAAGAATAAGACAGGTCATAAATAAATGAAAAAATGAATAAAATACTTGCCCCCCTCACCCCATTCTAAATCTTGTTCAAGGTGGTTATTTTGAATGAAACACTGAATTTGCGTATCATGCAAGTGCAATGCTATTCTTGTGTTGTAGAGAAGAAAATGCATTGAGTCACAGATTGTATTTCAGCCTCCAAGACAACATTTTGGTGGGATTAATTTTCAAAAAAAAAAAATCATTATATCTCTGCAGAGAAATAGATGATCAAGAAGTGAATTTTTTAGAAGGTAATAAACACAAGGCAATAAGTGAAGATAGCAATAAAATTGCCAAGCCTAAATATAAGGTGCTTTGTCTCCAGAATAAATCAGAAGAATTTGGGTGGATAAGCGTATAGGTTCTCAGGTCAATTTTGTTACAGATCTTTTAGAATACTGGAAATTTTTATAGTTACCTTTGTAACCTGTCCTACTTCAAAAATTGTATATTAAATTATAGGTAAGTACTTTTAAAAAGTATTAAACATGGTTTGCTCTGATTTATTCTTATAATTTTCTTTTTCCCTATCATCAATTATTCTTAGATTTTACTAATATTAAAAGGAGAAAAATTTAATTTGCTTTAATATTAATATTTGTTCAATAGTATAATATTGAAATAATTTTCATTATACAGAGAAATATGATGAAAAGACTTTCATAATAAATCATAACAATTTCCTTATGATTCAATAATACTGTTTTGCTATTTCCTGTTAATTTAATTGTAACTAAAATAATTATTCTATATTATAAGTCTCAAGCTCTCTGACTGCATTTACAAAATACAGTTTACTCCAGGGTTCTTTATCTGATTTGTGCCTGTTTACATCACTAGTTTTTTTCCCAGATTTCTTTTTATAATATATATGTATTAGAAATATATATGTGTGTGTGTGTGTGTGTGTGTGTGTATATACACATATATATATACATATATATACACATATATATATATATACATATATATACATATATATTACTAAAAATCTAAGGAAATAAAAAAGAGATTTAAAGCAAATTGATTAGTACTATAGCTAGCAGTTTGGCTCTAAAAAGCCTTGTTTGAGCATTCACAGTATTGAATTATTCAAGTTGCTAAATATGGCCACACTAATAAAAAATGAAGTTCCTTGGAAGTAAAAAATAAAAATAAAAATAAATTAAAAAAATTAAAAGCCTTGTTTAAGTAAAATGAATTGTTAAAGTCTGTATCACTTCTATACTCCATTAATAGTGGAAAAAATGGATATTACGTGTATTCACATTTACAGCTGAAACCTGTAGGACAGGTTTTAACAAATATGTCCATCCTCCCCTACCTTGGAATCTTCTCCATCACCACTTACCCTTTATTCTACAACTTAGCTATTATGTCCTCCAGGAAATTTTCCTGCTTCATGCCCTTCCTCTTTGATCTCAAAGAACCTCAGTATCTCTCTATAATTACACTTCCTATATTGTATTATACCTGTCGTTTATGTATTTCCCTTCTGAAACTTTATCATACCTGAAGTTAAGAAAGGTGATAATTCATCTCAGTATTCCCAATACTGCCTGGTACACAATAGAAACTTTTGAATGTTGCAACTATACTTAAGTTAACATCACAGTCATGCAGTGATCTTTCCTTGCCAGTAACATTAACAAATTTGCCTCACATCAACTACATTCAGTCAAAAAGAATGGCATAAGAGCCAGTCATATTAACCATTGCTACTCCATCTCCTTAAGGAAACTCTGTGAGTAATGCAGACAAGGGTTATTTTTCCACAGAAATGTACCCACAGAAGCACACCAAAGACATAGAAAAAAAGAGTCAGAGAATACAGCCTTTGGATGGCATTTCAGAAGATATTCCTGAAGGCCACACCTTGGGCACAATGGATGATGCTTATTTTCTTGACTGTCTTTAAACTAGTTTTACACATAATGTGTACAGGTGGCAACTACTACTGATCCATCTCATCCCTTTCTCTATCACCACGGGGCCTTGACTGAGCCTGTTAACTGCAGGATCTTATGTCTATCTAAAAATTAGAGGCAATGCCTATTCACTGTTTAAAAATTAATCCAAATTTCATTTTTTGTGTGTGTGAAAGGCATTTAACTCCTTAAAAAAGATATAAAAAATACATTTTTCTAATGATTAAGAATATGACTGCAAACAGCTATGTGTGTAGTTTTAAAGATGCTTTAACAAAACATATAAAGATATAATGGGTTTATGAACTGATACATGTTGTTTTGTGATATTTTGGAGTTACATATATAACTGTGGCTTGTACTGCTCTGGAGCAGGTATATATGTAACTCCTTTGGAGCACACCACAGTATGACCTGTTTCAGGTGTGCACTGAAGGATATCTGAAATGAGAACTGGTAAACAAATTCTGACGGGAATGTTGAAAAGATTTCAGCACAAAAACTGGCGTGATCTTTCCTATGGGAACAACAACCTCAGATATTGTCACCTCCATTTGTATTTCAACAGTATAATTTCCCATGTTCCCCTATCTTGTCTAATCTGCTCCGGTTCCAGCAAACACAGCAAGATTTTTGAAAATAGCAAGAGACTGAGCAATCACAAAATGACAGATGCTTTTAATTGAAGTGCAGTTAGGGTGACCTTTATTCAACGCATAGGTTGCAGACATTTTTACTTTTTAAATCTGTATTTGCAGGGGGAGTAGCACTGTTTTTTTCAGAGGTAACTGAAACAAGTCACGAATTCCACAATTATCTGCAAAACGTACCATGGGACTTGTAATTTCCCCATGATTGCTAAAGAAATGTCTTCAGAAGTCCACATAACAATTAACAATATATTACCTGTCCCTGACTTTGCTAATTTTCTTTGCTTTTCTTCCAGTCAAAGCTTTTGACTTGGACACTTTTCGGCATCTAAGAATTTTTTAAACGAGATAACAAGAGCCTTTGCTGATTCTTACAAGATGTTCTACTTTAAAATTTCAACAAAATTCATTGTTTTCCCTTGTAACTTCCTCAAATCCTGATGGAGAATTTAGCTTCCCTTAAAAAGTCCAGAAATATGACCTTTATATATTCCTAGATTATAATCTGTTCTTTATCTAAATCTGTAGAACTATCATGATTCTTAATTTATTGCTCCAGTAAACAGACTATAAACACATTCTGACAAAAGTAATTTTTTCTTCATAAAGTTCTGGTTTATGCTTTACTAGCAGAAAGTATTAGATGTAATATCTTTAATATTAATAATTCACCAGGAGAAATAGGCTAATATTATCATTGTTATCCACACCTGCTCTTTGATCCATTTCTAATACAGATGGAATTTTTAAAAGACATTAATATTATATATAGAGACACACATATATATAAAGTCCCATTGTTTGGGGGGTATAAATATATATAAAATTTTATATAATATTATATCTATATAATCATTTATTTTAATATGTATTTCACCTATTATTATTCAAAATTTTAACTTTATTTTCACGTATTTATTGTATCCACATAAAGACATACAAATCACATATTCTAAAATAAAGACAATATTTTAATTTAGTTTACATTGATATAGCAAATAACATATAGAATAGTAAAGGAAATGTACTGTATAGTGATTTATCACATTTAAGCCAAAATTTAAAAAACAGGGTATAGACATATTTTTGAAGTGTATTTGGGACATTAGATTATTAAAACTGCATATGTATCTATTGGACATAATGTAAATTTTAACTACAAATAATGTTTAGCTTTGTAAATAATCTTTAATTCTTTTCTATTGCTTCTGATAAGCTTAATGTACCAAAATATTGTCAAGCAAAAAAAACTCTTCATTCGAATTAAATTTTGCCTGATGAAATAAAAAGCAGTTCCTATTTAAGGTAAAATTTCTTAATATAAAATAACATTTTCCTAGCTATAGTTTCGCAAATGCAATTTAACTCATTGAAAGGTAGGATGGAGTTTTTTAGCCAGCCGGGATCTTTGGATATTTTTCTAGGATTATATATTAGAAAGTAAACTGATATTATGGAGTTAAAATCTTCTCCAATTTCATGTATTGTTAAATATTTATGTCATCCATGTCACTTTTTCCTGTGATTCCAAAGTGACTGAATTCTAGCTTTTAGTTTAAACATTAATCTCTAGAAAGGAAAGTCTGTGGGATTCAGTATACTGTTTCTGAAATTTTAAATTTCAGCCAGTGTTATTTTTTGTAGAATAATGAGAATTAATAATAATTAGTATTATTATGATAAGTGAAACAACAGAAAAAGAATCAAGCAATATTCACATAAAATAATGATAAATTCAATGTTGGCCAAAGGATCAAAGTTAAAAGAAAAAAAGAGAAATACTAAATCTCTATTTTTGTATCGTTTTGTTCTTTCTGTGTCATTGGTCTATGGCCAAATAAATGCAATTCAAAATAAGTACTTCCTTTCCAACATATTAATAAGGTATCTTTATTCAAGAATTTTAAAAAACCTTCCTTTAGTCATAAGAAGATAAATTCAATTCACAGTTTTAAAAGACTTTATTTTAGCTATGTATCACATGCTTTTATACATTTTTCATTTACATACTCACTGGTATATTTTCAGCTAATGTTCTGTATAGATTATTGTATTAGTATATTTATTTTTAACCTTTCTCACTCAAAGTTGCCTGAGTTCATAGATAAAACTATCTACTCATCTATCTGGATTTGATATCACATTGCTAGCTTTGTTCATTCTCTATAAGCCCTCACTACCACTAATATGTCATTAAGAAATAATAAAATCACCTTAATTTGTCAATTAACAATGATTAAGCCTGGAACATAGGGATCTTTATCCCTTCTCAAATCAAGTTTCATACTTTGACAAGAAAGTGCAAGGAAAATCTAACAACACTCTCTCTCTCTCTCTCTCTCTCTCACACACACACACACCCCACACCCCCCCCACACACTACACACACACACCACAACACTGCAACACCTTGAACCCCAGCCTGAAGTAGCAAAAGTTGGCAAATTGCACAGTACAGTCCACTGCTACCCAAGTTTAAGGTTTTTTCAATGACAAACAATCCCTTCTTTGCCTTTGGGGTATCCTCTCCACTCTGTGTGTCAGGACACTAGTTATCATAGTCATGTCAGAGTTGCCAACAGACATCATAAGTGTTCTAGCTCCCTTGCCACCTTGCTTGTGGAGCCAGCTACCAGTTTACATTCTCTCAGGCATCTGTCTCTACACTGTCCATTATCTTCCTGACAGACTGCGAGGGCAACAGGGTATGTAAAAGGGCAACAGGGATTAACTGCAAAGGGTAAGTCACAAACAGGAGGAGATTAAAATAAATTTGCTATTGAAATTCTTTCAAACCTATGGGGAGAAGAATGCATTTTGGAGAGCTTTCTTTGATCAATGATTGTCAAGGTTTTAGATTTAATAGACTTATGAGTCAAAAAAAAAAAAAAGAGCAAGAGAGAAGAAAAGGTATGTCTATGCAGTACAAAGTTATGTAAATTATTGCTGTTGTATAGGTATAGATATAGTTTTAATATGTATAGATAGATAATTCCACTCTCAAAAGTAGTCATCCTAGCTCTTATCTAATTTGCCTAGAATATTTATCTCAGAAAAAACAAGTAATTCACAAAATTTAATCTTATTTTGTGCTATGCAGACAAGGCATTGTTACTAAAATAGGTACATGCTTAAATTATAGAAATGGTCATCCCACTTCAGTGAAACTTCACAATTAGAGCTGACAGAGTTTACTGTAATCCTTGACCTAGATCTCATTTAGCAGCTCAGAACTTTCAGAATTGAAAGAATTTCAGCCACTGGGAGTTGCGTGCTTATTTTTATATTAATATAAAAGTAACAGCTACTTATCATCATTCAGGGTTTATAAGATATGCTTTGAATTCCTGTTAGCATTACTCTTTTTATTTCTCAAAATGAAAACTATTTTCTAAGACTACTTATGGAGAAACAAACTTTTTAGGTATTCTGAGAGGATTTAATCATTCTTCATGTGTTTTTGATGGGTGCTACTTTTATGATTATGGTTTTAATGTAAATATCTTCAAAGTATGAAAATATAAAAACAGGATAGTGCACCTCATAAAAGTTTTTGTTGTTGTTGTTGCTGTTAGAAGCTTGAATGAATTAGTATATTCTTTAACCAAAAGAGGCTCCAGGAAACTATGAAGAAAATTTTCAGAATTACGGAATTTCTAATAGATACAAATTTAAAACATTAATGGAAGAATTAAGAGTACTGAGTGAGATAGTGTCCAGGCTGGTTAGATGACTTAATATCTATTTGTAGAAGCTCTTCTTTTAAAATAATAACAAGCATAGTAGGAAAACTATCCTTGAACACATTATAAAAATCGTGAATTTTTTAGTGAAATTGAAATATCCATGCAACTCTCCCCAAAATAATGTCTTTCTTGGTTCCACATTTGGGTTCTACTGACTTTGGGTAAGTCATTAGGCTTTCTAGTAAAATGTTTTCACCCCTCAAAACCATAAAATATATTTTCCTATTCAATTCAAAAAAAAATTGAGTTGATTAACTTGAGTCGTTCTAAACAACTCTCTAGAATTTGTTGGCAAGGATATAAAGCAACTTATTACCAGTCATAGCAATAAGCCATGGGCAACGCATTCCCCCTATTCTCATTCAAAAGTAGGAACTTGGTTGCGCTTGAACAAAAAGCCTACCTTCTAATAGATCTCCACCTGAGCTACTGTAGAATGTTGGGTTCTAAGAGCTATAGATTTTAATACTAAATTATGTCTATAGACCAAATTGAAAACTACGATTTTTCAGATAATGTGAATTATTTTTCTATGCTAAGGAATTAACTCTAATTCAGTAATGGTGGCACTGGAGATATAAAATGATTTATTTTGGTAAGGTGAACTTATAATCATCTTTTCTGGCACACATTTATAAAACCTCATCACCTCTTTGCCCTCATTTCAGAGCTTGTTAGAATGTTTTTGTTCTATTCTCAACAGTCCTTCCCTATACGTTCCCTTCTATCTATGACTATGTAAATTCTATGACTCTATAAATTCTCTCTTCCATTTCTATGATTCAAGCTTTCTTTAGTTCCAATTTTTCTCTTTCCCCAAGCTGCATTGTAAAAATTATATTCTATTGCTTTTTTGCTCCTTACTATTCTTCCAGTATCTTTTTATTTAAAAAAATATATTCCCATTATAGTCTTGTACATATTATGACACTATTGCAAAAGCTCATTTTAACCTAGTAATAAATATCTGTACTCTTTTCATAAATATATTTTAACCTAGTGGAAACTGAAATAATTAAAAATTAACTTTAGGGTAATCATTATTCATTCTAGTGACAATAATGGCATCATTTCATTGCTCATTTCTTATAGATGGAAAAGATGGTAGTTGACTGCATATGGTGAATGAGAGCAAGGTGGGGTCAATATGATTATAATTTTTCAAGTCTGCAAGTTTGGGATTATGGAAATGCCCAGACATTAATATTCAAGGAGTGTAAATCAGTAGAGTAAAAGTAAATGTAAAAACACAAATACATTTGTCTACTCATACATTAATAATTAGCCACTTTTCAGAGTCTGTTATGTGCCTTCCTAATACTCCAGCTTCCAAAGATCTTCCCTTGGACTCTCCAGGCTGCCTCATAATCCAGCAATTAAAAGGTTGACCCTAGCAAAGGAAAGGGCTTCCAGGTCCCTATTCATATTGTACAGCTTTCATCTGTTGTGATGGTTGATAAACATTTTGAATATCACCCCTGGAAGTCTTATAGTGGAATAAAACGTACAATAAGAAACACAGATTTAGTGATAAAGTTGATGATTAATTCAAAACTGGATATAATTAAACAGACTCACCCTCCTCCTTATAAAATAAAATCTTAACTCTAAAGGTCACATCCATCCCTAAGGATTCTAATTTTACCTTATACTAAAATTAGAAATTAATTTATATTCCAAATTTGACTGATGACATTATAATGGAGGCAAATGAATTATAGTAAGGTAGTCGAAAATCAAAATTTACACTATAAATGCATTTGTTGATTTGAATTTGATAATTCTGCTATTGAGTTGGTGAACGTCATCAGTATTTGACAATAGAATAAAGCAGAAAAAAATCTATATGACAAGACAATCACGAGTATATAATATAAATCTAAGATGTCTGCAAATAGTTAAAAAAGAGAGAGACAGACTGAGAAAATGACAGGTGAACTAATTACTCACTGCCTGAAATTTCACTAGGGAAATAAAAGCTCCAAAATTATTCAAGATTATTTCATAATTTCAAGGAAAGGTAGAAATGAGGAGATATAAAAACACTAAGAGAGGATTGACTCTTCATTAGAAAGATGACAAAGTTATTTCAAATACTCTCTTCTATAATACTGAAATAACAAAGCAAGAAGCTACTACATTAAAGGCACTGTAATCTATTCTGTGAAGAATAAAACAAAACACAATCCTTAACCTCAGGGAGTTTACAATTTAATATGAAAGATAAAGCAGAAACAAATAATTTCAACAGAAGTCATAATGGGTTAGATATGCTAATAAACATTCCTAAGTAGTAAACACAATACACAGGAGAAAAAAATTAAATGGATTTAGATGTACAAGGAAAGTTTTCAGACAACTGACAACATTTAAAATGGGCCTGAACAGAAAACCAGTAGGCAAAAATGAACATAGAAGGGCTTTCAACGTATTTAGGGCATCTAAGCAAGAATATCCAGAGAGATGAGCACTGGGCAAACTGAAACTGCATAGTTGAAGTTGACTAGAATATCATTTCCCAAAATCTATACCATAAATATCTTTTCGGAAATGGCCAATGTGAAATGTTTATACAATTTTCTTTAAAATCTTATTGAAAATGAGGGAAAAACGCTTTTTTCCTTGAAATAAAGGTCTGAGAGAATCCAAAATAACTCCAGGCAAGTGGAAAGATATATAAAAAAATACTAAGGAAAATTAAAATATTGTTATATAAAATTTGGAGTTTTTTGTTAAGTCATATCACCTGGCAAACTATTTAGTACATAATAAATGCTCTATGACAATTTCTTCTTTAATAAATTAACAGAATTTCTATTGGATCATTAATAAATAAAAACATACAAAAGTAAAAAACTGATTACCACTTTAGGTATCAGATATATACATAATTAAATCAGTCCTTCGCAGGGACAAGAATGGTAGGTGGAAGAGAAAAAGGGGACCAAAAAACTCATAAGCTACATGTGAGAAAAATCATTATCTAAAACTTTAATAGGTGGAAGAAAAAATAGTATATCAGTAACCCGTAGATTGTGAAATTCCATTTGTCAACATTTATTAAGTCTCAAAGAAGTGATAAGTAGTAGAACAAGGAAAAAGGCTGAATCTGTCTATTGAATACACTTTTAGGACATTCAGAGTTAATGGCAAGCAGATAAGAGAGGCTATTGGTAGGGAAAGACTGCGTAAATGAGGAAATTTAAAATAAATGAGAAAAATATAAAAGGTTTACACATGTTCCTCCTAAATGAGTTATACTATCTTATACAACTTATAAGTAAGTTCCTGAGTGAAGCTCTGGATCAAGAATCACATTTCATACCATGATGATGCATAATCACAGAAATAAAACATCAACTATTATCTTTAAAGGTAACCAGAAAATGATAGTATCTATACAGCATTTCACAGAGAAATGAAGCTTGCACTTACTAAGTATCACTATTTACAATGACTACATTTAATAAAATGCAGAATGGTAATAATTAAGTTTTTACTCTCCCTGTTCAGCGGACTTCACAAGCTGGAATTTTTATGATTGGCAGTTCATTGGTTGAGCCTTTTCATCAAATCATTATTACCTGAGAGAGAGGGATCTACATGGTGGCCCATTTACAATCAGTCCCACATTAAAGCCACAGTTTAATGCAGAGCTGTTCCATTAATGCTTCCTGGATTTTAAATTAAGCTATAAAGTCAGCTGAAGCAACTTCAAGCAATTGAAGCTTTTTAAGGATACCACCACAGATTGCTTTGTAACCCAGACCAGTTTCTCGGGATTTCAGCTTTTCAATTGTTAAGATGAGGTCTAAATATTCTTCCTTCACATCTCCTGAAGAAATGGTGTGATTTAGGAGGAAGATTTAAGAAAAATGTTTAAACTGTAGTACATTAAGTACATTTAAACTCATTATTCATACCGAGGTCAAGCGACGCCTCTGCACTGTCAGACCAGTGTCAATGTCTTTAAACAAAAAAGGGCAAATGACTCTATTTCTTTTATTCTAGATGAGCTCAAGGTACCTAATTTCATGTCAACTGGTTACTTGCTCAAGATATTATCACATCTTTGTATGCCTCATAGATGCACAAGATGTTCGCTACAGAAATAATTTCAAGTTGATGAACTGAATCAAACACACCATCAAAATTCTGACTCAAGTCCACACCACTTCCTGAAGCTCCTAATCTGCAGATATCTTTATTACCTCATTTATCTGAAGTACCCTCTCTGGTAAGACAAAATGTGACTCTAAGCAAGTAACACTGTCAAGCATTTTCCACTCGAATTTTTGACTGAAATAGTCTCTCTAGATTGAAAGATCAGATTATTTCTTGGCTTCCTATGGTTAAATCTACACACAAAATAATACAGATGTCTAAACAGTTTTTCCCCACAATTCGTAAGAGGGAGATTCTAACTTTTGTTACATGCAGGCAAAACATTCCCTCTGATATGAAGTTACTCATGATGAATATTATATATTTCATTAAAGTCTACATGAAGCTGTCCAACATGGTAGCCACGAACCATGTAATGTAGCTAGTCTGACTTGAGATATGTTCTAAGCATAAAATACATGCCAGATTTCACAGACTTAGTATTAAAAAATGTAAAATTTCTCATTAATTTTTATATGGATCCCAATTAAAATGATAACATTTTGGATATATAGGATTAAATAAAATATATTATTACATTAATTTCACTGGTTTATTCTCACTTTTAATGTTGCCACTAGCAAATGTAAAATTACGTATGTGACTCACCTTATATTTCTATTGGAAAATGTTGATCCAGACTGTCAAAAAAAATCCACTGAGCAAATAGTATTTTCTAATAAGAATGATATATGTACAGGATTTATGACAAATATCAAAGATGACAGAAAAACAAACATATAGAAAACAATCTCTGATGATAATTACATTGTATCATGAAGTATAAGTGTCATATATTTATTCCGATTTAAGGAAAGAACATCTTGATTGGGAAATTAGGTCAGATATACAAAATGGAATGTAAAAAGTATAATAACTCTATGTTATTATACTACATATAACCACAAGCTGGAATATCAACTTGTATAATAATTCATACAGTGACTATTATCGTTGCATTATAAAACTAATATCTGGATTTTTTATAGCTTTTATACATCATTTTTATTGGAGACTAATATGCTTTTCAAATTTCATATATATTATTTAGTTGAAAAGGTTTTCAAGAATTATTTAATCATGATTTTAATTTTGCTTTTTATATGTCATCCACGAACTGATCATTTTGCTAACATTGAAAAAGGCTGCTTTAATGCACATGGATTATATAGAATTACACCCTAAAATTTTCATATAAAATATAGAACTATATTTTGAATTAAAGAGCATTTCCCCCAACATTAAAATGTTATTAGACTCTTATAAAATTATAATACATTCCTCTAATTACTCTACTAATCATAATTCACATCCAAGGAATGTTGAAGGTTCTCCCTAACAATCTTTTCTTCTCAATTAGACCCTCTTTATTATCAATCAATTGGTCTTGAACTCCTCAGGCTTCTTTGCAATGTGCTGTTAATGACTGTATGTTGAAATGAAAGTTAAAAATTAATCAACATCGTATCCAACACTGCAATCTTTTCCCCAAATACTTGAAGATCCAATGACAACACAAGCTTACAAAATCTCCTACCTAATTGTTTCATTTGCTTTGAAATTTATGTCTCAAAAAGTAAATCATTTTATTTTGTTAAATTTTCTATTAAAGTTGACATTCAGTATTATTTTATATTAGTTTCAGGTGTACAGCATAGTGGTTATACATTTAAATAATGAAGTGATCCCTCCAGTAAGTCTAGTACCCACCTGGCACCATACATAGTTATTACAATACCATTGACTATATTCCCTATGTTGTACTTTACATATCCCTGTGACTATTTTGTAACTATTAATTTACTTCTTCCATCCTATACCTTTCTCACCCAGCCTCCTACTTCTCCTAGCTGGCAATCATCACTTTGTTCTCTTCATCTATGAATCTGTTTCTGTTTTGTTTGTTCGTTTATATTATTCTTCAGATTCCACATACAAGTGAAATCATATGGTAGTCTTTTTCTGTCTATCTTACTTCACTTAGCATAATACTCACTTAGGTCCATCCATGTTGTCACAAATGGTAAAATTTCATTCTTTTTTATGGCTGAGTAATATTCGTGTGTGTGTGTGTGTGTGTGTGTGTGTGTGTGTGTGTGTGTGTGTAATCGTCTATTGATGGGCACTTAGGTTGCTTCCACATCTTAGCTATTATAAATAATGCTGCAATGAACACAGGGGTGCATATATCTTTTTGAATTAGTGTTTTGGATTTTTGGGGGTAAATACCCAGAAGTAGAACTGCTGGGTTATGGGTAGTTCTATTTTTAATTTTTTGAGGAACCTACATTCTGTTTCCCATAGTTGCCATACCAATTTGCAATCCCATCAACAATGCACAGTGGTTTCCCTGTCTCCACATCCTTACCAACATTTGTTTGTAAATCATCATTTTTTATTGAAAAAAGTGTCCCTAATCTAAAGAACCAAATTCTTCACTACTTTTAACTACATTTCATTAATGACCTTTTTTCTATTTTTCTCTCTAACTCTACTCTTTTTCACTTGTTCTTGATCTCACTTTAGCTCTCATTCTCATAATCTAAGATGGCTCTTTTATACATTACACTGGCCCATTCGAAGTCTGTTAGGATTCTTTCAAAATCTACAATGTTCATTTCTCTCTAACTTCTTGTTACATAAGACTTGCTATCTAGGAATGTTTCATCCACTTTTCCAGATAATATAAAATGTCAGATAAGAATATATTTATGTTAAAAGGTTTCTTAAATAGCCCTCGAATTCTTTATAATCACCACATTAACAATTACAAAAGAGTCATAGAGTACGACCAATGTCCCAGTTGAAGGCTTTTATTTAAGTTCCAGAATTTACAATTAAAATACTGTAGAAATATAATATATTAGTTATAAGCGCACTGTTGGAAGTATGCTGTCAGGGTTCAAGTCCTGGCTCCACCATTTATTAGTTCTGTGACCTTAGGCGTATTACTTGTCTGCCTTAGTTTCTTTATCTGCAAAATGTTATTAATATAGTACTTATCTCTTAGTATGAAGATTAAATGAGGAAAAACATAAAAAAACACTCAGAGAATACCTGAGCATTAGAACCAGTTGATAATCATATCCTGGATAGGAATGCTCAAAACTCCAACATCAAAAGAAAGGATAACTAAATTCCAAGGTAATTCTGATCCTCAAAGCTATTCAAAAATTTGTGGCTGATAAGTAGCCTGAAGACAAGAGAGTCATAAAAACTCACCTTTCAAAGAAAGACAAAAAAATATCTAAAATTTTTGCAAATTTAGGATTGAATTATTGTGAACACACATGAAATCTAAATTTACACCCCTCATTTCTAAGTTATCAAATTAAAATTATTACCACAATTTCCTAAAATTGCTGTGGAAAGGCCACAACTTTGCCCATTCTCAATTAAAATTTATATGATATATCATAAAAAAATGTACATTATATACCACATATTTATATCATCTGGGTATACAATATAAGGCACAAAGTCCTACTTTACTTAGATTGGCATGATTTCTTTTTCTATTGAGTCTGAGGAGCAAAACTCACTTTCTCAGCAAAAAAAAGTTTAATGAAGCAATGAGACATTAGTCTCTGTGGAAAACATAAGGTTTTCTAAGAAGATTTGTCCAGAATGCATGTAGAATTCGTGTCAAGAAAATGTAATAAATAATTAATTAAATGAATAATCTGGCAGAAATGTAAAAATCAGTGATATAGCATAAATGTCTCTAAGAGTAAATGTCAAATGATGTTTAGGTCACGTTAGCACAATCATGTTTGGGATATAACTTAAAGACTGAATTCACTGAGTCTTATGTAACTATTTGATGGCTGCTGAAGTGTGGGGTAATATCTCTAACCCTCTCTCCATCCTCCTTTATCACTCTTTGAAAAGGAGAAAATACTAAATTGGACCATGTGTGTGAGTGTTATGGGAAAACAGCACATACATGATTGCATGTGGCTCTCCGATTAGGCATTTTCCTGCCCATGCAGCAAAAGGGAGGTGCCCCCTCAGGACAGGACAGCCTTCTTGGCCAAACTTGTTCCTGTATTAACAGGAGTGCACAGGTATTCAGACCCTCTGGGCTTAGCTGCTGGCTTGTATGTAATGTGGAAAGAAAGGCCTTGCTTAGATCTTGGGCTTTTAACCTTATCCTTAAGTGAGCTCTGGGTTGTAGTTTAGGGCATTCAGCCAAGTAAAATTAAATGCCCTTTGCTTTCCCATTTGTTATTCCTCTTTCACCTCTGTATCTTCAGTCCCTTTAAAAATCACCTGGAGAGGCAGTTATCTAGGCCAAGGCAAGATTTGAACATTTCTGGGAACTCTTGCTTAACATCATTTAAAAACATCTCAATATCGATCCTACATAAATAGTAGAAACAGTGGGGAAATACTTATGAAGATAAAAAGTAGTACGTTCTCTCTCTTTTAGCCTCTAACATCTGCTGTGATGTACAGAAAGAGACAATGATTGCAGAGCTCTGAACAACTATTTGCATTGGCAATCACCAGGTGTAATTCTGGAGTTTTATTTTGTTGTTGTTTGTGAGGTATATGTCTTCTTGAGGGGAAAAAAGGGGACTCAGGTGTGTTCCCATGAAGGATATAGAATAAAAAGTTTATAGGAATCTTCAGAGAAATTGTGAGACACATAAATTTGAGATTCACTATTCTACAGCTATAAAACTAGACATCTGTAAGTTGGACGCAATGAGAATTTGCCAGATCCAAATCAGAAATCTTTACTGTTACTGAAAATGAGAAAGACCTCTATTTTAATTTGCATTTGAAGAAAATACACTCATTCTTAAAATCTCATGTAAATACTTCAGAAATATTTGAAAAACTAGACAAAATATGCAATCTGAAAATTAAAATTAAAAAAATATGGTCATTTCAGTGTACTTGTTTTTTAAAGCATATTGTTTAAAGAACAAGAACAAAAGAAAAGACAGTGCCTTACCTCCCATCCCGATCCCAGTCATATACCTCTATTTTGATTGTTCTGTCCGTGGGAAAAACATACAAACAGAGTAAAGTTACTTAATAAGACCAAAATAATATATGATTGAGAATTTAAAAATAAATTGACTTTTTTAGATAAAGTAGTATATGCTTGAAAGTAATCTGAAGTTGATTTTGCTAATTTTATTGCTATAATTCAACTTATATCTTAAAGTAGGTTTCTAAAATCTGTAGGGATTCTTTAAAAAGAGCAGGAAAAGTATATGGAAGAAACACATGTACTTTGAACAGAAATCCTCAACAGGGAGGCATTTAGCTAATTCTCGCCTCCTCAAAACCAGTGTCTTAGAGCAGGATTTCTCATCCCAGTAAGTATCAGAATCACATGCAGGGCTTTTCAAAACATGGATTGTTGGACCACATGTCCAAAGCTCCTCTTTCAGTAGCCTGGGCTGGGGCCTGAGAACTTGAATTTCTACAAGATTAACCAGGTGATGCCGAACCACATTATGAGAACTACTTTCTTAGAGAAAAAATAAGTTCAGTTAAATGAAGTTATAATCCTATTAAATGAATAAAATGACAGCCAAGTGGCATGATACATTTTAAAATAAATATAATAACATTTTGGTAACCAATAGTCCCTTCTATGATATTAGTTTATAGAATAAATTTCCAGTTTTCTAACATTCAAGTAACAAGATAAACACAATAAAAAGATTGAGTTTTACTTTCTTTTTATTTGCTTTTCTTTTGGGGTGAGTAGGGGCTTTTATATTATAACCTCACAATAAACTTACATAAGAAAAAAAATTCAGTATTAAGAAATATTCAGGTATATTGTGGGAAGATCTTCCGGGACACCTCACCCACCTATTTATAAAACACCAGAATCTCCCTGTTTTACATATATAGAACTTTTATGATTCAGCAACCATTAGAACAGTGATGCTAAAAAGCAATTTCAAGAGTTTGTCAGGGTTGACAATATATCTAGTTATAGATTTTTGGCTCATATATTTACTTATTCTAGCCTAAAAGGATAATAGCAAATGAAAGATCTGAGGCAATAAAGATTCTGAAATGACTTTTTAAGAATATGTTAAAATTTAAAGTAATACTCTATATTTTTAGCACTTTCCACATTTTTTGTTCTTGGAAAAACAGTTTTAATTTGCCAAATTATCTCCCCCAAATCATTGTGGATTTTTTAAAAAGTTCTTTAAAAATTCTAAATAAATCATCCATCCTTTTGTAAATACACACTTACATGAGTAAAGAGGCCACCTGAATTTTTTTTAAAATTGAATTAGGATTATTGCATACAAAATCTAGTGAATAATCAAAGCTCTCAAAAAAGTCATTTATTTTACCTGTCGTAATCGCCATTACATAATGCTCTGACTGAGATCTTGAATGCTTGCCATACAGGATTTAGAGTGTTTTTGACAACTTCTGTTCTATGACAAATTGTAAAACTGTAAAAAAAAAAATTTCAGTTATTTTTATAATTTAATTACGACATATTGTTTTAATAGTCATTCTCTTTCTTTTTGTGCAGAATAAATGTTGCCAGTTCCTCTGTTGCAGCTCTATCATTTAATAAGATTTGTGGTTTTAAAAACTTAAAGATTAGCTCATTATAATATAAAACAAAAAGATTTTGAATTAAGTTTACTAAAAATGATCTGCAAATTCAATAAATTCTAAAGTTGCTTTGTAAATAATCTCTAAAAATAGTAATGACATATTAAGCAGTGAAAAATATCCATGGGTCACAAATATGAAGGTCATCAGTAACCTTGAGAAGAGCAGTTTTGTTGGGGTGTTGGGGACAAAAACCTAGTTGGAATGGGTTTAAGAAAGAGAAGAGAAATTGTGGCAGAGTGTGTAAACAGTATCTTTAAGGAGTTTAGCTTTAAAGAGAAAAAGAAAAATTGAGGATAGCTCAAGGAGAGAAATTAGTCAGGTGAAAGGTTTGAGGTATTTTGTTGTCGTTGTTTAATTCTTTTTTTTCAAGAAGAAAGAAATAATAACAAGGTTGTATGCTAAAGGAAAAGATCCAGTAGAGAGGAAACAATTTGTGAAGCATGAGAGAAAGGAGAAAAGGTCTGGAGCAATGTCCTCAAGGAGATAAAAATGGATGGGATCCAGGGCATTGATGAAGGAGTTGGCCTTGGGAGAACAGTCAATCATTCTGCAGGAACATTCAGGAAGGCACAGTATCATAGTAGGTGATATGATGAGATCATGAAGAAGTTCTCCAATTGCTTCTATTTTCTTATGACATAAGAAGTATGATCATCAGCGAAGAAGGAAAAAGACAGACATGCTGAAGTTTCTGAGAGAGAGGAAAAATTGATGGATTAAGGAAAATGAGTAAGATACCACCTGGGAAGCCCCAAGGGCACATTTAAAATTAACATCATGAATTTATAATGAGACCACTCAGTATATGGTTCTTTTTTTATCTAAACCGTTAGCTTATATATTTAAAGAATGCCTACAGGGAAAGAAGATAGCAACTCAAGAATAAACAATAAGGAGTAGAATCCATGAAGACTTAAACTCTGTTTTCTGATTCAAATTCTGGTTGTGTTTCCACCAACCATTCCATCTCCAGACATTAGTCAGGTCCTAGAAATGTCCTTGCCTAATGTGGATTTATGCAGCAGTTCACAAGCTATAAAATGTTTTAAATGATCTTGGTTAGAATGATACATGAACCCAATCCCTCACCAAGACCTTAGTCATTCAGTATTCCAAATTCAGGGATCTCTCTAATTGCCAGGAACATGAGAATATTACAGAATTGCCACGGTGAATGTATTGCACTCAACCCTCACAAGAAAATATTCTCATTTTTAAAAGCCTTTGAGTCCATTTCCCTCCTCTCAGGCAAGAAAGGTTTGTTTCTATTAAGATATCAAATAGAAATATAATATAAAAAGATCAAGTATTATGTCTTAGTACCATCTCCCTCCTGGTAGTATCCTTACCGACCTAAAGAAACAAGTTACTTAATTGAAAGAGCTCTGTGGTCAAATGCTCTCATAGTTGACTTGCTTAAGCAATTTAGGGACTAATAGAGGCAAAAGCTATTAAAAGATAGAGAAGATTCAGAAAAGGGTGGACATCTAAAGCAGAGGGAAGAGAAGCCAAGGGGATAAGGGAGAAGGCAGGGAAAAAATGGAATCAAATGAGAGAGAGAGAGAGAGAGAGCGCGAGCAACCAACTGACCATCTTCAAACCAACGTGTTTTGGGCTCTTTGTTTATGGTTGAATCAAAACTTCTGTTATAGTCCTACTATCACCAGCCATTGTATCTAAATACTTTGACACTTGAAACATCTCCTTTTAAGACAGTGACTCATCTTCTTAGTGAGCTATTTACCAGCCAGGTCTTCCATTTACCATTCTCACTAGTAATGCACTAGATGTGATATAGACAATAAAATCTCACTAGTCATTCCAGTGCTAGTCTAACTAGTGAAATTCTGACAGGAGTCTGATGTAGCTCTTTCTAACATTCAGGAGTATTGTTATATAAATATAATGGAGGCATTATAAATAGCATTATAAGAAAAAAATTATATTAAATAATATGTATTAAAATACATTAAATGAACTATTTACCAAAAAACAGCTATTCAAAAGGAAAATTATTGCCTAATTATAAATACAGGTCAAGTTACCAAATAAATGTAAAAGCTAGAAAATAAAACTCTATAGTTATCTATCATTAAGGTTTTTTATCAATGTTTCTGGTGGAAATTACTTTTTCTCTTTCCTATAAAATGAGCCTCAAACACACTAGGCAACAGGCAATTTTTGAAATAGCTCCATTCTCAAATAAATGCTAAAAATAAGGCTAAAATCATTGCAGTCAAAAATAGAGACATATATAAAAAGTGAGAAGTAAAAGCATTTTTACTCATTTAAACAAAACATACATATATTAATACATTTGTGTTAATGTATTAATATATAGTATATTAAGTACTATATATATAGTCTCTCTATAATATACATATATATATATATATATATATATATATGCTTGGATCTAGCTGGTGAACTAGTTTTGTTTATTAATATATGTAGAAATACTCTGAAATGAGATTCACCAAATTTTAGTAATATTATTTTTGAACGATTTGAGATTTTTGTATTAGTTGTACTTATTTCTTAATATTTAGATTTCATTTCATGAATAAATTAATATCATTCATACAAGTATAATAAATTTCTGCAATGTAACTTTCACCAGTAGCATTAAATGTGTAACAGATTGAAATTCTATAATTGTACATATAATCTTTACAAATAAAGAAGGAAGAATAAAAATAGAAAATTCAGGAAACATGTAGTTCAGATAGGAAGAGACGTAAGAACATTGTGATTCAAGAAATTTGAACTTATTCTCTATCTTTGAAATGACTGGCAAATATGATTATTTTCTTCATTGTCCAATATTTTTCACATGGATAAAATTAGTGTTCAGATAAAAATACGACTGTGACATTTTAACTACCAAAAGAGAAGGGAAGTACACAAAATCCAATGACACCATAACAAAAAGAGCCAACGGTTGCCCAGTAGCTGTATCAACGAAAATCCCACAATAAGTAAAGCATAATTACGTACTGCCCAGTATATTCCCTTTAAATGCAAATTATTTTTTATGTAACATTTTATACGCTTATTAGATAACATTAAAATGTATACTTTTATAAATGTAGCAGTAATGACAGTTTTTTTCATTCTATTACCCTCATTTTTAATCTCTAAATGATGTTTTCTCTTTAGCTAATATTTTATTATGCATACTTAAGGAAAATAATTAAGGAAACACTATACCGTAAGATAATAATAATAATAATAATATTAATAACAAGAACAGCTAACATTTAAATTCTTTTGTGTTAGGTAGGTGTCTAAATGTTTTTTTGTGTAGTAACCCATGTATACAAGCCTATGAGGTAGCTATGATTATTAGCTCATTTGACAGATGAGGAAACTGAGTCTCATGTGGCAACAAAACCATAGCCCATAATTTTAACCACTAAACTTTCCCATAAATACTGACAGTACAATATGAAATATAGAAAACAATAAAATGTCGTTAGTGGTAGAGTAATATGGATTAAGTTATACTCTATAAACCATGGATACATTTTCAAACCACAAAAAAACAGTTTAATCATGACTAGTAAAAAATATTAAAATTACTAGGATATGATAAAAAATTTTATTGAATGTCAGATATTTTTTGTGAAAAAAAAACATATATTATAAAAAGCAATCCATAAAGTCCATATCCTTCTCCAAGAAAATGGTTATAATATTCAATTCTATAACGAAATACATTAGATTTCCACAAAAATATAATTCTTTCATAATGTTAAGGCAGTATTATAATTTTATAAAAAGTAAAGAGAAAATGTTTCCATGAAGGTGAAAATCATCTTAAACATCAAACAAAACATATGAAATGCTTATAAAGTTATGCATTGTTATTAAGATGTAAAAATCACATCCATTTTAAAATATTAAAATGTTTACTCTGTTTATCAACTTAATGAGCTTCTCTGAGAAAAGTAATAATTCTAATACCATCCAAACTATGGGGTTAAATGTATAAAATATAAATCTACCTGCCATCTTCATTACTTCGATAAAATACAAGAAAAGGATCTGATTTTCCAAAGAAGTCCTTCTTGTCCAATTTGTTAGCACAAAATTGCATCAGAACAGCATCCTGAAAACAAAATTAATAATATAGGTCAAAATCTGGGTTATAAATAACTAGAAACTGCAGATCACAAGCAAACTTGACAAGAAAACAAATTTGCAAAAGGCCAAATGTGAGAGAATCCTAGACAACATAAAATTGCTTTTTAAAGACTGTGAGACTAAAAAATTAACTGTAAGTTTTTGTTCTAGTCACAAAACTATAACTTTTCAAAAATCGTAACATTTCCTCCCCGAAAAACAATATTAAGCTAGATGACTCTGGATACCCAATGTTATAATACAGAATCTTTATTTGTATCTTCAGTTATTCAAGTACACATTTTTAGAACTTAAGCGTTTTTTTTAAATTTCTGAGGAAATATTTACTAAGCATCTACAAATTATCTACCATGTATTAGATATTAAGATGTACTAGATGATTAGATAAGGAACAAGACAGATCCAGACTTTGACCACATAATTTAGCTCTAGAGAGGGAAAAAGATTCCTTCTTAATTATATAAAAGTACACCACTATGTCTCAATAACTACATTGAAAAATAATTTCTGTTATACAGGGCTTCAAGAAAAGCAAAGCACCTTCATTTTCATTTAAATTACATATTTGTATGTTAATCACTATACCATACCAATCATTTTTATCAATTTATATACACAAGCACTCATACTCTACATGACTTAGCTTAAAGGTAAACAAACTGGGGTATCAAAATCAAAGAAGCAAAACATTATTCGATTAGGCAGGATAAGCTTTTTTTAAAGGTAGAAAACATTAGGTTAATTTTAAAAAATAAAATCATTATTTTTAGTTTGTTTGCTTTTTTTAACTGACAGATGCTAACAACTTTGAAAAGAGGTAGAGGGTCATAGTAATTCAGATTAAATCGAGAGGTCACAGTTTTAAGTAATATTTTGTGAAAATGTTAACTATGACTAAAAAGGCACTCTCTTATTCACAACTTCTTTATTTTGAAGAGTCCAGCAATACTTAAGCATCCACCTAATCTCATTATTTCCTTTCAGTAATTCCAGAACACTATACAAGAGATGATGCTATCTCTTCCATTCATTCATTTGTTCATTCATATACTTACTGAGCAAACATTTCTCAAGCAATACTCGGGCTGGAATCTGGGAATAGGGAGATGAACAAGACATATCTCTGCCCTCAGAAAAGTTCCCAGCTCTAGATTACTCATTTTCAAAAGCATTGATAGAGTGTCCTTTTACTTTGTTATTTAGAATACAGATGTGAAAACTACCAAAGGAATACTTAGAATAGAGCAGGCATTGTGCTACTAAGCAAGCATAGTTACGATAAGCATTTTAAAGAAAATTAAAGAACAGAAGCAAGAACTATATGGCATCATTACCATCTGAAGCCTCTCAAGGATAATCGCTTTTCAAATTTGAGGTTTAAAGATCAAAAATTTATAGACTATCCATTAAGGAAGCAGTGAGAGAATCACCTGGATGATCAAACTATAAAACCAAGAGCAAAACTGAGAAGAAACACTGTTTTGTTTTGTTTGAATGCCCTTTCATCTTCACGTATGTTAAATGCCCTTGGGAGAGGGTGGTTTTTGAATAACACAAGACAAGGAAATTGTTCTTGCTGCAAGAAAAAAATAGTCCCTTGAAGACATTCTCCTAAAGCACCCGGACCAAAACACAAACTCCCCCAAAACATTCTAATATACTTAAAATGCATGATAGATAAATGAATGGTGTATATTTCAAATTGATTGTGAATTAAACTTCAAAGAGGTCAAATATTATTAAAAGTAAATTTTCATATATCATTAGTAAACATAATACCAAATTAGAATTTTTCCAATTATATTCCTTAAGGCTTGCAAAATGAATAACTGATTCAAAATAAAGATCTTTTTCAATACACCAAATTATATAACCTTAGAGACAACATATTTTGCCATTACTCAGGTTTATAACTTAGCAGGAATTTTATCTGTAGCAAGCACAAAAGAAATTTAATTTCTAGGGGAAAATATTAAGCATTTACTTATTTTTAGAACTATATAGGCGTCATTGCAAAGGCTTGCTTTTAATCTCTTATGCTTAATTCCACCTGAGAAAATTTAAAAACCTTTCTTCAATAATCCACACCAGTATAACAAACTTCCTAGTAAAGAAAACCACGTATATGTTTCACAGGCATGTCTAACAAGTTCCAAAATAACTTGCTTCTCCTACAATTTTCCCAGCTCAATTAGAAGCTCGTCATCCACCCAAGTGATGGAGGAGCTGTCCTCGATTTATTGTTTTTCTTTATCCTTTATCCAATCCTCCACCAAGCTGCACCACTCTACCTCTAAAACATTTCTCAAATTTTCACTTCAGCTACCCTGGCACCACCGTAGCCCAAGCCAACCCCTCCTCTCGCTTGTATAGTTGCATTGATTCCTTTCTCCCTCTTCTACTCTGGGACCTATCCAACCCATTCTCTATTTAGCAAACAGAATTATGTTCTTCAAATGTGAAAGAAATAATGCTGTTCACAACTTAAAATGCTTCAAGGCCTTCTCTTCCATTTCAGAGAGACACAGAATCTTTATTTAACATGATCAGCAAAGCCAAACACCAACCTGGCTCTGAGCAGCCTTTTCCACCTTCATCTGGCAAGGTTTTACCTCAATCATGCCCCACTCCCAGGTCATTGTCATCAAACACCAGACACACTCTCTTCCCTTCTTAGACCTTACACATCCCTCCTAAGACTTTACACAAGCTGTGCACTCTGTTAGAATTCTTACCCTTAGGCTCACAAACTGTTCCTTAAGGCTTAACTTAGATGGCATTTTCTCAAAGAAAACTGACACCCTCCCCCATAAAACCAGATTTTCCATTGATTATCTCGTAATATATTTGATCACTGAGTACATCTCATGACATATTTACTTGCATAGTCATCTGATTAATGTCTGTCTTCCCCACAAAGTATGTGTTCATTAAAGACAAAGACAAGTATTGTTCCTTGCCATTTTTTTTTTTTTTTTACCATTTTATTTCAAGCATCCATTTTAGATACTAGCACATGTACAATTTGTAAATATTGGTGAATCCATCAGAATAAAACATTTTCTTTGTGGATAATTTCAATCTACTTAAAGCTATGATTTACACAATTCCCCCCTCCCCCACTTCCGAGTAATCTTGGGGAGATATTAACAATATCAGTATTTTACAAATGCATAAATTAAAGCTCCAAGAACATAACCTCATTCAGCTGAATAGTGAAAGATGTAAGATGGAAATTGAGGTGTCTTAACTCCAAAGCTGATGCTCAAGTTAATAACTGATAATGTGTTTTAAAGAAAAAAAAAAAAGATGTCAATTTGCATAATGTTGAATGTGAAATAAAATTATTTCATTAAAAATGCTAAGTACTTTTAAAGTACCCTAAAATGTAAATTTAAAAGGCATTGTCTCTTCTGAAGTAATTTTACACTGCTTTGAAAACATTTGCTCGTATTACACTAGTATAGTAATGAAATATTATTTCAAGGTTTATACCTATTAATAATGATGCTGATTAAACAATAGGTAAGAATAGGTAAGAATCAGAACTTAAGATTTATAAGATGAAGTTTGATCTAGATTCTAAACAATATTTTAAAAATACTAGATCTATAATTTCTAAGTATGAGAAATATGTATTTACTTATTGAAAGATAATTCCAGATGTTCTTAAAGCTTTAATAGTGAAAAGAGTGGGAAAATGCCTCCAGTTCACTAAGTAACAGATTCCACTTCATTTTCTTGAAAGCTTTAGAAGAATTTTCCTGTTCTTTCAAGCAAAATAACAGAACTGAAAGTGAAAGATATATAAGATGTCCTTGATATCTTGGTTCTCCTTTGAAAAAAAACAAACAAACTAATAATAAGTTCATTGGCTTATTTATACAAAATCATCTTAATATCAAGATTTTGACAAAATAGCATATTAATGTCATTAAAAAGAACATATAATTTATTGACCTTGAACTTCTCTTTCCTCCCTCATTATACAAAACACATATTATCATAAACATAAACAAATTCAGAAACAAGAAATATAAAAGACTATTAGATGATACAATTAAAAGAAATTGTGCCAGTTTAACTAAAAAATTGGGTGCATTTAAATAATTGTACTATTGTACTATTGTTTGTAAGATATTTTTAGTATACATAAAATGCTTTCATATACATTATATTTTCAGACTTAATGATATGGTAGTCAATTTTCAGAGATGGGATAATTTTTTAATATATTCTAGTGACTGGTTCACTTGTTTTTATCCTTTGCAAATATCCCTTGCAAAAAAGAAAAAAAAGTAAAATTCAGAACAATCAAGTGACTTGATAAGACAAAGTACAAATTACTAGCAAAACTAAAACTCAGCTCAGTTTGAAAGTAGGTTCTGGCATTTTACACATGAGAAAACTGAGACTAATATGGCTGTGACCTGTACAGGTGTCTAAAGACAGTAGTAGGAAAAAGAATAGAAATGCCTCAATTTGAATGCATTCTTAACTGCTTAAATTCTAATATTTTTATTTAATTATCCCCACAAAAAAACTGTTGTTATATTTTCCTTTTGTTATCTCACTGCCCCAATCCCAGAATCCCAAAAGTATGGAATCCTAAAGGTATGTAATCGATTGGAATACTCAGTTTCCATCATTTGCTGGCAAGTAATATCATGGTTTTTCTAACCATATTGCCTCAGAAAACATGTTATATATATAAAGTCATAGTAATTATCCTTTTTAAAAAAACCCTGGAGATTAAAGTTACCAACTTAGATAATAAATAATAGCTCTCTATATAAAAACCATGACCAATGTCAAAGTATTAAGTTTTGGTACTTTTGGGGGGCTTCTGTTCCTTAAATCACGAAGCAAATATTATAAATAAAGAGGCCAGAGATTTAATTTAAAACTTCTTTTCCCCAGAAGTAACAATTTCCAGGAATCCACTGGGCCACATTAAACAGACAGTATTGACTTCAAATTCAGAGAGCCATCATTACTTCCAGGGTGAAATGTCATAGTCACTGGCTCATTTCTTGACAACAATGAAATCATTGAACATTGAGCCAATGGCTGTATCAGTAGATCACAACTAAAAATTGCAGTCTTCTAAAAATATTGACTCTGCACTTTACATCATCATGTTCCTAGTTGGAGTGGTAGCTAGCTAGTCCTTTCTTCAAACATGGATTTCCCAAACTAACAAAAGATGGGCCTAAATTTATTCTGATTTAATTCAACTAGAAATATGGAAAAATATGTGTGTTATGCAAAAAGGCTCAAGTCAAATGACTAGAAATAGTCCTTTAGAATCACATATCAATCTTCAACATTTTTATAAGAACTGAACTGATTGGTGCAATTGACAATTCCTTATATCAATGTCCCCCAAATGATACTAACATTAGGTTTTATTTCAATAATTTTTATTCTTCAAAAAGACAAAATAACTGATTATTCTTTTTGGACTATAGAATGTAGTATCTCTGGTTAAAGTACTAAGTATTTAAAAAGATATTTTATGGATTATAGAATTATATAAAGCATAATTTTAATTATTTTTTGCTTTTTACTCAAGAATTAATCATTTAAGTATAGTTTCAGAAATATCATTTTAAAGAAGTATTGGAAATACTATTTAAACCAAAGAAATATTTACTTACCCTGCAACAGTTTAATTCTTCTGCTGTAAGTATAATTGTACCACATTTCTTCCCTGGAATTCCTCTAAAACAACAAAAAATATATTTATATACATTAATATTTTCTATTTATAATATTATGTATTTTATTTTTATGTAATCAAATAAAGAGAATACCACTAATAGGTGGAATCTTTCCTAACAAAATATACTCCCAGTTCCAACTTTGAGTTTGTCTTGTAGATTCACATTTCCTGATGAAACTAAATTTTGACCACTTTCAACATGTTCAGTCCTCTGCCCAAGAATCTTCAATAGCTTCATATTGTCTACCATATGTAATTAATGTAATATTCATAATATGATAAAACTTTCTCCCATGGTTTCTAAGATTTCTATTATGTGATTAAAACCTATTCCTAATCTTGGCTTTCAATATTTCTTTCTCCTTTCGTCAACTTGGTTACTTATTTACACTTATTTCTTTGTGCCAGTTCCCATGCCCTGACATACCACAGTGCGTTAACTTCTCCCTGTTTTGTCTCAAACATTTCCTATTCCAGTGAAGTTACTTTTGTTCCAAGAAACTTATCCTACTAACCTCACACGAAGTTCAGCCTTCTCTGTACTCTTATTGCACTTATGGGTTTAACATTTAATTATTCCTAAATTGTTACAATCACATATATTTACCCTTTTTTTTTCCCAAGTTGATTATGAAGTGTATAAGAACAAAATTCATGACACAAACCTCTTGTAAACCAACAGAGCTAAGTATCTGTACATAGCAGATGATCAGTATATAAGAAAAATATGTAATACATAAGTAAAATTAAGCAAAGTGAAACTCTCACTCAATTTTCTTTCTACAAGTCTCTGGTATATTTATGCTCGCATAGCTTCTAGCCGACACAAAGCGTAAAAGTCCACTAGGAAAATTCAAGATATATGTTTGGTTCCCTAGCTGTGCATTAGGGAATATAAAGACCAGTCCATAAGAATCCTCCAAAGAGTAATTCTAATGCTCTAAAAGTATTCTTCATGCTTCTTGTTGTCCTATCACAAATCATAGTTTAACTCTTATGTTTGTCCTGGGAACTACAAATTGTCGAATTAGAGTCCAATGAGTGTTTCTGTCCTCAAGAATATAATTCACCCCCAACAGCTTATGCCAGCATGTATTCAACAAACACATCACCACCTATTTTATTCTCCATGTGTCAGGGACTGGGGTCTTAGTATCTTGACTGAGAACAAAGCAAAAAAGTGAAAAATTAAAATATTATGAATTGTAAACATATCTATGTAAATTATACTCACTCTACAACTACTCCATCCTTTCTTCTTCCTATTCTAAAATTTCTTCTAGAGAGCATCACTCAGTCTTAAACTAAAAATACCACCTCAGAGCTTGTGCAGGAAAATGCCCATCACAAAATCTTATTTCCTTTATCTCTTTACTCTCTGTTAGATTAATTGTACATATCAGTATCTTCCATTTCCTCCAGGTCTTTCTGACTAAGAGATCAATTAATTTATTCTTGCATGTTTTTTCTTACAATATTACATGTATCATTTTTCAGTTAATTTTTCTAATCCAGCTATACCTTTTTTTCTTCTTTCTATTTGTGAATCACAAGATTTATATTTTCAGCATTATGACAAACTAAACACCCTAACTGAATATCTACCTGAAAATACCTTAAAATGAATAAAATTTGCAAGAAGTCTTTATAAGTGCTCTGATAACCTGGCAAGAAAGTAAGAACCAATCAGAAGTTGAAGGTAGAACGCCAAAAGGACATGCGGAGGTGACCCCTAGTGAGTTTGATCTTGCACTTGTTTTACATGGCTGCTGAGGACATAAAGATGAGACCAAAAAAAAAAAGAAGAGTGGCAGAGACTCACAAGAAGGGGAATTGAATAAACAACCAACTCACAGCATAAAGCTTGAATCACAATGACTATATTGCCTGAGTGTAGCATGAATTAGATATAAACATTCCCTGTGGAGTGGCTTACAAAATAAACCCTTGCCTTAAACTTTGGTGGTGAATAAAAGAGAAAAAAATGTCTCCTACTCATTCAAACCTTAACCAGGTTTGCTGACTTAATTTCTACTACCTAGGTAGTTACAAAAGCTTCAAACTAAGAATTCAGTTTAATGCAAGTGGATCATAAGCGCCTGGTAAACGCAAAACTTCTCTGAGAGACTGCCTTCAAACTATATCTCAAAATATTCTCACATTGAAAGTTAAAATATATATAGGAGCTCACAAAACACTGAAAGAAAAATGTACCATGTGTTAGAGTCTTCAGAAACAAGAGGCTGCAGAATCAAACACAGACTTAGAATATTGGAAATGTTATGCATAGTATACAAAATGTAAGTATGTATAATGTACCTTAAATTTAAAGAGAATAAATGAAAAAAAAAAGACTATAAAGTAATCAAGAATATTTGCAGAAAAAAAAACAAATATAGAATTTCTAGAAATAATGGAATTAAAGAACTCGGTGGATGAATTTAGCTGCATATTAGACACAGCAGAAGAATCAGTGAAATGAAAGATAATGTAAAGAAATTATCCATAATGCAGCACAGAGATGCAAAAATAGGAACTAGTATAAAGAGATTTAGAGACATGGAGAACAAAGACCAAAGTTTTAATATACATCTAATCAGAGGTCCAGAAGGAGAAGAATTAATAAATAGAGGAGCTACAATATTTAAAAAGAGAATGACTGGGAAACTTCTAGAAGTGATGAAAAAAAATCAGTTTCTAGGTTCAAAAAGTCTAATAAATCCCAAGCAGCATAATAAAAATAAACATATACTTATACAGATGATAGGAATAAGGCAAAACACCAGAGATGAAGGGCTTCTCTTCAAAGAAGCCAGAGAGAACAGACAAATGGCCGACAAATACAGGAATATTATACTAAAAGCTGACTGTTCAAAACAAACATTGGCAGCTGAAAGACAATAGAAAATTTATCTTCAGTGGTTTGAAGGAAAATAACTGGCACCCAAGGATTATATACAGAGTACATCTCTTTTAAGAACAAGATGAACTACATATATTTTCAAACAAATAAGAACTGAGTAAATTTATAGCCAAAAACCCATACTTGAGGAATTTCTAAAGGACAGACTTCAAACTAAAGGAGAATGATCACAGATGGAAAGTCTAAAGAGAAGAAATGATAAAGTAAATGGTAAATATGTATAAATCTTAATAAATATTGACTATAAATCAATAATAGTACTGTTAAAATTAAAATAAGAAATACAAATGGATAATGATAGTAATAATCAGGAGGGTGAGGATTTAAGTTAAAGTTTTCTGATTTTTTTATTGTTCTGGAAGAAAGTAAAAGATGCTTTAAAGTAAATAGAATTTGATAAATTAAGCAAATATGTTTAAAATCTAGGAAACTATAATTTTTAAGGACTATAACCTAAAGTTTACAAAAGGAAAATTGTGGAAAGTGTTTTAAAATTACAATGAATTCAAAGGAAACTAAAGAAAAAAGGATAGAACAGATGAGAAGCACTAAGAAGGTAATGGAAATAAATCCAGAGGAATAGTATGGAAAACATATGTTAATGAACTAAATGCTCTAGATTAAAAACAAAGCTTGTCATTCTGTAGAAAATAATAAATTTCATCTATTAGCTATTTACAGTAGACATCAAAATTTAAGGATTTAGAAAGTTCAAAAGAATAGAAAGATATACTAAAGGGAGAAAAACTAACGCTAATGAAAAACATTAATACCAAACATATAGATTTTAAATTTAAAAAGATTGCTAGACATAGTTACTGTTTAATGACAAAAGAATCAATTAATTAGGAAGACATTCTCAGTATTGCATGCATCTAACATTATAGCTCCAAAATATATAAAGCAAGAATTGACCATACTAAAAAATGATAAATGCACCATCATGTTGAGCAATTTTTACCTGGCAGACACCACCTTAGCCAATGATCAAGGTTAATTTCACTAGTGGTAAGTCATGTTGATATCATGTACCCCCAATATAATGTGATAGGAAAGCACTTCATCCCCACCCCCGCGTAATTTCAATCTAACCATGAGATAAATATCCGAGAATCCCAAATTGAGGGACATTCTATAAACTATCTGACTAGTACCCCTTCAAAACTGTCAAGATCATCCAAAACACAGAAAGACTAGAAATTGTCACAGAACACAGGATATTGAGAGACAGTTTAACTAAAAGTAATATGCTATTTTGAATTGAATTGTAAAATAAAAAAGGACATTCATGGAAATACAAGTAAAGTTCAAATAAAGTCTGAAGTTAATTGTAATGTATCAATGCTGGATTCCTAGTTGTGACAAAGGTACCATGTAATATAAGATGTTAACATTAGGGGAAACTGGGTGAGGGATATATAGGAACTCTTTGTACTATCATTGCAACTTTTATGTAAATCTGAAGTTATTCTATAATAAAAAGTTTATTAAAAACAATATAAGGCAAGAAAAGATAAAGCCAGGCTAAAGAAGCATTCTAATTTAAAAGAGACTAAAATCAGGACAATTAAATTCAATGTGTGATTCTTGATTAAAATTTCGACAGGGTAAACATAACTATAAAGGACATTATTAGAACCATTGCTGAAATCTGAATACGAGGTGTGGATTAGATAGCATCATTGAATCCTTGTAAATTTCCTAATTTTGATCTTCATATTGTGATTATGTAAGAAAATATTTTTATTAAGAAATACATGCTCAGGCATTTAAAGAAAGGGGGCACAATGTCTCCAACAATGTCTCCAACTTACAGATGGTTCAGAAAAAACAAAAAACAAAAATAAAAACAGAAGTAGAGTGTGAAAGAAGAGGATGCGAGGGGGCTGAGAGGGCGAGAGGTGGGGGAGAAAACGATAAAGCACATTAGAACAAAGTTACTATCTATTGAAAGTAAACATCCTGGGTAAAGGGCAAACAGGAGTTTCTAGTATTACACTAGTAAATTTTCTGTACAACTGAAATTATATTAAAACAGAATGTTATCCCCCAAAAAAGAATTTTGAAAATAGTTTCCCATACTTGTGTTCTTCTATGATATTTTGTTACATATAGAAAGAATAATAGAACACAAGCCCCAAACAGTTGAAGATATGTCTCAAGAGAATTATTAGAGATTAGTAATCCTTTCCAAAATAGAGTACGTGAACAATAAAAGGCCTTTTGAGAGACTGGGTGGCTTGTTTTTGTTTGATTTGGTTTGTTTGCTTTTTTGTTGAATGTTGCAGTTGAGTTTGAGTATTTTCTAACTATAACATTTATTGATAGCTCTTATTACCTTTCCATTACCTCTATGATTGTCTTACTTCATACTTTTACACTTTTGTTTGGATTACTACAGTTTTCTTGTTTCTGACTGGTCTCAAGCCAGTACTCCTTTAATTTATCCTCTCTGGTATTGCTAAATTGATCTGATCACAAATTCTGATCACGAAGTGTTCCATCTTCCAGTGGCTCTATATAGGTCCTACAATAACTACAAACTTATTAATTGGAACATAATAACTTTCATAAAATTCAGCCACTGTTAAGTCTCTAGTTTTCATCTTTTTTACCACTTTTCAATACAGCCACAGTTTCATTTCCCTAAATCCGTAACAGATGTTTCATTTCTCCCTGACTTCACCTGAAATACTCACTCTACCAACCACTCAAGGAATCTTTTTTCATCTCACTAATGTATATACATTTTTCAAATTTGCTTTCATCTATGGAACATTTACTAAAACTGACTACATACTATGTTATGGAATATTTACTAAATTATATCACATGTGTTGGCCAAAATACTGGGTTAGAGATCAATGACAAAAGGGAATTTTAAAATCATTTTTAAAAACTCATTACTAAAAGAAAAATAATAGAAAAGAAAGAATACTTAGAATTGCACAATAATAAAAGTATACCTGACGATTCTACTGGTCTAGTAATTTCATACAAAAATATAAACGGAATGGTATTAAACAAATATCCAGCAGTGTGTTAATAAAAAATAATAAAACAGCAAGACAATAATAGTAGGAAAACTTCAATACTCCACTTCCAGTAATAAATAGAACTGGACAGAATAGCAACAAGAAAATAGAGGACTCAAATGACACATAGACTAGTTGGACCTAACAGACATATACAGCACACTCTATTCAACTACAGCAGAATATATGTTCTTCTCAAGGGTACATGGGATAGGCCACAAAATAAGTCTTAACAAATTTAAGAAGCTTGAAATTATACAAAGTATATTTTCCAATCAAAGTGGAATGACATTGGAAATCAACAGTGAAAGGAAAATTTAAAAATGCACAAATATGTAGATATTAAACAACACTGTCTAAAACAAACAACATGTTAAAGAAAAAGTCATAGGGAAATTATAAAATACCTCGAAACAAATGAAAATGAAAACACAGCATATCAAAACATATGGGATGCAGTGAAGGCCATGCCAAGAGGGAATTTTATAGATTATATATATATATATATATATATATAAAGGGAAAAAAACTACAAACAAATAACATAGCTTTATACCTATGAACTATATACCTAAATGAAAAAAACATGAACTAAACTCAAGCAGAAGTAGCAGAAGGAAAGAAAAATAGAGTAGAGCAGAGATAAATGGAATAGAGAATAAAAGAATATTACAAAAAAATCAATGAGTTGGTTTTCGAAAAGATCAACAAAATTGAAAAACCTTCAGGTAGACTAAGGGAAAAAAAAGAGAACACTCAAATAAATAAAATCATAAATGGAGGGGATATTACAATCAATGCCACAGATATAAAAATATTATAAGAGATTATGAACAAATATAGGCCAATAAACTAGATAAACTAAAACAAATGAATAAATCCTCACAAATACACAACTTACCAAGAATCATGAAGAAATAAACAATTTGAATAGACTAATAATGAGTAAGGAGATTAAATCAGTAATCAAATACCTCTCAAAAAAGAAAAGCCCAAAACAATATGTTTTTATTGTAAAATCTCCCAAACATTAAAAGAACATCAATTTTCCTAAAACTCTTCCAATAAATTGAAGAAGGGGGAAAATGTCCATGTTTATTCTATGAGGTTAGTATTACCTGATACCAAAGCCAGACAAATACACAAAGAAAAAAATATATATATAGATCAATATTTCTGATGAATATTGATACAAAAATCCTAAATAAAATAATAGCCAACTGAAATCAACAATACACCATGACACCAAGTGGATTTATTCTTGGAATGCAAGAATGGCTCGACATATTTAAATCAATTTAATATACCACAGAATGAAAGACAAAAACAATGTAATCCTCTCATGGTGTAGAAAAAGCATTTGACAAGATTCAACGTTCTTTCATGATAAAAACACTCAACAAACTAGAAATAGAAGAAAGTTACCTCAACATAATAATAGCCATATATAAAAAGCCCACATCTAATTTCATACTCAATAATGAAAGACTGAAAGTTTTCCTCTCAGGTCATGAACAAGGCAAGATGCCCACCCTTGCCACTTCTATTCAACACCATACAGAAGTTCTAGCCAGAGCAATTAGGTAAGAAAAATAAGTAAAAGGCATCCAAATTGGAAAGAAATATGAAAAATTATTGCTTGCAGATGATATAATCTTATATGTAGAATGCCCTAAAAACATCACATTTTTAAAAAATTGTTAGAACTAATAAATTCAGTGAAGTTGCAGGATACAAAGCCAACAACAACAACAAAAATCCATTGTGTTTCTATATACCAATAATGAAAAATTCAGAAAAGAAATTAAGAAAACAATTCCATTTATAATAGTGTAAAAAAGTAATAAAATACTTAAGAATAAACCTAACCAAGGAAGTGAAAGACCTTTATATTGAAAACTATAAATAGCATTGCTGAAAAAATTAAAGACACAAACATATGAAAAGACATCCTATAATCATGGATTGCAAGACTTCATATTGTGAACATGTCCATACTACCCAAAGCAGTCTACAGATTCAACATAACTCCTATCAAAATTCCAGTCACTGTTTTTGCAGAAATATATAGAAAAATTCATCATAAAATTCATATGAAATCTCAAGTCACACCAAATTGGCAAAACAATTTTGAAAAAGAACAGATTTGGAGGACTCACACTTCCTGATTTCAAAACGTATTATGAAGGAGCTACAGTAATCAAAACAGCATGGTACTGGCATAAAGACAGACAAATAGACCTATGAAAGAGAATAGAGTGCCCAGGAATAAACCCTCATATTTATGGTCAAATGATCTTCCATAGGACACCAACACTACTCAATGAGGAAAGTACAGAATCTTCAAACAATGGTATAGAAAAAACTGTATATTAACATAAAAAGAACAAAGTTGAACCTTTACTATAACATATATAAAAATCCATTCAAAAGGGATTAAAGACTTAAATGTAAGACCCGAAACTATAAAACTGCCAGAAGAATATATATTAAGAAAGACTCTGTGTAGTAATTCAGTTTGTGAATTACAGACTTACCTAATATTAAGTTAGTAGGCATTTTTGTAGTTTTTAGTTTTATTCTATATAAGCAGTGATGCAATAAAAATTATTATATATCTCTTTATTATATGCCTAGGGATGAACTTCCGGGATCATAGGGCATATGCAGTATGGAAGGAAGATAGAGTATTAAATAACAAATATGGCAACTGATATTATTTACGGTACTATTTTCTCTGAGAGTGAAAGGGAAGGCTGTAAGGGTTAAAGGCTGAAAGTGAAGAGAGGAAAGGTAGGTGATAGAGGGCTTGAAGAAGGTTACAGTGGTCCTTATTCACGGTTTTGCTTTCCATGGTTTCAGATATAGGCGGTCAACCACAGTCCAAAAATATTAAATGAAAAATCCCAGAAATAATCTTTAAGTTAAATTGTGTGCCATTCTGAATAATGTGATAAAATCTCACAGGTCTTGCTTCATTCGGCACAGGATGTGAATCATCCCTTTGTCCAGTGTATCCACACTGTATATGCTACCCACCTAATAGTCACTTAGTAGCCATCAGGATTACCACATAAATGGCCCAATAATTGAAAACTTTAACATTCAAGGAAAAAGTAACTAACTTTTAGTATATTAGCTTTCTTTTGAGATCTAAATACCTGAGGAAATTATGTCATTTACAAAAGCAAAATAAAAGATCTACGCAAGTTGTTTTTCAAAATTAATAATTCATTTAATATAAATCAAATGCACTTATCTTTCTATGCAATATGTTTTAGTTCTAAAATGTTAACAAAATGTCATTTGTAAGATTTTATCAAATCAGTTATCACAAAAGGAAACACACTGTATTCACCAGGAAAATATGTCATATGCCAGAAAACTGCAACTGCAACTTTTGTTTAAAACTTGAAATACTGGGTTCATCAAGAAATCCATCTGTTATCCTGTAATTTTTAACATTATAATTAAATTAAATGTGATCTCCTTTTATAGTTAGAAAGTAAACGTTGACATTAAAAGGAAAGCAAGATGGTTCTTATCACGGTACAGAAACAAAATGAGTACAATCAATAATTTGATACACAGTTTTTCAGTTAACAAAAACCACGATCTCTAGAGATGGAGATTTTCTTTAAAAATAATTTTTGACAAGAATGGTGTGATCCTAGCTCTTAAATAATACATATGTGAAAAAAAAATTTTTGTCAAATTTTTAGGAGATTACTTTGCTTGTTATAAACTAGATCTAATTCATCTATCTACAGAAATATTAAGTTGCTAATATTACTAAAAATATACTTTGCATTTGTAATGTAGTAAAATGCACATGTAATAATGATATTGTAAGGGTTAAAAATTCTGTCCCAAGTCCTAGGAACTGGAAGCTCAAAGTTACAATGTGCAGGAGATACACAGTATGTTTAACAAAAAGGAAAAAACCATATAAATGTGGCTATTTTTCTGGACAACTCAGTTGAATAAACATTTATTGAATTCTTACTATTTACAAAACACAACAACAGATCTCTACAATACTGAGAATGTAATAGTTTCTTTTTAAGTCTTTTAGTAATTGTTATATGAAGAAAGAGGTAGAAAAAGTATTCAGCCCCTTCACTGAATTTTACACAGTTGTTTGGGTGCTTTGCCCCAGCACACTGTGGAACCCACATGTGTCACGGTTCACAGAATTAATAAAAACAACAAGAACATCTACTATGTATGTTTTTTATTACTTTTTTCAGTGAATCATAATAAAAGATAGAGAATTTAAAATGAACAAAAAAATATGAAAGGAAGGGGAAAAGAATCTTCACTATAATGTTGGGAGAACAATCAGCTAGAAATGTCATATATGTATATTAAAAATGAATGCATTGACTAAAAATATATGCTGGAATCTAAATATACTCAGAAATGTTAGTTTACTAAACTGCCCTCTATGTTTTGAGTTAACTCAAATTGAGAAAGAGCTGAGATTCAATTGACCTATCTCCATGATTACTGAGAGGGTTCAATTAATACTGGTATCAAAGCAGACAGTGAATTGCAAAGATTATTGAGATTTTTCACTTACTAGAATTTTTTCTCAGGGCATCCTGCTGCTCCATGAAAATCTACCTGTACCTAAAATGACACCTAAGCTCAACTAAATATTTAAAAAGCTTTCTTGAAAATAGATTAGATAGATAGATAGATGATAGATAGATATAGATAGATAGATAGATAGATAGATAGATAGATAGATAGATAGACAGACAGACAGATAGATGATGATGATAAATAGATGATAGATGATAGATAGAGATAGATAGATGATAGATGGGTAGGTAGATAGATAGATAGATAGATAGATAGATAGATAGATAGATAGATAGATAGATAGAGGAAAGAAGGAAAAAGGAAGGAAAGGAGGGAGGGACACAGGGAGGGAAGAACAATAAGTTGGTAATCTCTTTTTCCTGAACTTTGAAAGGAAAGAAAGCAGTGTTTTTAGAAATGGAGGCAAGTCATCTTGCATTACCAAATGGAAGAAACAACCAGAAATGATAAGATCACTGTGCAGTTTACTTGTCAGCATATTGTAAATTCAAAATAATGATTTTCCAGAAGATTAGGGGGAGATTTTGATTTATTTCTTTCCAAAACTAGACAGGGATTTTTCAATTTCAATCCGATCATCTTCCTATTCAGACTGTGTTGGCTCTGAGAAAATTTAATGTTACCTATGGAGAAGAATACTTTCATCTTAGTTGACTACAGAAAGAGTGGCTGTTGCAGTCCCCCTGGAGTAGAGACTAGAGGAACTAGAAAGCCATACTTCCCTTCTTTTAGGGTTATTGCTGTCTTCTCAGTAATCACAGGGAGGAGGAGAGTCTCAGTGCATATCCTATGGAAGCCTGGAGTACCCCATAGAATCTAAGTCTTCATGACCCAAGATGGACTCAAGAAGCAAAAACTCTTGGAGGGATGAGCACTGTTTACCACAGGAAAAAGTGGAACATTGGACTATGCTTGTGGGAGAGTTATGTGGGTAAGATGAGAAGGAACCTTGAAATGACCTAAGTCAGAATGGCTGATCCCTTGAGAGCTTTTCTTACCATCCAGAGGATTTCTTGATTTTTAAGTAAATACTTTTGTATTACTAAAATGAAACAAAATACAAATTCTAATTTATTTCAAAGCTGCAGATAAATATCTTCATTTATTAAAAGCAATATAGTGCTGTGGTTAAGCATATGAATGGGGATAGTAATATCTACCTACCTCATAATGGTGCGACGAGGGTGAAAGAAGTTACTATGTGTAAAACAGGTGGAACAGTGACTGACATGTTATAAGAGCTCAATCAAGTTAGCTGCTGGTATTGTTTAAAAAAAAAATCACCACTCCCTTTCATTTGCTTTGATGACAAAGAACCGGTTGAGTGTAACTATGGGAGCAGACAATCTCCACATGTTTATACCAAACATTTATTTCATCAGTGGGTTGCTGCTTCCAAGATGCTTATTCCAAGGTTGGCCCATAAAGGGCTTTCCTCACTACTTGCCTTCATTTCTAAAAGCATTGCTTTCTTCCCTTTCAACGTTCAGGAAGGAGAGAGATTAAATACCCTGTTAGTGTTTTTCCTTCTTTCTTTCCTCCCTTCCTTCCATCCATTCTCTCTCTCTCCTTCCTTTCTTCCCTCGCTACCTCTTTCCCTCCCTCCCTCTATCCCTCCCTCCCTTCTTCCCTTCCTTCCTTCCTCTACAGAACTATAGTTATAGTTACTTAACTACAGCATATTCTTGGCCTGCATCTCCTTAGTCCAAACTACTTGTCATTTCAACAGTAATCAACTTACTGATCTAATAATCACATACAACTATTCTCCACACAAAAGTCAATGAACAAAAATCATGAATTTCCCACTGCATTTATTATATAATTCAAAATATTAAAAATGGCCTATGTATTCTGATCTAAAATTGTAAATTTAATAAAAAGATGGTAAACTCCATGAAGACAGAAACAACTCTGTGTCTGCAGAGTTGTATGTTTAGTGCCTAACAGTTTCTGGGCCATAATGTATTCATAGTAAAGATATGTTGAATAAATGAATTTTTTTAAAAAAAGAATCCCTAAGACCTCTATTACACCCAAATTGTATCTGACAGAAAAGTAAACAAAAGCAATCAGTAAATATAGTCTATATAGTAAACACTGACAAAAATGATGTTGCCTTTTGCTTTTCTTAAACTGGAGTGCCTAAAGGGGTTTGTTGTATGTAGCCTCAGAACAATAGGGAAATATCAAATCCAAGTTGGAACAACAGACTGACCATTCCAGGGCTTGTCTCTGAGAATGACATTGAGGGTATTTTGAGAAAAATGTGTTCATCTTACCCATATATCTCATGACTGACCATATCCTTTATAAGCCTTTATATCCAGAAGAGTCTATCTATATGCCTTTAGCTGTAACCACTGAAATTTCTGAGTAGTGCAGAGAAGTATGGGAGCTTGCAGCTTTATATAGTCTGCTTATGTAGACTTATGTAAACAATTATATATCTGGAGATCTTTCCAGTGCATGAACTCAGATCCACAAATGAATGTAAGAAAGTTGTCCAGTTGAACATTTATTAAATTTCCATTATATGGGAGACTGATAATCTTGTTATAAGGAAATGTACTGAAACTCTCTCTACTCTTGGCCTTTCGAGAATACACAATTTTTCATATAGGCTCTCCCAGAGGTACATAGATGCTTTACTCTAGATACATGAAGCATCTAATATCTAAGATGCCATCAGTGGTTTAATTTTTAATGTGCTGGGTTGCATAAAGATTACTAATACGTATACATATCTATGTGATCTTTGCAAATTAAAGAACATAAATAATTTTTAATTGATATATTGAACTTGATTACATTTTGTAATTATTTGAACATGGGTCTAATGCTCTAAAAATTCAGGGCATTTCCAACAAAATAATAATAGTATCTTATAAAACCCAAACTAAGGAAAAGCAAAAATTTAATGAAATTCTCCAATTTGAAAGTTCAGCTCTATACTGAGAATAGACAAAGTAGTTTTTAATATTTATACTTGGTCAACATTTAATGATTTACATAAATGTAATCAAATTAGGTTCAAAACTGTCCTTTATTGAATTCCTAAGTAAAAACTTCTCTAAGGAAAATAAAGACAGAAAGAGGGAGGGAGGGAGAGAGGGAAGGAGGAAGGGAATTATTAGGTGTTTCAATTTAAGATGTCTTTCCCAAAAGATATAGCCTATAGTTAATAACAATGGTATTAATAATAACCACCATCAGATGGTGTTCTCCACGACAACTGTGTTATATAAAGTATTGCTATTTCTTACAACAACCCTTTTTAAAGTGTATTATTCATATGTTTCAGATGAAGAAACCAGAGCTCAGGAATTTAAAGCAATTTGCTCAAATTATACACATAATAAGTTATGAAACCCAGGTCTGGCTGCCACCCAAAACCATGTACTATCAACTCTATTACAATGGTTACCTATCCCTAGACTAAATTCTTCGTATTGTAAATGTGACCCACAGACATAAAATAAAATACAGATGTACAAGTTTTATAATATTACATAGCAAGTTGGTAGCAAAGATAGAACCAAAATTATCATCTTTTGATTCCCAGCCCAATAACCTGTCCAATAAAATGAACCAGAGCATAACTGATAACAATATCAGTCTAATTTGCAGGGAAGTTAATAAAGTCAAGATGACTTTGAAGGTCAAATTTTCCCCCAAAGTTGATGGTATTTTCACATACAAAAGTTGCAAAGACATGCATTGCTTTATTGTAAATTTGTGTTTCTCACCTTCAAGACTTATCATTCTCCTATCCTTCTTCCTCCTCTTCCTTCTCACACTGACTTGATCTCTACAAGCACTCAAGGCCACAACACAGGTTTCAGAATAAGGCCACATCTGAATCAGATCTTTAAGCCAACCCTCAAGTCTCCCTCAAGCCCTATTCTTTTACTTCTACCTTATTCCCATGCGTCCTTTCTCTTTTGTTCCTCTCCCCACATTTCTCTCTTTGATCTTCAGTACCCATCCAGTTCTATCCTTGATTCCTATGTCAGAACTGGGGTTCCAGACAACTGAAAACTGGTCTTCCAATTATCCTGGGCCTCTGAGTCTCTGTCTCTGTACTCTTCAACACCTATCAGGACACTCACTAACCCCTCTTGCATCCCTCCCTTTATTCTCTACCCACTACTCAGTGCCTAGACCACATGCTGCTCCAGCCAGTCAACAAAGAACATAATCTTTTCCCTAGGCTAAAACATCTGCTGGTTCAGTTACCCTTGGCATTCCAGCTCCTCCCCAGAGAAAGAGTCTTCTTTCTAATCACAACCAGTCCCTGCCTTCTTGCCCCATGTTTTTATACAGAGCCAGTCATGCCTGGATGAGAGTAACAGGAACAAACAGGTCTATTACTTGATGAACATAATAAATGCTTTCGTCCCAGAGTAGAAAATGGCAATCTTTCTTAAACTGGTGCTGATTCTAGCATTTTGGAAGACTTTCCGAATCCATCACCGAGATCCCTAAAGATAGAAGTATGACTCTGACAGCATCACACAGAAAATTGGATACAATCTCACAGCATGAGAAGACACACTGCTGAGTGGGTATAATGCCAAATAATAATGGGACAATCTAAAGAGAGAAGCCAATGAGTCATAGGAAGATGTTGCAGACAAATTAAGTAGCACAAGACTCATTTTCAGAGGATTCATGGAAAAGACTAAAGTGTAGGATGGAATTAAAATATGAGAAATGTGTTTGCGCAAAACTTGAATCCAACAGAACAGACTTTTGGAAACTGTAAAAATCTTGGGCTGCTATTAAAAAGTACGTTAAAAATTCTTGAACACTAATTTCAAAAATTTTACCTAAGTTTCTACAAAATATTAAAAAATAATTTTTATTCTCATAAAAAATGAGAAAATCTATTTAAAAGTGACAATGACTGAAGCATGGGAAACAAAAAAGATGAGTTTAAATTCTAATTCTGATTATTAATAGGGCACATGGCTACGTATAGAAACCATTCTTCCTTTGTAATAAACACAGTTTAATTCTCAAAGGCTTGCTAAATAATAAATAATTTAAAGCTCTAGTCGGTCTGGTTTAAACGTCCAAATTTTATAGTTATTATAATTTTAAAAAGACCACCTCTGAGGAGATAGCATAATATATTTACAATTAAGAAGCTAGGAGAAATTATTCTGAATACCTTAACAGAAAATAATTTAAACTAGGTCATTTAAAGGGAAGAAAACAAGAGAATATTATGAATAATTTAGAATATAAATGGGAAACTAATTGGAAAATAAATCTCAAATCTAAAACAAATTAGAAAACAAACACCATATCACTTGGATAATACTAAAGATAAATAATATTTGGGACACGGGAAGAGTTTTAAAATTCAAGATGAGTCAATTTTGTTAATCGTGGGTGGATTATCTGTCCCAGGAGGTGTCCTGTGCTGTGATTTCGAAGCCTATACCCACCCAGATATGGAAAATCCCCTAACTCCTTAATAAGAATGTCTAATGTAATGGCTTCATCAGGAGAGTGTACAAATTCTATTTCTATTTCCAGGCATGAGAAACAGACCATGAAAAAATGTAGAATGTTTAGACTACCCTGCAATGTTATCTTCAACTAGATAGCTAAGTCCTGGCCAGGGCAGGCTCACCAGGAAAGAGAAGGGTGAGAGGGAGACAAAAGGGACTATGAGACATAAATGTAAGAGCTACATGTTAAAAACATATTGTTTCTTTAATGTAAACTTCATCATTTCTGCCATACTTTGATATATTCCACTATTTTTACATATGAAGTAATAAAAACTGGTGCCTTTAGAAGTTGTGTTTGTCATAAAGCTTCCAGTCACAGAAGAAAACACTTCTGTGACCTTGTATCATCTCTAATATTCTCCTTGGCCCCATCCTTCCTTCTAAAGCTATTCCTTTCTTTACTAAAATATCCCATACCTTCCAACCTTCCCATCTCTTCTCACCCTCTGTCCATTAGATTGATTCAAAAAATCAAGCACAGGATAAAGGATGTCACTGAGCAAGGGTTAGTAGGGATGAGGGTGGAACTTGAAAGCATCCATGGCATGAACTAACTTTGAAGGGCTACTTTGACATTATATGCCGATAAAGCTTCCATGAAACAGCATTTCGCTCCCTTCCTCAATCCGTCTATGCTTTTTCAAACAAAGTATGAACAGTTTTGACTGCTTTTCATTGGGGTTGAAGTAAAGGGGTAAAATGCCATTTGAATAGAAGCTGCATCTTCTCTTAAAACATTTGAACTCCCAAGAGCCCAAGAACAGTGGACCTAGTTCTTCAGTCCACATGTTCTCCTTCCTCTAAACACATGCCTCTCTCGTAGGTAGGGTTTTTAATAAAAGCCAATATTTTCTCAAGCAAGAGGGTGGGTAACTCAAAATGTTCTGTTTTTTCCAACCCAGTGTTCACATGGGTTGGAATAACTGCTCAGGTGAGAGCACTTGAGTATATTACTGGATACTTTGGTTAATAAGTCCAAAATATCCTTCCACTAGGAAGCTAATTGCATTCAATTTTACTGTCCTATTTTTTATTAATCTCCTATTTAAATTCTCTTTCTCATCTCCTTCCTCCATCTCTTTATCTCAAGTATCTAATTTAATTCCTTATGTAATAGGCCACCATTCTGCAATTCTTAAAGTTTTGTCTTCACTTCTTTCTTTTGTAGCCAATCTCCTGGCTACACTCAAGCTCTACATTTCATTACTGTTTTAGTACTAACACTTGCCAAAGCTAGACTTACTTAGAAAAATCAAAAAAAACTCCCACTGCTCAAACAACAAACCCACTTTAAACTCTTTTCATGTTGTTTATTTGCCTGAGAAGATTGCCCAATAAGGTCAAAGGCCGAGTAAAATATCAGTTACATATACTTTAAAAAATTGAATCAATTGGATCTTTCAATAAGATAGATATAATATTAACACTTTTCTAAATTACAAAATACCCTATAGATGGCATAAAGTATGTAATTATGATAGCTCCATGTTATCTAGACAGTTTTCTAAGGCTTTGCCTCATTTATGCTACCCCATCCTCAGCAAGACCTAAGAAAAGTCCAAAGGGCATCTCATCTTTTCTGATTATGTAAAATGATCACAACTCTAATGCCAGCAAATACTCCCAACATTTGCATATTTCGCCAATCACTACTCAAGGTATTTTCATCCTTTAGCATGAATTTGTTTTTCTTAGTCTTATCTGGTGGGAATTGTTTAATCAGGTGAACGAGGACCACATCTTACAATATATTCTATTTGCCACATACCCCAACCAATATATCAACTTTTTAACATGTTTCAAGACTAATATAACAATGATTTTCCAGTGGGAAAAATTTTACAAAATTTAAGAGTATTTTGAAATAAGAGTTATAATTGCCTTTTATAGAAAAAAATCAGATAAATCATAAGCTTCCAAGCCCTATAACTACATGAAAACAGATTACACATTAAAAATGTTTAAAAGGTAGTTGATATACAAGAGTTTTCAACTGAACATTTGGTAATAATTTTCTAAGAAAATCAAGTTAAATAAAAGAAGTTAGAATTCACAGACTTCTGATTATCCTAAGAAGTTCTTGCGTAGCACTGAAGACATTAAGTATAAAGTTCAGTTTTATACAGGGAATATGAGAATGATGCCTTGGCCACTTCAAGTGTTTGATGTCAAAGGTGAATAGATTTGTAGAGTTTTGACATTTATTTTGTAAGGTTGAAATTCTTAAAACATTGGTGAAGATATAGACTTCAAAATTCCCCAAACCTTAAGATACTGCATATGCCTCAATATTCTTGCTAGATCTTTTGATTTTTATAAACAGTCAAATAAATCCTAATAATCAAGATTAGCAAAGGAGGGAGAAGAAAGACAGGGAGAGAAAAAGGTTAGGAAAAATGTCTAGAGTTTGTTTTCTGCCTTATTTGGAACTGGAGAAATTAGGATTATTCCATGTAACTGACAGTAAAATGAAACATGATCCCAGTTATTAAAGGTGAGGGTGGAAGGTATAATTCAGGGTGGAAGGTATAATTCATAGTGACTACCTTCTCTAAACATTTATATACTTACTGCCTTCTTTACAGACCGATTTTATAATAAAATTGCCCCAGTTACCAAAAATGCATTTGTTAAACATGTAGTATAAAAGATGGTGTTACATATAGTCCCTGGCCCAAAGGAGTAAAATCTCTTTTCCAAAAGTCCTAAATCTGAGACTTAATAGTACAACCAAAAAGAAAACAATACATTTTCTTGTTTAAATGTGCTCATTCCATTTTGTGAGCATTTTATAGCACAATATATAATAGATGAAATATGAATTATCCTTTACAAACATATCAAAATTATTTTTGTAAGAAAAAACTCAAGTAAGATTTTAAAACCCACTTTTGGTGAACAACCATGTATTCATCAATTCGGAACTGGATAGTTAATAAAAATAAAAAATAAAAACTGGAGAGTTAATATTTCATTGTCTGAATTAAAAAATACTTACACTATTGGCTTTTCCAGGCGACTTCCCTGTGAACCAACAATCTCCCCCAATGTACAAAACACTTGTCCCAGAAAGTCCTAAAATAGATAAAAGGATTAAAGCTCATAAGTTCCCAAATGTTTTCACACTATATATTTTGTACATCATATTTGCATTGTGTTCATTGCTGAAATACTGAATTCTCTAACTTCCAATAATATAATAAACAAAATAAGCTCAAACGTATTAATTTTAGCAATGTGATTTTCCCATAAGTTTGCACAGCATTTTGTCCTTTTAATCACAGAGCAAGCTTGTTATTATAAGTGTTTAGACATTGCATTTATTTTTTTCTTTTTTTAAATGAAAATAAAAGTTTCATTTTAAAGTTTCTTGATTTGAATTCACAATTGGTTTGCCTCTGGATGTCTCTGAGACTACTAAGCTTTTAGCTGAGGATGTAGATTGTGAAAGCACAGAGCAGGGGGGCTAACAATACCAGTGCTACTTACAGAGAGGTCATTTGATATCATGGCTACAACTGGAGCCACACTGCTGTGGGCAATTAAGTAAGCTTTCCAGTATCCTCATCTTTAATATATATTAGTCCCCTTCACAGAGTTGTGTTGAGGGTTCAACGAGTTATTGCATGAGTTGATATTAGCATATATTTAGTGCCCAAAACTGGGCTAAGTATAAAATATTATAAAGTTCATTAACCTACGACTAGATGATTTTTATTTTCATGACTCAAAATAACCTTGCAAAATGTGAGGTTTGCTATCACTACTTCACATAAAGAGAAATTAATCATCTAGAAGGCTGATTTTTTCCATGTTTTAAGCAGTCAGTAAATAGCAGAGTCAGGACTCTCCCAGTCATTCTGCTTCTAGATTGATATGCTGCCTACAAATTTAAATAGCATAAACACAATACAACTTCACATGCCAATAAAAAGGGCTCCAACGTCATCTAGATATTTAGGCCAAGAAATATGAAGGCATTTTTGAATTGGCCCAAGAGAAACCCTAAAAAAGATGGATAGAGAAATGACAGCAAACAAAATCTTGTTTTAAGTTTTACTAAATAAAATGTTAAAATGTTTAACAAGCCATAAAAGTAAAAATTATATTATTCAGTGAAAAGATAAAGGGGTGGGGGTGGGGGGAGTGCTCTAAGGCCATAAGAGAAAAAAGACCACTGTAGACTAAGATAGTCAGGGGAATATTTTCCCAAGGGAAGTACGTCTTGAAAGCCAGGAAAGAATGAGATCATGGAGAGAAGAGAACTGGGCATTCTAGAACTGGAGAATTTATAGGCAAAAAGGTAATGAGAAAAGAGCAGATCTAAATTAAAGGGCAGAAATGGGGATAAAGAGCTAAGACTGTGGAGAACTCTCTTGGGCAGGCCAAAAAAAAAAAAATAATAAAAAAGGCTTTTAGCAATGTAGGGACATCATTAGAACAGTGCATTCTTAAGATTATTTAGGTACCAGTTTGCAGAATGAACTGAGGAGTGAGGAAAAACCTGGAAGCTAGATCAATCAGGAGGTTATAGTAGTTAATGAGAAGCACAGTGCTAAGGCCCAAACAAAAGTTGTAGCAAATGGTAGGGAACAGTGCACAGAAAAGTGAGAGGATTTGATATAAACTGTACTTGCACATGGTGGAGGTAGGGGTTACAGTGGAGAAAGAGAGAGAGAGAAAATAACTGGATCTGGAATTTCATGGCTAACAAGATGACAATATCTTCATAAAGCTACAAATCATTTAAAATTTTGCTTTCAAATAAGTAAAAAGTACTTAAGGTAAAGTTGTGACATATTTAAATTAAATATTTTGAATAATGTGTCTTTTCCAATTTCAAAACAGACCTTACACATATATTTATAGGTTGTTGTCTTTTTTTTAACATATCTAAATTTTTCTAAGTCTCACGGCATATAGTTAGAGCTGAATACTAAAGATTTAGAATACATCATTGCTCTTCAGAGTCAGCAGCAAAAGACACATATGAGAGAATCTAGACTCATTTCTAGGGATACTAATCAATATGATGGGCAGCTGCATATATTACATATTAAATGGATTTGGCTAATAGAGTAACAAGTCTTAGTAAAAGCTATTCTGTACTATAATTACCCAAGAAAACAAAACAGAAGTATTGAGCATATCTATATTAAGTTGACTCATATTAGCAAACAGTAAACAGACAAATAATCACTGCTGAACAAAAAGGAAATTAAAATAATAAAATCAATAAAATGTGCAACAAGAGATATGGTATGCATCTACACACATTATCTCCATAGTTACTGCATACTTTGCCCCTAAATATTTATGGCATTTATGTAGTTGCTTTACATGTGTCTGTATTTGTGTATTCCTATCAAACAATATATTTACCACTCACAATGCAAAAATCAGCACATAGTATTTGTCAACTACTCCTTGTGTTGGAAAGCTCTACTGAATCCACTCTTTGAGTATCTCAATGGTTCACATTTCCTATGCATTTTACACAATACTAGTACTATTAATGATATTGCTAATATTAACAGTCCTTAAAGGATTTTTTTTAGATATTTTGGTCTGCGGTTAGATAAAGATAGAAATAAAAACTGTAACATGAGCTGCTTTATTGTTTCCTACTATGGGATTTTTTTTCAGTTTTTGAGTCATTATAATTAGGTCATAACAGTATTTCCAGTAATAAATCCAGGCACCTTTCCACAACACTAAAACACACATAGACCAAATCTAGTTTAGAGTGGCTGGCAGTTGAGAAATGTTTCTATTTATTCAATCATATTAACTCTTTGGCTTTCCCAAATCTAACCATGAGATCAATAAGTATTCGTTAAGTGAGTTAATTTTTACTTTATAATCTATATAATATACAGATAGAACTTAGTTTAGAACTCTGTTTAAATGTACATAAACCATATTGTTAGTTTACATGTTGCCACTTTTTAAAAGTATCCAAATATTACTCTGAATCCAAAATGCTGGTATTAAAACTGAAAGACCTAGCAGTAAGAGTGGAGGAGACAAGAAAAAAACAGAGCACAGCAATGGAAAGCATTATAATAAGAGTTTTACATTGCATAGGTAGTCAAAAAAAAAAAAAATCAGCAAATCAGAGAGTGCGAGGGCTAGTCCAATAACAATCTAAATCTAGTTTTATGACTAGCATAATGCAGCTCAAAATCCAAGGAAGCACTGCCATATCATCAGATTCCAGCTAATTATACAAACACATGTATGTTTCTCTTCTCTTTCTTGTTCAGGGAAATGTCTACTCTGACTGTATAACTGTGTACATGAACATAATATTCTAATTTCTTCAAAATTACTTTATTATTTCTTTTGTACCAATTTTTACTGATCAATTCCATCATTTTATATTTTACATTATATTATAGCTAGCTACTTACCTATGTTTATGAAAATTACATTAAGGCTATACGCTTTAATAATTCACACATATGAAAAGGTAATTTACTTTGCAGTAAGTAAACTGGTTGGTTGTTGATTTGTTTGCTTGCTTGCTAGTTACCAGTATTAATGATTCCTATATATTCTTTTTAAAAGATCTTTAACATAGATACATACATACATACATACATACACACACACACACATACATTTATTTATTTATTTAGCAAAGCAGTATAACATACTCCTTAAGAGTGAGAATTATGAGTGTCCATACTGTACTACCTGGGTTCATATTCTGGCTTTATATTCTGACCATTTACTAATCTCTCTGTGCCTTGGTATCTTACTCTATAAAATGGACATAATAAACAATATCTACATATTAAATTCTTGGGAGGACTAAATAAGATAATATATGCAAAGTTCTTAGAATAGATACTTGGAACATAATAAGAATCTAATAAATATATGTTTTCCTTCTCCTCCCCACTTCTCCGAAGTTAAAAGAATATTACTCTTTACTCAAAACTTATCACGTCGCTAGATTCCAGAACTGGAGATACTATAATTATCTGAATAAAATATTTCTTTTCCAAAACTACTTTACACTCATAGTCAATACAAACGCTTATTTTGAGTGTCATTATAAAATCCAAATATGTCTTATACACTAACTTATCTTACATGTTAACTAGTATACATACAAACACTCGTATGAAAAAGAATGATGTTTTTCAAACAATGGTATAATAAACAAGAAGGCATTAATGGTAAGCAAAACTGATGATTTCTGTACCATTACATAACTAATTAATTAACAAAGTTTATCATTAGCATCATCATAAACAATGTCATAAGCATTCAATCATGTGGCATCTTTCTCCTAAAAGGTCTGCAAAGATAACCTTTAAACGGCTTTCATGTTTTATAAAGTGATCAATGAGCATTTGAAATATAACATCTCTAATAATAAATAATTAAAATTAAAAGATATTAAATAGATTTATTAATAGCTAAAGTTTTAATATAGCACAGTAATTGGGTGCAGCCAACTGTTCAGAAATCAGTCATCTGATTTCTTGATAAGATAGAGTCATGATTTGCAACCATTAATTGCTTCTACCTTGTGCTCATTATATTGATTCTAAGCACATTCACACTAAGCCAGTAAGTGCAAGAGAAAATGATGCAAAATTTTTTTTTAAATATTTAATCCTGTGGAAAAAATTGGTGAGGAATTCTATTGTTGGCATTATCTACTAATATTTATTGTTGGAAGTCCTTGCTAACATTGCTGACTTCCTTTGTATTTAACCAATTCATACTAATCACATCAACTATAAATACTGAGGTATGACTTAGTTATATTATGCACTGTATACTAATATGCAATCATTTCTAATAGTCAAACATGGTGCTTCTTTGCCCCAGTAATGACTCCTACTATTGTAATTGTTGTTTGCACATCTATATGCTATTTTGCGAATAAGGCAAACTCAATGTGCAACAATTAGATTCAATATTTTAGTAGAAATGATTTGTCACATTTTAACATTATTATAATACAGCATTTTTTGTCAAGCAAAATTTGTCTTTTTAATGAATGGATGTATCTACAAACCCCAAATGCTAATCCTACCTTCAAGAGATTAATAAAAACCTCTAAACTTAGACATCAGTAGTTAAATTATAAATACAATTTCAAAATTACACCCTAAAGCTGGATTTATTTATTTCCTTTTTCCTAGCACAATTATTGATTTTCAGAATTTTTTTCACTTGCTATGAGTCCACCCAAAGGCAATTAAATAGATACTAAATGAAAATCAAGCTTTAAATAATGAGCATGTGGTCACTGATCTAAATTAACCATTTTTTAAAAAATTATCTACAACATATATATTTAATATTTGCAAACTATACAATATGTAGATTTTAAAATAAAGTTATACAATTCATAAACATGAAAAAATATATAAAAATATTCACCTTTTGTAGAATATTAGTACTCATCAGTAAGGAAGTGTAAAATGTAACATGCTAACAAAAAATAAGTAAATATTCTCACTACTAGTAAATATGGTGATATAATCAATGGGCCAAAAAACTAGAAAACATACTAAATATTATTATTAAATAATATGAAATATATTTAGCATTATTAAATAATAATTTTAAATATAACATGACACTATCAAACAATATCACTATTAAATACTAAGTCCTGAGTAAGGGCCAGTTTCACATGCAAATGATCTCACCTAATATAACTTGGTGAGAGCTGAAGATACTGTCATCAAAGTATCTATCTGTGTCTCAAAGTCTAAGTTTCTATAAGGCCTCATCGAAAATGCAAATGGAAACATAAACCATTTATAGAGCATCATTCATAAATTCCTTAGCTTGAATATGCTTATAAGGCTGGCTCTCATCATGTAATAAGGACTGGAACGAATGCTACATAAAAACATATATATATTGAACAGGCATCAGAGGATAACACAAAGCCTTTTGCTGGGCAACCATTTAGCTGAAACCTAACCAATGTGAAGGAGAGAACCATGTGAACATTTGGGACAAAAGAATTCCAGGTAAGAGAAAAAGCAAGAACAAAAGCCCTGAGACAAGATTATACTTAGGGTGTTCAAAGAAAAGTAAGAGAGCCAGTGGGGCTAGTGCAGAATGAGCAAAGAAGAGAATGAAAGGAGAGGAGAGAATCAAGGGCCCACGATGGACTGTGAATTTTACCATAAGTGTGGAGGGAAGCCCTTGGAGAGTTTAAACTGGAAAGTGACATGGCCTAACCAGCCTTTAAAATGATATTTCTGATTAATTTTCTTCCATTTTCTAAATGCTGAAGTTTCTCCAAGGCTCTATCCCATTCTTTTCTCCATTTATACTTTTATTATATAACTTAATATTGAGTTCCAACTCTACAGACTGGTGGTTCCCAAGTCTACGTCTCTAATCTCCAGACATGGTCTAGTCAGTATCTCCAGTTGGATGCTTACTGGGGTCTCAAACAATATAAATCTTATCTGACCATTAATTTCTCTATCCTCACTTCCATTACCTCAATCTCTGCCTCCCCAATGTACCCCATTGCAAAAAAAAAAAAAAACTGTTTATCCATCTGCTCTCACCATTAACCTAGTAGTTATTCTAACATCTCTTTTCTTCATACCTGACATCCAATTCATCAGCAATCATAATACCAAAATATAGTCCAAATCTGACCACTTCTTACCACTTCAAGGGCCATACCCACCCACCCAATATTGTTCACCTAGCCAAATTACAGAAACCTTATAACTGGTCTCTGTTGGTATACAACTATGGGATTTGCCCGAGTAAAATCTGAAATTGGCCCCCTAACCAGAAGGGCAAAAAGAAACTGAAGAAAGAAGTAGACCACTCCAGATTAGTAGGTGGAAATTCTGATAAGCAAGAGAACTTATACACAGGCTTATCTTGGGTGGCTGAAAAACAAGTAAATCAGTACCTTCATTCTCCAGAATCTTATAAGTTTATACAGAGGCCTTAACGGGGTTCAGTCATATATTCAGTCCAGATGATCTAACAACACACTATTCTCTCAAGGCTGTGTTCTTGAAATGGCTCCAGTTATGGGCAGAACAAACATTTCAAGGACAGAGGAGGGAGTAAGGAGTCCGATTGTCTGGGTCCAGCTCGTGAGTCTCCATGTTTTCTCAATGACCTCCAACAGTCACCTGAACTCTAGTCTTGCTTCCCTACCCAATGCTCCACTTCAGCTTCCAGTCATTATTTAAATGTATAAATAAGATCACATCATCCTGTAGTGAAATCCATGAAAAAAAATCTAAAAAATTTTTAACCATGGCCTACAAATGACATCTGAATCCTGTGAACCTTTCCAAACTATTTCATTCCAATCTTCTCGTCATTCATAATAGTCTACATATGGTAGTTACCTTTCAGACACATCAACATTCTAAATTCTTCCCTGACTTAAGGTATTTGCACTGCTGTTCCTTTTGCCTGAAATGCTCTTCCTCTAGATTTTCAATAGTTCCCTCCTTCTTTTTAATAAATACACTCAGGTACAGAATCATGCTGCCTGGTTGAGAGAAATCTAAGTTTCTAGTTAATGGGCTTCATTAGTCATTCTCTCTAGGTATCAATATCTTATTAATATAAGTGCTATAAAGAAGTAAGTTATCGTAACCATTTACTTGTATTTATTTTTATTGAATAAATCTGCCCACTCCACCTACTCAACTCCAAAAAAGCTCTTTTTGTTCGTCTTTTTCATTGCTATTTTCCTCAGCACTAGAACACTGCCTGGAATATATTTATTGTTGCCTGATTACATAAATATACAATAGAATTCAGTTTAGTTACCTATGAGTTAAACTGGCTTTTATGCTAATGAAATAATCTTGCTCCATTTATAAATCTATTCCTATGAGAAAATGCATTTCATGGTCCAAACGATTAGCCTTCAAATATAATTTTCAAATACAACTAAATCTACATGTGAAAGTTTATATATATAATATTTAGAAAGTGTATTAAAGAAGATACCCGCCTTCACTGAAGGCTGGTGTTTTGTGGCCATAATAATCCAGTGAGCCATTAACACATCTAAAATGAAAATTTTAGTGGGTACCTTCTGAGATCAACCAGGTGGATAAACGCATTTTGGATCACCTCATGGGTACAGTTTTGATGTCTTCTGGTCCAGAACAAGCAGAATCTTAGATATACCAATTATGGGCCTATTATTATCTATTCATTAATGATTTAGCTGATGCAATTATGCAAATGGAAGTATGCCATGTAGTTCTGCTAATGGCATTAAGATGAGTGAGTTTAGCAGCAACTTAGAACAAAGCTGGAATTCAAAATGTTGAATTTTGTTCACAGTATCTAACACTTTTGTGGGATAATATTTTAGGAACTTCCTTAGAGAATCCTAAAATGAATAAATCCTTTAAAGGAATATGTCCCAGGATTTCATATGTTAGACTGGAACACAATGTTTCTCCACTAAAAACTTTTCCATCAGCTACAGAATCAATTCAAGTTATACTGATTCTTTATCAACTTACCTCATATTCATTTCAGAATATATCAGAAATCTAAGGTACAGCTCTATATCTCCATTTTCTCTAATAATACTAAAAATTTAAGAATTTGACCTAAAATCTTTTAAGTACTAGCGACCAAATAAAGTCATATTGAAAGGAGTTTCTTTCAAAATTATCAGAAGTGAGAATGAAAAAAAAAAGATTTTATTAACTCGAGGACTCTCTATTGCTACCAGATTCCTTTTGCAAAAGGTAAGTGCCTACACTTCACATGTGAATAGCAGTCTTTCTAAAAGGTTTGTTTTAACTTCACTTTGCAAAACGGGCAGGCAGGCAACCACACTTTTAAAAATTGTTTCCTCAGGGAATAAACCTAGTTTGTTTATTGGTTCCTCTGATCTTCCAAATGCCTTCTGAATTCCTTTTGGGTTGAATGAGTTATATGTTCCTTTACCTAAAAACTGTACTTAAATGCATTCAAATAAAGAAGGGCTTTTGTTGTGAAATTCTGACAGAAATTCAAGGCAGTCATCTTCAATAATTCTTGCAACACATTTCCTTCCTCTTTTGACATGCGTTATTCACTTATAAAATCAAGCACTTATTAACTAACTTACTAAATATATTGTAAAAAAATGGAAAGTAATGTACAGAAAACATTAAAATGTGAGCTAATATAAACCACAGGAACTATAGGAGGCTATATAATACTTTAGAAGAAAGATGATGAGAATCTGAACTAAGGCAGTAAAGCAAGAAAGAAAGAAGACAGAAAAGAAACAAGTCTTTGTTGGAACAGGATCTGTAACTCTGTTGGAACAGGATTTGGTAACTCTCTAGATGTGGTGTGTGAGACAGAAAGAGGGTAAGAAAGACTGACCCTAAAATACAAGGGGAGTGAGATGTTAAGCAATTCCACTTGAGATCATTAGTGCTCAGTTTTTATTCAGGCAAGGAAATATGGTTAAGATTCATAAAGAAGTGATGACTTAACAAGAAACATGAGTTCCAAAGTGACTGACTCAGGGTCAGAGTCTTCCAAAACCTCTCCTGGGATGGGGCTATCACTATTCTCAAAAGGCATCATTCCAGCCTTGAGTGGAATATCCCAAGTGGAACATCTCAGAGTCCCTGCCTTTGAAGGACGTGGATTTAATGTGCCTTAAGTTAAACACAATTTGATTCTCAGTTCCTTTTAAAAGGGTCTCTAGATCACTGTGTTATGGTGTTAAATAAGCCAATATTACATGTGCTGATTAATTTTTATTCTTGGTTGTTCAAAAACTAGATGTATCATTTTTAAATGAATTATTTTAGAAGTTTTACGTGTTTTTGTTATAAAAAGGACCAGCAAAACTGTATGAAAGTTTCAATAAAGTCCATCCCCATTGCTATAAACAAATCAACTAAAGAATGCAGCAAGCAAACAAATGAAAAAATTAGAGGTTGACGATATATCCAAGTTTCAACCTAACAGCTTTCTTTTCTAACAGAAAGAGGTTAAGGAAGACTGACCCTAAAATACGAGAGAAGAGAGATATTAAGCAATTCCACTTGAGAAGCAATTCCACTAAACAATTCCACTAAGTATAATCTGTTGAGGATAATTCTCAAGATAGATAATATACGCAGAAGAGCAAAACTGGGATGGAAAAGGTTATAGATTTTAGATATATTTGAGTTTTAGTCATCTGCAGAATATCTACCAGGTAATACCTAACAAACAGTTGGAACTTGGATTTACTGAGGTTACAGAAGGATAGAACCCTGGGAGTCATCAGGGTAAGACATAGAAAAATGGTTGAAATCTCCAGAGAAGAGTTTATATAGAGATAAGAGATAAAAATTGAAAATAAAGCCTTGAGAAATACTAATATTAAGGTATGAGAGAAGAAAAAGAAACTAAAAAATAATATATAATGAGTAAAAAGAGAGCTAGGAAAAGAAGGAAGGGAGAATTTTCCATGGAAGTTAAAGGAGCTGAGTATTTCAATAGTCAATTATGTCCAAAACGTGGGGAGGTGAAATGAAAACCAGAATACAGTAAAGCAAGCTGAAGACAGACTGAAACAGAAGTTATGATAGAAACCCAGGCTGTTCTGTGAAGACATATAATAATGAGAAGAGAGTAAAAAAGATATCACGAGGGTAAGCAGAGTCAAGATAAGAATTTTTACCATGAGGGAGACAAGAAACTTTTTCTATAGGGAAAAACAAAGCTATTCTAAAAAAGAAAAACACTTGAAAAGATATATACATTCATGTATTCTATAAGACATATCTCACCATTGACCAAACAAAAAGACAACCTACTGAATGGGAGAAGATATTCATCAATGATACATCCAGTAAGGGGATAACATCCAAAATATAAGGCACTCATACAACTTAACACCAAACAAACAAACAATCCAATTAAAAAATGGGTGGAGGACCACAATAGACATTTCTCCCAAGAGGACATACAGATGGCTAACAGACAGATTAAAAGATGCTCAACATCACTAATCATCAGGGAAATGAAAATTAAAATCACAATGAGATATAACCTCATACCTGTCAGAATGGCTATCATCAATAAATCAACAAACAACAAGTATTCCTTAAAAAATTAAAAACAGAACTACCATATGACCCATCAATTCCACTTTCGGGTATTTATCCAAAGAAATCCAAAACACTAACTTAAAAAGATATATGCACCCCTAAGTTTACTGCAGCATTACTTACAATAGTCAAGATATGGAGGCAACCAAAGTGTCCAAAAATAGACAAATGGATAAAGAAGAGGTGGTATATGTATAAAATGGAATATTACTCAGCCATAAAAAAGAATGAAATCTTCCCATTTGCGACAACATGGGTGGACCTAGATGATATTATGCTAAGTGAAATAAGTCAGACAGAAAGACAATTACCATATGATTTCACTTACATGTGAAATCTAAAACAAAACATAAATAAACAAACAGAACAGAAACAAACTCATAGATACAGAGAACAAAATGGTCGCCAGATAAGAGGGGGCTTCAATGAATGGGTGGAAAAGGTGAAAAAGATTAAGAAGTACAAATTGGCAATTATAAAAATAGTCACAGGGATGTAAAGTATAGCATAGGGAATATAGTCAATAATACTATAATAACTTTGTATGGTGTTAGATGGGTACTAGGCTTATCAGGGTAATCATCTCATAAGGTGCATAAATATCTAATCACTATGTACCAAGGCAACTATGCTGGTAAGAACTATGTGTTACCACTTGAACACTCACCCTCAAAATATCCAATCTCATGGAAATGTCCTTAACTGCCCAGTTACCATGCCCTCTGAAGATCAGTTTGGACAGGAAATGCGGAAGACAGATTCAGGGTGAGTGGGAGCTTGAGAAGTCTATGTCCAGCCAGGTTAGGGAGGTAACTTTCCCTACGTGCACAGCGATGAACAGAGAAACTTAGTCTGCAGAGTGAAGCAGAAGCTCAGAGAAAAGTCACAGTTCAAAGGATATGTGGAGAAAGAAAGAGAGAGAAAGAGAGAGAACGTGAGCAGGCACGAGAGAAATAGAGAAAATAGCTGTCTTGCTCCCCACCCACTGTGCTTGTTTCTAGCTGTAGTTCCCATAAAGGCAAGTTACACATCACATGAGATGCTCTAAATCCGTTTTATAAACCACCTATGTGTGAGATAAGTGAATGCATTTTCTTTCCTTACAACTAAATAATTGTTACTAAAAAATGAGTTTCTTTTCTGATTCTTCCAATGGAATCTAGAAAACTTACAATAAAAAACTATGGAAATTTTAAATGTCCAGCCACAATGCTATAAATCTTATCCTGGCGAGTAGGAAGGTGGCATGGCAACCACAATAAACTTTACTTATGGAAAGGAATGAGCTTATTAGAACATTTTTTTCAATTTGTAGAAAAGTCAATCAGACAGACTGTTCTGTGAATCTTTCTTCAAATGATTCTGCTCTGTGCTTCATAATAAAAATAAATATCAAAAATGTTCCTTTAATGAAAGAAAGGAGCAGTAAATTATGATTTTTACCACCATATCCAGTTTCCCCAAAACAGTCTCTGAGCTTGGGATTACCCCTATGTCCCTTCTCTTCTCTAAATTATGACATTCCCTCTCTAAATTATACTGGAAAATATATATATGTATAAGCATATGTCATATGCAATTATATATAACCATATATCATATATGATGACATACAATTACATATATATTATATTCTAGTTAGTAACCTACAACAGTGCAAAAGTGGAAAGTCTCACCCTCCTAAGCCTCTGGGCATGTCATTAGTCTAGCTGGCCTCTCAACCCGGGCACAGCTGCCAATTCTCCACCTTATGTACTCAGATTTCACTTGGCACCTAGTTAAGCCCCTTTCAGAATGCTCTTTTCACTCCCATTGAGCCCTTCCTACTAGGTCTGGCCTAATTCCAATCCCACAAGTTAATAACCAAGCTGATTGGGAGCACCAGTACTTGGCCAGACGACCTCACTCCAGTCCCTTCCTTCCCACCTCCACCTCTTTATCTGTGTAGCTCTGACAGCCACTGATGCTCCTGAATCTACAAACTCCCCAGGTAATGGTTGTTGCCTGGTGAATAGAGCTCTTAACAAAAGAAGAATGGATAGATCAGGACTCAAAAAGAACAGAAGAGACAGAGGACAGATGCTATGCCTATCTTACTTATTCTGTACCCTAAGAAACTGGCATGGGGCCTGGAGAAGGTACTTAGAAAAATATGGTTGAAGAAATGAACTGCAAGGACAGCAGAATAGCAAGTCACTCTGCCTGCACTTCCCATTCTCTCAGATGTGACACCTCCCAGAAAGACACAGGTTCACTATTTCATTGTTATGGATCCAACTTGGATCCAACTTCGAACATTACAGGGAACTGAGATGATTTCTTTAAAAATTAAAATGAAAGAAAGAAAGTAAAACGGAGAGAAAGACTAACCCAGGATAAGAAGATATCTTTCTTTTATTAAGCTCCTCCAAGTGTTACTCAAGGGTCTTTTTAAAATATTACTTATTTTCTATGACAATTATGAAAGTTATGGACATGTAATTTTAATAATAAATCAACATAAATATCAATTATAAATCACTATATTGTAACTTATGTAATCATCACAAAAAACATAAAAATATTAACTTACATGTTTGGACAAGTTGGGGCTCTTTGAATCAACATCATACCTAAAAGATTAAAATATAAAACTCAAATTATTTCCACAAAATACAGCTAGATAAAAATATCAGTATTTCAAAAAAAAAATAAATAATATAAAATTGAATCAAAATTATGCCAATGGGGAGAAAAACTTAGCAAATTTAGAAGTTTCTCATATGCTATGGTCTATATGCTAATGGCAGAATTCATAATACCTGAGGGGTCGTTTTATTTCACAACCTAAGTAGAAGTCCAAAGTTTCAGTCATCAGTTCTGCTGTTTGATAAAACGAGTTTAAAGTTTCTCTTTCCCGTGAATCAATAGTATTCTAATACTGTTCAAAATTCTCTAAAACCTGAAATTCTTCTTCTCTGGACACCATTCAAAAGTAAGCAGGAGCTGGTAACAAGCTGTCATTTGTGTACATTTGAATTCTTACTTAATATCTTAAATGCTGTTGTTAAATTTGAATTCAGCTAACAAGACATTACTTTTCCCAGTCACAGGACCTGGGGAAACCCTGTATGTTACAGAAAGGAAAATGTATTTACTTAGGAATATTGCATGTCCTGTTCTAAACCAGTTGGTACCAAAAATGATTTCTTGGAGAGATTCTAGGAAAACATCACTATCACTTTAGAAACCCCTCATTTTAAAGAATTCGTAGAAATGGAAAGATCACTAACAGTCAAATCAACCTCAGTTTGCTGAATTCTTGAATAGAAAATACTTGTACAGGTTCCAGTCTTTCTCTCAAATCATATTCCTTTCACATTCTTTGTGCATAGCTTCCTATCAAAAATTAACTGCCTTTTTGTAAGGTTAATTAAAGCCTTCCCTCTCAGATAACAAAAATGTTTTCACAAAGAAACAAAGCATCTCAATCAATAAAAGGCCAAGAATCAGAGTTCTCTGAGTGTAGTGATCCTGGGCAGAGGTGCACTTATTCCCTACAAAGAATGTTTACCAAAGATTGGCTTTAAAATTATCACTGCAAATACCTGCCTCAGAAGAATTACAAATTACTCGGTTTCACATCAAGGCATGCTGATCACTCTCAACAGCTATAACCCAGAATTTTAAATCAGCAAATTATCAACATCTACTGAAGACCTACAGATGTTATTCAAGACAATTTCTTTAAGGATAAGATTGAAATTAACAACTGTAGCAATATCAAAGTAGAAACATAACTGTTCTGGTTCCTTCCCAAGAATCAGTCCCGGAAACTGTTTTCTATAAAGGGTTTAGTATGCACTAGAGAAAAACAACATGGTATGTTCAGTAAAAAGAAGCAGAAAGAAAAGTTTATATTTTCATCATGAAGATTTACCTTCAAATACAATCCTCCTTCATTGTCTTTAACAATGGCCTTTAAATGCTATTATCTCAAAAATAGGTAATTTACAGCATACACCTGAAGGCTTTAGATAATATGTTGAATTATGATATGCATTCAAAATAACCATGATTTTTCTTTTAGTGGAATTTTCCTTCTAACTTTTCTAAAAGTATCAAGACTTACCCTGGTCTTTACCCTCACAGGTCGGAACATAAACACTGCACCCTAAATGGTTATAGTGCGTGTGTGAGTGCGTGCTTGCATGTGTGTGTGTGTGTGTGTGTGTGTGTGTGTGGGTGTTTATGAGTGCCATATGCTCAAGGAAGAGACAATACATGGCAAAGCAGGAAGCTCAGCAGTTTACTCCCAGGAGGGTGTATCCCACTGTGCCTAAATTTACTAAGGGAAATTTTGTAAACAACTTCGTCCTACTATTGAAATCTTTTTTTTTTTTAGAGTACTAAATTGGTAGTAACTGATTTGGGTGGATCCTAAGGGTTATGTTTCCTATTTCACAGTACAGATGTTGACTGGAATTATTCCTGTGTTCTCGAATTCCAACTAAGGTACAAAGTTGAAAATAAAAGATGCTAAGTATCCCCATGCTTAGCTCAGAGCTGCCAATGAGCTGATGAATCCTCGCATTAGGGTCAGACCCTCTCCACAAAGCTTACTCGTAAAGTAACAGGTTATTCCCTACGTCTTGGGAGGGCAAGAGGAGGTTCTTTCCACTCTCCAAAGCCACGTGAAAGGGAGCCCGAAAATTTAGGGTGTTTGTGAGAAGGGGCGAACAGCATCTGGTTCCCCAGTCAGCTATAGGTAGTCAGCTATAGGTAGCCTGTAGGTAGACCCTTATTCTGTAAATGAAGAGCATGTCTGGTAACAGTCTTAGAAAGTGCCTTCTGAGAGCTGAGGTACAAGGAACAATGTCTTTTTTAGAACAATGTCCTTCCTTCATAATGAGGAAGGCATGCCGGGTGCTTGCTTAGGTCCCTTGAGGCCAGTACCCTTTAAAGACTAGATTTTTCAGGAGGTAAGAGACCCACATCTCTGCCTTCCAACTTTCCTACCTTTCTGCTCTTCCATCTCCCTTCTCTCCTGCAAATAGCTGAGACAATAGCTCCAACTGAAGGGAGAGGAAGTGAATTAAGTTTGAGATTAAAGTTTTAAAGTGAAGAGTACATAATGATTAACAAAATGAGATGGTTCCAATAAACAAAAGTGACTGAAAAGTCATGAAATTAGATCATGGCATTGTTAAGGGAGATTTTAACCAATATGGAAAACTGGGATTAGAGTTGAGACAATTATTGGAAGAAATAAAATAACTTATTTTCCCCCAAAGTGTTGATATCCTTCGAAAATAGATAATAACATTCTGTAATTATCACTATTTTATTCACCAATAAAAAAATAATTTGCTAGGTAAGTCAAACCCAGGTATATACATATAACTCCCTTGTTGGTGTTCTGATCTAAATGGAAAAACAAGAGTGAAAAGAGTTATATCTCATTTTTCCTAATTCCAGCATATACTATGTAGTGATATGGCTACCCACACTTCTTGCTCAAAGACATTTTTGTACAGCTGTGCTGCCAATAATATAGTTTTCAACAGTGACAACAGTGATTTATTTTTGGTGTGATAATTATAACAAAATAAATGCCAAAGTTTATGACTTTATCTGTGAGATATATATATATATATATATATATATATATATCACATATATATATCTCATGATGATAGCAACTATGTCTCTTGAATGAATAAGTAATAAATTAGATCAAAATGGCAAAATTTTAAAATTCACAGTTGATAAACTAATTTTAAAAATATATCTCAAGTATATCACAGTTACAATAATAATTACTGTGGATTAATCAGAAGTTACAGGAATTTGGGCCAGTGGTGCTAGGAATACATACTCATTCATATTTATTTTCTCTCTCACTTTCTCTCTCTCTCTCTCTCTCTCTCTCTCTCTCTCTCTGTTATTACAATTTTCTATCAGCATTGAAAGGTAAATTTAAAAAAAGCTCTTGAAAGTCATTTCTCAAACTTTCCATAATAATTGTTTAGATCGCACACTTTCAAAGCTACTTTTTTTTATTGTTTTTTAGAACTTTGTAAAATCAATGGACAGATTACCTAAATAACAAACAATTCTGAAAACCATTTATATCTATCTGTTGGCCAATTTAGACTACCATATTCTTCGGTACTGCTATTCCCCAAGGGGATATGTAAATATTTTGGAGGATTTGTGGTAGTTCCCTGGGTGATGCTGGTTGGACTTAAAGGTAATTTTATGGTCTACTTTATCCTTTTTTAATTTTCCAAATTTCTACAATGCACATTCTTCCTAAGAATAACACATTTCTAAGACAAAATTTTAAGAACGATCATAGTTAAGCATAATAGATAACTACATACACATAACTAATGAACAATTACACTGTTTTCCACACTTATTTAAATAGATATGCTAGAAAAATCATAATGTAAAAAGAAAAAAAGCCTTCTCTCACAGGTTAAAAGTGTTATGAGAGATATTCTAATAAATGGGAAATCAAAAGGAATTAATTAAAGTGATATTAAAACTATTACATGAACTAAGAGAACATGCTTATAGCTTTTCTTCATAATCTCTCGGCATCCCTTCCTCTGGCTCTAATTGTTTGAATTTTTTAGAGCTCATATAAAATTGAAATAATGTTATTTGAATCATATTCCTGAAATTAACCAAATACACTCCAAAGGTAAAGTGATACTTACTTAATTCAGTTTTGCAATATGCTTTCACATTTTGAACATTATACAATATCTGTGAAAATTACTATATTTTAAAAAAAAAAATAAGTGAAGAGGATAAAATATATCAATGTACCTAAACTAATCTGTTACTTTATTTCTTCTTGTCACACTCAGAGAAAATAAAATAATACAAGATGCTCCCATTCCAATCAAACATAATAATTTCCTAGGTAGTTTTATTTACTTAGATTAAATATGTTTTAATATGTTATTATTTTCAATGTGCAGTGGAATACGTCAAACATATACTTGGTATTAGATAACCAAGGCAAAAATAAAAATATCCAGTTTAGGCATTATTTTTAATCTTCATAAAATTTTAGAAATTCAGGTTTTGTACCATTTAATTATAAAATATTATAGGCAAAATTTGACTCAGTGTTGAAATGCACAGATCCCTTGAACATTTTAAATTTTCTGGGCCTTGGTTTTCTCATTTATAAAAATTAGATAATTCCACCTCAGAAATTTGTCTGGTGGATTAAATATGGTTACATATGTGAATGAGTCTATTATAAACAATGATTAAGAGCAATAGTATTAATATTGTAAATCAGCTCGTTTTGAATGTGCTTATAAAACATATACTAACTGCAAACTTCATAAACTTCTGTAATTATTTCATTTAATTTATAAATAATTGAAAGATATTAGTAACAAACATTTTCAACCATCTAATCATTTCCTCCTTCCATATTTCTACCAGTAAGTGTACTGAAGTCTTTCTTTTATAATTCCCTGACACACATACAGTAAAGTTAAGAAATATCATTATCATCAACTATAGAAAAGTACATTAAGTTCTATCAATGCCCTAACTTCCTTCCTATTTTTAAGTCTTTCCTTGTCCATGCTAAGCATACTTAGTAAGCTTGACAAACATGATATAAGTATCAGGTGTCTTCCTAACCTAATATATTCTCCTTTGGACTCACTAATTTGTTAAAGTGATTCTTAAAATGCTATTTGGCATAACAGACATAATATTTAAATGACTAAACAGCACCAACTTTAATGGAATTACATTTCTTGAACTGGACACTCCTTAAAATCCATTAGCTTCCATAGTCTCACCTTCAGTATTAATGAGCACATGGTCACTAGCCTCTGTATACAGGGAAATTTTTCTTTACCTTCACCTCTCCAGAATGACTAGCCCAGCTCTTAAATTTTGCTCAATGTTCTACTGACTAATATTTGCTTACTATCATCCTTTTGAGAGCACTATTTCCTCTCTTTTCATTCTACTTGTACAATTCTAGAACAGCCACAGTTATAAATATCAAGTGATGAATAATAAGCAGGACACAGATTGAAGAGGCTAGCACAAGGAAGGTCAAAACGAGACAACAGTGTGGGAAAGTGTGTGAGTACAGTCATCTGGCAGCAGCTGCTCACGTTAGTGACAGGGGCCTGTTGGCAGACAGCAACCAAAACAAAACAGAAGTGGTGCTAAAACATAGGCAAGGAGTTCAAAGAACTAAGAAAGCTTATAGGACACTAAACTGGCCTCAAAAATTAGAACCAAGCAGTGAATATTCATGTCCATATCTTTTCACCCTAAAATTTGACTCTAATTTATCTTCTAAATGTGCAAAAAAAAAAAAATCGCATACAGGGATACTCACTGCAAAATTACATGTAATAAGTAAGAAGAGGAGCAACCAAACTGTCCATCAGTAAATGTTTGGTTAAATAAATTGTAGTTTTTCAAACAATGGAAATTATACAGACATTAAAATGAATAAGATATGTATAGTGACAAAGACAGACTTTTTTTTTTTTGGTATTGGGATAATAGCAAACTTTCACTTTTTAAATGCCTATATTATTTAAAGTTTATAATAAATATTTATTGCTTTTAAATGAAAGAAAACAATACAGATAAATGTGAAAGAAGAAATAGAGAACAAAGAATCATGAAATAGTGGCTGGTTTTAGGATAAAGTCTGAAACTAGAGGTAAAAAATTAAGGGGGTACCACACTGGTCTAAGATAAAAGGAAAATTCATTTAAAAAGTTACTATAAAGGCCCTGAACAATGGGACAATGAAACCACATTCTACATGATTTATATATCTGTTTTTAAATAAAAACACTATGTACAATTTCCAGGACACACATGGTCAGGAAATCAATACATTCCACTATCAGCTTTTTTTTCTCATGAGACTCATTTTTATTACTTCGAAATGGGTTTCAAGAAAATAAAAACAAAATGGGGCATAAGAATTTTTATTCGATAATAACACTGAATACTCAGAACTTCTACAACTCTTGAAGGAAAGGGGCTAGTATAAAATTCTCTTTTTTTAAAGAAGTACTGCAGATTATTTTAGTGCACAAATTTTAGAGAAAAATGAGAAAGATTACTAACAGTAGAGGCCTTTTTTTTTACATTAGGGGGCATATTATGAATTTTTCAAATAAAATTTTAAAAATCTTTATAAATCATGACATAGTATACTTTGTTGTTTTCAGCTATTAAAATAAGACTTATCTTTTAAATACTTGTGATGTTCATAAACTCTGTTTTAATATATTAAAGGACATACTATAATGTGTTATACTTTTCCATTTCAATAGATTTCCTTTTAACAATATCCAAACACTTCAACAACCACCACAGTTTACTTCTGTGGAACAAAAACTCAATAATAATATAAACAGACTGACTCCAGATTCTCTGTAAACAGGGAGTCAATCTTAATGACAATATTTTAACATGCCTGATTCAGCAGCAAAATAACAAGAATATTAAAAACATAAAAAATTCTGGCTCTAGCATTCTGGGTCTTGGAAATATAAGGCCATGAAGTGATAAAAAGAAACCATTGTTAGCAGAGATCCATGTACTATATACAAAGAAGCAGCTGAGAGAAACTTAATCTGTGAGACGTCCACCATGGAGTAGATGAGATCACCCTGGAGTATGTGCAGAACTTGTAAAAAACCCACTGAGGCACAGAATGGTTGAAAGAATGTTCATATGTACTGCCCAGCATTTCTACATAGTTAAATTTTTCACTTATTTTTTTCATTAAACATAGCCAAAAACCTATAGAATTCAAAGCAGTGCTGGCGACAATGCTCAGGGAAGACTCTAAACAGAATTTATCTGGTTTCCTGCCAATATAATATAGTATTCAGTGCAATCATAGGACTCAGTCTTATGTTATAAAAATTGCCTTTAAAATTAATTTTTTTAAATTCAAGTTTCACCTAAAATTTATATGGAACCACAAAAGACCCCAAATAGCCAAAGCAATCTTGAGAAATAAGAACAAAGTTGAAGGTATCATGTTACCTGATATCAAACTATACTACAATGTTACAGTAATCAAAACAGCATGGTACTGGCATAAAAATGGACACATAGATCAATGTAACAGAACAGAGAACCCAGAAATAAACCCACTTCTATATGGTCAATTAATCTATGACAAAGGAGACAAGGATATGCAATGGGGTAAATATATTAAAGGACTATTTCAGTCTATTCAATAAATGATGTTGAGGAAAATGGACAGCTACATGCAAAAAAAAAAAGTGAAATTAGACCATTTTCTTATATCATATACAAGAATAAACTCAAAATGTATTAAGGACTTAAATATAAGACCCAAAATCATAAAATTCCTAGAGGAAAACATAGGCAATAAACTCCCAGTAATATTTTTTGGATGTATCTCCTCAGGCAAAAGAAACAAAATAAAAAATAAATAAATGAGACTACATCGACCTAAAAAGTTTCTGCACAGCAAAGGAAACCACCAACAAACAAAAAGACAATTGAGAGAAGATATTCACCAATGATACATCTGATAAGGGGTTAATATCCAAAATTTATAAAGAACTAATACAACTTAATACCCGCCCCCCCAAAAAAAATCCAATTAAAAAATGGGCAGAGGACCTGAATAGACATTTCTCTCAAGAGGACATATAGATGGTCATTCGACATATGAAAAGAAGTTCAAGATCACCAATGATCAGAGAAATACAAATTAAAACCATAATGAGATATCACCTCACACTTGTCAAAATGGCCATCATCAATAAATCAAAAAACAAGTGTTGGCGAGGATGTGGAGAAAAGGAAACCCTCCTCATGCATGGTTGGTGGGATTGAAAACTGGTACAGCCACTATGGAAAACGATATGGAGGTTCCTCAAAAAAATTAAAAAGAGAACTATCTTATGACTCAACAATTCTACTTCTGAGTATTTGTCCAAAGAAATCCAAAACACTAATTTAAAAAAATATATGCACCCTTACGTTCATTGTAGCATTATTTACAATAACCAAGATATGGAAGTAACATAAGTGCCCATCAATAGACAATTAGATAAAGAAGAAGCAGTACATATATATATATATACAATGGAATATAACTTGGCCATCAAAAAATAATGAAATGTTACAATTTGCCACAACATGGATGAACCTAGAGGGTATTGTGCTAAGTGAAATAAGTCAGAGAAAGACAAATACCACATGATCTCACCTATATGTGGAATAAAGAACAATATAAATGAACAAACAAAACAGAAACAGATTCACAGATGCAGAGAACAAAGTAATTGTTGCCAGATTTAGGTTGGGGGAAGGCCGGGAGAAAAAGGTGAAGGGAAGAAGTACAATTGGTAGTTACAAAATAATTCTGGAGATGTAAAGTACAGGATAGGGAATATAGTTAATAATATCGTAATAACTATGTATGGTACCAGGTGGGTACTAGACTTACTGGGGTACTTCATAAATTATATAAATGTCTAACAACTATGCTGTACACCTGAAATTAATATAAAATAATATTGAAAACATTTTTAATTAAAAAAATAAAAAGCTACGTGCAAACTCCTTTCAACAAGTAAAAATAAAATAAACTTTGAGAAGGTTAAAAAAATAAAAGAAAAAAGTTTTAGAAGAACTTACAAGTCAAAACGAAGATTCTCTCTTTCTTCAAAAAAGTAGTCCAGAATAAATTTTCTTACAAAATCCGGATTTAATGTATTATCAATTACTTCAGTCCTTCCAAACTGTTGATAAAGAGAGAGAGTTTAAAATCAAGCCTTCCTCAGTTACTTATTACAGTATAGTACTTAGTATTAACATAGTTCCTTGAAAATATAGGCAATAAATATTCAAGTGATGATAAAATAAATTTTTTAGAGAGCAAATCATTTACTCTTATTTACTCGGGAAAATCAGAAAATGGGCGCTGAGTTCATTCAAATTACTAGAAAAGCAGCTCCTGAAATTTCATACAACAAGCTATAACACTCTCCCCTCTTCTCCCACTTAAAAGTCAAATCCTTTTTTAATCAAAAGAAGTTATTTCTACCTTAAATTTAAATTTATCACATATGTTTTGCCTAACTAGGCCAAGGAACACATATTCTTACAGTTGGAGGGGTCAAAGTATCCATAAACAAGCAGTCCTCTGCACAAAACTAATTAGCCTCATTTTGGAAAGATAATCTATTAACACACGTCAATCATTTCTTTTTTGTTTTATTTCATTTTAATTCTTGTGGTATCTGAGCAGCCAAAATGGGACCTATGATTCTTACAAGGTTTTAAGCTAGTGAATTGCACTTTTGCACAGAAAAAAAAAGTTTCTCCACCATAAGAGAAATGGAAACCAAGAAATAAAACTTCACATCTAGTCCTTCTTTTCAATGTGAAGGGAGGCCATTAGGTATTGTCTCCTAAGATAAAGCAGAAATATAAACTTCTCCATTTTTGTATCAGGCTTACATTTTTCCCCTCCTACTGCCATGGAATTCTAATAAGGAAAGTTAACTTTTGGTTCTGAACAGCATTACCATGCTGTCTTATCAGAGAACCAACTTTTATTAAAGTTCAATGAAAATCTATCCTTTTAATAGGAATAAAAGAAATGTACTCATCCACTAAAAGTGAAGGTCATGAGCTTACATAGATTTTGATAATAAAACTATGGTACAGGATATTGATGACAAAGGACTTACTATGGCTATTGTTAATTACCCATAAATGAACAAGTTTGCAGAGGCTTATGTACTGGACAATATTTTATAATCATGGACCAATATCATACAGACAAATCATAACCCAGGTAACTAGTTCAACATTTCCGAAATACTAAACATTTACTTTGAACAGTTATCATTATAGCCATCATTTTTTCAGCTATCATTTTTTGAGCACCTACTTGGTTCTCTTTTCACCCATTACATTAAATCTTTACCATAACCCTCAAAAGTTGGCTTTATTTGTCTCATTTTATAGATGAGAAAATTGAGGCAGAGGATCCCAACCTCAGTCACTGGCTACAAAAGCTACGTTCTTTCTAGAACTCTCGTCTATTTTAGCATAGTACATGTTAGGCTCTGGATAGATTCAACAATGAGCCTATCCACAGTTTCCAATTTTAAGAGAATGGAAACAAGAGCATGTACCTAATAACCACAGGCTGGCAATGTCCACGCACCCCAAAAGAGCAGCGCAGAGGTCAAGGAGTACAAGTCTGAACCAGAGAGAGCCTTAGCCTTTCCAGACTTTTTACTGCCTAAAGATAAAATGATACCCAGACCAGAGCAGAGAACATCAAATTGGCAAATGCATAATACTCTCAAAGAGAAACTCAGCTAGTATTCATATTCCCCAGTGTCCAAATCCTTATTGTGGATTTTAGCCCATACTCACACTCAGAGGGGAGAAGACAGAGTGAAAATTCCCCTGGGCAAACTCCACTGAATTGCAAATCGGCAATTCCCAAGGGCCTATGAGCCATTAAAAATCCACAAGTCTATTTCTTAGGAAACACTGGCTTGTCAGCAATATGTGTGGCCGAGTATACTCTGCTATCTCAAGTAAGGATTATATTTAGCCATCAAAATTTTAGCTAATCTTCTATCAATTATGAACATCTATTACAATATGCCTTCTGACACATAGCCCTGAAATTGCTTTTGACGCTATCACCAGTAACCTTTGTACTGCTAAATCCAGTGGTCACTTTTTGGCCCTCCTCGCACTAGTTTGAGCAGTAGCATTGACACAGCTGTCCATTCCTTCCTTTCTAAAGCTGTCTTATCTGGCTTTTTGATAGCACACTCTCCCATTTTTCTCCTCATGGATTCTCAGGCATATAATCTCTCATCGTCAGAGCACAGTTCTGAGCCCTCTTCATCTGTCTATGTTCACTCTTCTGTTAGGTTATTTTATCTTCTCCTTTGGCTTTAAATCCCATCTATACAATGATAATTTCCAAATGTGTATCATCAGCCCAGACTCACCTGAGTATTGTCTTACAAGCCCCTCAGAACTATCATCTAAATTTTAAATATTTATTTTATACCACAACCACCACCCCAATCCTGGTCCTTACCAAGTCCACCCCTTTTCAATAAATGATACCACCATCCACTTGATTCCTTAGGCCATAAATGGGAGCCATCCTCCTCAACTCCTTTTTAACCTACCAACTCCTGTTCATGATCAATTCATAGATTGTCCATTCCAACTCCAAAACACATCTCACAGCTCTTTACTTCTCCCCATAGTTCCTATCAGCTCAATGCAAGCTTTTCATCTTTCTCATGGACTACCTCAAGGGCCTCCCAACTCATATCTCTGCATAATTACTATTGTTCAGTCTCTAACTCATCCTCCATATAACATCCAGAGCATTCTTCTGAAAAATGTAAACAAGGTCATGAAATTTCACCACTCTAAGAGTCTTTAAAGCTTTCCCGTAGTACTTGGAATCTCTTTTCTTTGGTCTACGGGACTTGGCCCCATCTATCTCTTTAACTTCATCATGGGCCAGTATTCCTCTCTTTCTCTTTGCCCCAGCCAGATGGCTTTCATTCAGGTCCCTTTACACATCAAACCTTTCCCATCTTATGGCCTTTGCACATGCTATTTCTTCTTCCTAGAATGCTCTTAACTCCAATCTTGCATAGCTGACTTTTTTTTATTCTTTAAGCCTCTGCTTAAATGTCAGCATTCTGGCTCTGTATAATAATCACTCTAAAGTTGGTCTCGACCCTAAAATTATTCTCCTTCTAAAAAGCTGTTTATTTCCTACATAAAACTTATACTTTAGAATTATATTTTTATATATTTGTTTGTTTTATATTACCCTCACTAAACAGTTAAGCTCCACAAAAGCACAAGACATACATATCTGTTTGATTGACACCTGTACAAAATTAAATAAATGATTAACTAAAGCAGATTTGCAATATCTTGTTCAGAGAAAAAAATTTCAAGGATAATGTATAGTATAGTACTAATTTTGATTAAAATATATTTATATATACATATAAACATAGAAGATAGCATAGCAGAATGTAGAAATTATTTTCTAATGTTTTTATATGAATGTCTAGGTTTTCTTAATTTCTTGCAATGACTATATTTCATTATAGAATAAATAGAAGCAGTGCTTAAACAAAAAGTTTACATTAATGCAAGTATTGCTTATATTAATTTTTTCTATAATGAAAAGTAGAAATTGGCAATAAGAAATCCACCAATACATTATGACGAGTTCAGCTCATGGGAAATACGTTGATTCTTTCCTAGATGCTGGAATATATTAGCTATCAATCAAGTGATTAATCTTTTTGACTCAAAATAAAATTTGTCTTAGCTAATGCCTTATATTACTAAATAAAGCTTTTCTAATTCCTTGGAAAAAGATGCATATAATGCAGATCAGAAGAGAGTAAAACTTTGAGGAAAGACAATTATTAATAATAATTATGATGATGTATACCCAGAAACAGCTACATTTGAAAGAACTGCAACTTGTATCCTAAAAAGTCTCTTTCTGAATATCTACAATACTGGATTGTCAGAAGCATCACTAAACTAATTACAATAATCTCTGACACATTGAACATATCCATTGTGGACAGTCAAGCACTTTTACAGAATTATACAGTATTAAGTTTCATCATCTCGTAATTAGGAAAAAATGTTCTTTTGATTACCTAGTGTGAAAGTTGTCAGTCATTTGAAAAAAGTACGTAAACTTAGTTTTGTTAGAACCTAAAACATTGTTTCTTGTAAAACTTTAAGCAAAAAATAAAAAACAATTCACGATTAAGTTTTTGAAAGTTTTCCTTTGTTTTACGTTGGAGCTAACTGGATAAATATGTACTTTTCTAATGTAGGAACAAATCTTGAAGAAGTGATAAAATGGAAATACTCCTGATTTCTAAATCGACTAATTGTTAAACCGCTTCAGAGGAGCAGTACTACAAAGAACATTCATCTATTTATGGCACCAAGTGGATGAACTCCGTTTTGAGAAAAATGTTGAGAAGGGTTTAATGTATTGTGAAGGCCCAGAACAACAACTCAGTATCATATTCATTTTTCAACTGAAGTAAAAGTGATGAAGGAAGAAAGTCATCTGGACCAGCACACATCTTTAATTTGGTTTTTATATTAGAATTAAATCTTAGTACCAAAGATATACAGAAGACAGTGTCCACAGGTTAAACGAGAAGACTAGATGAACTGAGTAGTGCAGACAATTAACATAAGTTCAATAAAAAGAACCTCAATTTAGTACTATACATATTTAACTGGTATTAAAGATACCAAGGGGAAGTGAATGTGCACATGTACGTGCACAAACCCAAAACTGAAGATTCACATTCTTATTCAATTCCTCTTCGAAGTTAAACACTATATTACCAGAGAATCCATGGACTTTTTTCTCTAAGAGAAAGAGATATAGTTCTGTCATGTAACTCATTACCCAAGACATTTTTTTTTTAACAAATCAATGATCTGAAATTCATTTAATTATAAGAAGACAAGTAGAAAGTCTGAAGGCTTTATCTAGATCTTACATTATTAAAGATCAATGAGATGTAGCTATAAATGCAGATATGTATGTACACACACAAAGAGAGACAGAGAAAGAGAGAAAAGTAAAGCAACTTCCCTCAATTCTAATATCTTGGTTAAGATAGAATATTTCACATAAAAGTCTTTCTTTCACTTTTTAGGATCTTCTATTTTTAGGAATAAACCTAAATTATTAACCATCAAAAAAAGGACATCTTGGTCATGTCTATGTAATTGCCACACATAAGATATAGAAAGGACTAAACTCCATCCATTTTTAAAATTAGATTACAGTATTTTAAAACCTTAGTTAAAACATTTTAATATTAAATTATACTCTAAAAAATAATCATATTTTAAGGAACTGCTTTTACCATGTCTCTGCTTGCTATGTTTTGCTATATAAAGAGAAAAAAACTCAATTTATCCAGGAGATAAATTGTTTTTATTTATGTTTAGTTTTTCATTTATGTGAGACAAAATATTTTTACATAAAATAGGCAGATTATTATTTTAATTATTTTACATTAAATTATTTCAAATTATATTGCCCAATTATTTTAAATTAGATTATCTTATTTAGGTGGCTATCTAAATTCAATTGAAAATAAACTTGAAAAATGCATTCATATCCAACTCTGATGCTTTTGGATATTTAAAAACAGATTTACGCACAAATGAACAAATGTTGTTGACTGACATTAACTAAAAAGTAGTCAAAAATGTATTTTACATACTTAACACTAACTTTTGCTCAATTTCTAAGAAATCCTTCAAATTAATAATTCCTGGACCTTTAAGAATTATTAAATTCTATTATTGCCTTTCTTAAGTTCGTGAAACACACTTTCTCCCCTTCTGGAAATTATTCTATTATGTAAGAAATTATTATGTACACAATTTCAGTACTGAGATTCTTAAATTCTCGGTGCTTATTTTTATGACTTTTAGTCAGTTTGTTTTGTTGAGATTTTTATAGGAAAATAGAAACATTACAAATTAAATCTGAGAATTATTTTCATTCAAAAGTGTTCATAACAAACTTTTAGTTCTGTCAATGGCAAATTAAATTGTTTCAGACCAAGTGTTACTTGAAAAGTTGAACAAAATAGTAAAGTAATCTTTTTGGAGGCACCAGAGAGCGTATAAAAACTTGTAAGTTGTGAAAACAAAAACCTAGAGGAAAGAGAAGCCAGAAGAGGTACCCTGCAGGGTCCTACATTTCAAAAAGAAAAGCCAAGCTGAGCAGCGATTTCCAGTCTCATCAAACTAGGCAAGACAACGGAGTTTTTAAAAATCCATGAAGAGGTTATATGCACACACATTCTATATTTTCCTTTCCCTTGTCAATATGTTTAAATTTTGAAAAAAGATGGATTTAAAAAATAAGGCAACAGAGGCTTTGGATTGAGTATGTATCAAGGAGTAAGGATGAATCAATCAGAAAAGCATTGCTCAGGAGCAATGAAGCTTGGCTTCGAGTCAGTCAAATCTTTAACTGAATTAAGGTGAATTTTTCCTAGTATAGTTGTCTCCCCAGAAGCAAAAGTAAACCCACACTGGAAAAATATGAAATCATCCAAAGCCTCAAGTTATCTCTAAGTTTTCCTATTCAGTATTCAGCAATTATTGTCAGGCGTGAGGACTTCTGCCTCCAGCTGTAATGGAGTCACTCCTAACAGACTAACAATACTCCTGCTGAGAACCTCAAAAGGTAGATAAAATACAAAAACTTATTGTTTGGTATTATTGCATATTGCAAAGGCAGCCAAGAATTGATGGGTCCAATTATAGAGAGAAGGGAAGTTAATTAGTGTTACTCAACTTTAGCTTGGAATGACCAGTGACAAAGAAAAAAGTCCAGATTAAAATGGAGAGAGAAGCAAAGCCAGGAAGTCTCGGCATACTGATAAAGCTAACAGACTTCACCTTCGCCTTATAAACTATGGGCAACTTATATTAGGCCCCACTTTAATTATCTATGGCTAGGAATATTTGTAAAACTACCTTAAGTCCTTTTCTCAGAAGAAATATTTCAAGGCCTATCTGCAGTTCTCTTTCCAAAACTGTTATGGATGACATTAGGAATCCAAATAAGTGTATACAGTATTTTCCTTAGAAAAATACAACATATTTTTGCAAAAACAGCAATGCCTTAACAGGAACTACACATTCCACAGAACATGTTGGTTTTTCGAAGTTCTTTCAACCACATGCTACACAGCTGTTCTTGTAAGAGAATGTGGAACATCTTCTGCTACAATCCTCTTAATCAGTCCCAGTAGAGAAGTCATGACACCTGTAGTGAGAATCCTTCAAATGTCTGCTAGAAGACAATCTCTATACAGCAAATGCTCAGCAGTATATTGTAATTAAAGAATTTTTTTAAAAGGATAGAAAAGAAAACCAAACCAAGCAAAAATACTCAGTTGCTCTGCAACATGAATCCAATAGTGAAGGCAGTGTCAGGAGCCACGCCAGGCTCCATGGTTTAGCAACAGTGACGTCTATAGACCGTGGGGTTTCCTCTTTCTTATACCAATAATTTTAGATGTTTCGCTCTAATATTTCTATAGAACAAAGAGGAGGAATGAAATGAGTATCTCCTAAACTTTAAGAGGTAAATAGCATGTTTTCAACAGATGCTATTATTCAAATTCCACAATATGTCAATAAAGTTACAATAAAGAACAGCAAAACAAGCTCTGGGCACTCAGAACTAATTAGCATATCACATAAATGTTCTCACATGAAAAATGTGACCTTTGTACCAAGTGATCTAAAGGGATTCTTCTAACTCATAAATTCTGAAACCATGGTAAGTGTGTGTGTATTTGAGGGTATCTTCAAATTTATCTTTTCAACAAATATTAATTGAGTACCTCCTAAGAATAAAACCCTGTCCTAAAGGCTGTAGTGCAGGAGCTTGACCTTTAAGGAGCACTGAGTTAAAAAGTGAAGCTAAAACATATAAAAAAATAACTTCACAAAAAAAGTGCTGATGTTTGTTGAGTGGTTTAAAGTAGAAGGTGACAAGGACCATAAGAAAGATATAGAAGTTACAGAATTTCAAAGGTGCAAGGAGGAAATTCTAGTCGTGAAATTTAGAAAAGACAAGTACATAGAGTAACATTTAAGCTGAGTTTTGAAGAATTTTCTCATCCTTTCTGAATATGTGTGTGTTTATGTTATATGTATTATTCAGAATAGCAATGAATAAATGTTAAAGTAGATCAATGTCAATGGAATGGCGCAGAAGCAGAGACAATGTTAAACTATAATCAGCATTTGGCAGATTTGCCTCCAAATTACAATCACTGTGGGTTACAAAGAGCTTCAGCTTGCTTTCTTTCATCACGTACTAACTTAGGGAATCTGGAACCAATCCTATAATTTAAAATGTTTAAAAATAATTCACAAAAATAGATTACCAATAGATAACTAAAATTTAACTCAAAGAAATTAATTGCAACATTTTCAGAATCTCTCAAAGTCAAGTGTACATCCTTAGGAATGTCACTTTGCTATTTCCACTTGCCACTAAGAGGTTTTTATATTTTCATAATTCATGGCACTTAAGTATCATTTCTAGATCCAAAATTATTATGCACTAAAATATAATTTTAGTTTTAAGATTCTTTACTTTGAGAGCTTTTGATAATTCACTATCCTTAGGACGTATTGAAGATATCCAGGTAATTCTAATAGTGTCAGATATAATTTTAAAATTGCAGATTTCAACTACAAAATAAATTTAAACAATTTTTGTATCACTTTATTTTGTATCACTTTATTTTAAACTCTTTTTTAAATTTTTTTATTCCTCCTTACTATGTGAAAGTAATTCATTTCAGAACACAAAATCACATGCTCGCTACTATGTTCTTTTCCAGGATACATCTAAATTCAATACAAACACAACCACTACATTATAGACACAGTGCTGATACCTAAATCAGTAACTTGATTGTAGAGACACACTGGAGTTCCTAGTAAAACTCTCCAATGATGCTGCATGCTCCTTGAGATAGAAATACTGTACTGTCTATTTTGAAATTTTAATGCAGCTAATTAATAGGTACCAATAAATACAGGCCAAATTGATAAACAGATAGATATATTTGAAATTATTAATAAAGCATCTATAATATTATTTTATTTGTCTGATTCCAAATATATTGAGAGTAATTATTGAAGGGGTTTAGAACAGGCCTCCCCAAGATGAGTCACTTTGGCTGAAGAAAAATTGAGACCCTGTAGGCTCACAAGAGACTTTTACCACTCGTTTAAAGAATTTAAATTAGGGGCCTTTCCCATAATAAGAGTTGTCACCAAAAATAATATTTTGTACACTGACTATAGAGTAAGACAAACTTTTAATTACTGAACATGTGCTCTTATTATCGTGTAATGATCTTCCTCCTCTCTGAAGCTCAAAGGCGTCTTACCTCATCCTATACCTCATTTTCTCTTTCTGTCCCTGAACTTCTCAGGTAGGTATGTTGGGTCTCTAACTCTCATGTAGGTGGGGTTCCCATATGTACACTTATAATTAAATTTGGCCATGTTCTCTTGTTAATCTGTCTCATGTCTATTTGCTTATTAGACCAACCAAAAGAACCTGGAAGGGTAAATTTCTTCCCCTCCCCCATAGTATCATACTGGTTTTTGCTATCATTTTGTAAAATAATGTTCAATATTTAAAAGATATTTCGATGAACTGATAAAATGAGTAGAAAACTCTTTTGGAATGCTATACCACCATAAAATTGCAGACTTGCAAGGAAATTAGAGCTAATCAAGTACAACTTCTTACCTGATCAATCGGTCTAACACCTGTCTGAATACAGGTCAATCTCTAGAGTCCCAGGATACCATTCTAGAAAACCCATTCTACAGTGGGATACTGTAAATGTTACAAAGGTCTTCTCACAATAGACTAAATAATGCCTCTGTCTCTCCATCCTTTGGGTCAAATTTTTTGTTTCCCTTTTTCTGTTTCAACACCAAGTAAGTATATATCCATTTCCAAATGAAAATACTTTAAGAATTTGAGGACAATTATTATGATTATTCAGAGTCTTTGCATCTTTCAATTTAAACATTCCTTTATTCATATGGCATAGATTCTATCTCTTTCTTCAGGATGGTGGCTCTCCTTAAATACAGAATTGGCATTTCAATGGTCTCAAATGAAGAACTGAAAAATAACACTGCAAATTTGCTCCCAATAGAGCAAAATACAATAGTATTCGATTGAATCACATGAAATTTCCAACACTCAACCATTTTTGACCTATAAAAATGACAATTTCATATAGCTCAACACAATAGCATTATCCTCCCTGATGTAAGCGCTGCACATCCATCAATGCATCCTCAGATTGCATTAGCTTTTTAGCAGCTGTGTAACACCACAGCTTCATATTAGGTTTGAGGCTAAGTTAATCTCATAGGTCATTTTCCCATCAACTGCTGGGCTTGTGAAATGAATTTTATAGAATTTTATAATGCAGGAATTTACTTACCTGCCACTTACTGTTTGTTATACTTATAAAAGTTTTCTTGATCTCTTAGAATCCCAATGTATTCTTAATCATTTAGTGCTCACTGTGTGCCAGACACTGTTATCTGTGGTTCACATTTAATCCTGACAACAACCATATGAGATAGAATCATTATCATCATTCCCCACATTACAGAGGGGGAAACAGAGACACTGAGGGGTTAAATGCACCCTCTTAACCACCACATCACACTGGCTCTCAAAATAAGGAAACTGTCATTCTCATATAGTGTATTTCACTTTTCCACCCCTTTCTTTTATCTAGCAAGTTCAATTAGCTGCTAAATACCATGGATTTTAGCTACAAAATGCTTGTCTCTTGCATCTGGCATTTCCTTTCTATTCCTGAAGATCATCCTCTAGTTCTTTACACTTTTAATTCTTTTGAAATTCTGTCCATTGAAATTGCCTCTTAACTGGTATCTCCCCATTTGTCCACCTGCTTCTACCTACTCTATACAATTCTGGGACCTATTTCTCATCACTTTCTCAATTTCTACTTTGTTTTTATACCCCCTTTGAGTATTATTCCCTCTTACGAATACTTCCTTTTCCTTCAAAGAGAAAAAAATAAACATGAAAAATACTGTTTTCTGTTACTATTTTAAAATTATGCCATTTCCCCCAAAAAGCCTCCTTCTATTTATCTTTCATTCAGAGTCAAGCTTTAGAAAATAAAGATAAATTTATAGAATTTCTTTTCATTAATAAAATAGAATGTAAAGGTTGAGATCAGATAAGGATTCTGCAAAGCAAGGTGGCCGAATAACGGGTTCTGGAGCCAGATGGCCTGGGTTGAAATCTCCACTCTGTTTTTTACAACTGGGTAACTTTGGTCAAATCACTTAAGATTTTTGTGCTTCAGTTTTCTCATGTGTAAAATAATGATTTTAATAACATCTACCTCTTAAGGTTGTTGTGAAAACTAAATTGGTCAATATATCTAAAGGGCTCAGAACATTAGTCATTATTATTACAAAAGACCTTTAAATTAAGTAAGAAATGTATATCATTGCTTAGGTAATAGGAAAGCCTCATCGTTAGGGATCTGCATTGGTCCAGATACCTGTTCCTGTACCTTATGGATCTTATCTCAGTTCCTTTATTGATTCCTTAAGTAATGTTATTTTCTGAACATTCCTAGTAAATCCTCAGCCCTATCTAGCCTAACCTATGGTTAGTTAGTTATTCCAAAGGATTGTGCCAGGCCTTTGAAAGAGAACTGTAGAGTGAAGAACAAAAGAAAAACATCTATTTGGAAAATGATCAAAGGAATAATTAGAAAAACAAGAGAGAGAGGCATAGACTCATCAGAAGACCAAAAGTAACATGGGTCTCAATAAAACAATGGCTCATCTGAGATTTTCTTTTTTTATGAAAAAGAATTTATAACACTGGATAACATTAAAGGAGGAAGGTATGGGAAAGAAAATCAGGGATGGCTGCAAAAATTGCAGTTTGGTATTTTGGCTGGTGATATTATATTTGGAGCGAAGAAGAAGCAGGCATGGTGAGTTTACATTTAGTTATGTACAATCTGACATAAATATCAAATAACCATATGGAAATGTGCAGAAGCAATTAGATAAGAGAAAATGGTGCTCAGTATCCCACCTACTATTATCGATAGGGACAATTTTTGAATTGGTTTATTCTCTCAGTTTTGGGAATAAATTACAATAATTTTTTCTTACCCTGTATCTCACAATTGAGACACTGTGGTAAAATGGCTGGCTGCAAAGCAATCTGTAGCAACAAATAGCACGAATCTCACTAGGGAAATCACACCAGAACCTGTAACCTCATTAAAACAATTCACCAACTTCCTGTGGTAACCAGCAACCACAAGCAGATGGAGATACCTCTTATTTTAATATGCTTGCCTCCCTTCCTGCACACATCCTTCCATTTGAACATAAACATACTCTAAAATATAAATTAATTAAAATAATAATTCTGCCTCCTTGCTTTTGTTTCACTAAGCAAAATATAGTTGTATTAGGAAACTGAGTTTCTTCTTTATTTTCAAATAATAAGTTACTAACTGGCAAAAAACAGATGATAGTTGATATCATTACCACACTTAAAACGCTTAATGTGATATTTTATGAAAATCATCAGTTGATCTCTAAAAGGGAGACTAAGTCCACAGACTTCAATTACATAAGGATTGCAACACATTAAATTACTTCTAACTGGGGAAAGTACAAGTTCAAGGGTAAAATATTCCACAGGAAGGTCATAAGTCAGCCAAACATTCAGAATTATTAAAAATAAAATGTAAAGATTACTTTCATAAAATAAAGAAGAAATTCAATCTTTGGGTTTTAAAAGACTTAACTAAAAACAGGAATGTATCATCTTCATCAAACTGTAACTTACACCATATCTACCAGCACAGCGATTTTTTTTTAAAAGTTTTAATTCTTACCTCTCTCCATTCTTTATTTCCAACTCCTTGTACATATAAGACACAAACTACAAAAGATGAAAATATGTATATATAAATGTCATTTATAGACATCAGATCCAAAAGTGTATAATTTATTTTTCAACTATCCAAAAAAACATCAAAATTAATTCCTAATCCCTAGCCTTACTCTTGCAAGAAAATTGCTAGTAAATTATAAAATGAATGAAATATTTTATTAAAAAAAAACAAAAAACAAACTATATCAGATCTTTAGAACTTATTATATAGAGAACTTGTCACATAAAAAATATAATAATTTACTAATGTCTTCTATATTATGCTACATATGTGGGAAAATTTTAAATCTATAGTTTAACAGTTTGAAATATTTCATTATGTTACTAGACATAAGTCAGAGCTTTCCCTAAATACATATTGTGCTCAAAGTCATCATAGAAAGAACAACTTAGAGTATATCACACTTTATATTTAATTTTTGCAACTCCCACCCTCAATACAAGCATATCTCATTTTATTGTACTTTGTAGATATTTCATTTTTTACAAATAGAAGTTTTATAGCAATACTGTTAAGTCTATAACACCATTTTTCCAACAGCAGTTGCTCACTTCATATCTCTGTGTCATATTTTGGTAATTCTCTCAGTATTTCAAACATTTTATTATTATATTTGTTATAGTGATTTGTGATCAGTGATCTTGGATGACACAATTATAATTGCTTTGGGGATGAAAATATAAGACGGCAAACTTAATTGATAAATGTGTGTGTTCTGACAGCTCCACTGACTGGCCATTCCTCCATCTCATTCCCTCTCCTCAGGCCTCCCTATTCCCTGAGAGACAACAATATTGAAATTAGGTCAATTAATAACCCTACAATGGCCTCTACGTGTTCAAATGAAAGGCAATGTTGTACATCTCTCACTTTAAATCAAAAGCTAGAAATGATTGGGCTTAGTGAGGAAAGCATGTTGAAAGCCAAGATAGGCCAAAAGTTAAGCTTCTTGTGCCAGTTAGACAAGTTGTAAATGCGAAAGAAAAGTTCTTAAAGGAAATTTAAAGTTCTACCCCAGTGAACACACAATGATAAGAAAGCGAAACAGCCTTATTGCTGACATGGTCTGTATAGAAGATCAAACCAGCCACAACATTCCTTTAAGTCAAAGCCTCATCCAGAGCAAGGCCTTAACTCTCTTCAATTTTATAAAGGCTGAGAGAGATGAGGAAGGTGCAGAAGAAAAGTGTGAATCTAGCAGAAGTTCATTCATGAGGTTTAAGGAAAGAAGCCATCTCCATAACATAAAAATAAGAGGTAAAGCAGAAAGTGCTAATGTAGAAGCTGGAGCAAGTTACTCAGAAGATCTAGCTAAGGTAATTAATGAAGGTGACTACACTAAACAACAGATTTTCAAGGTAGACAAAGGAGCCACATATTGGAAGACAATGCCTTCAAGACTTTCACAGCTAAAGAGAAGTCAACGTGTAGCTCCAAAGCTTCAAAGGACAAGCTGAGTCTCTTATTAGGGGCTAATACAGCTGATGGCTTTAAGTTGAAGCCAATACTCATTTACTATTTCCAAAATCTTAGGGTCCTTAAGAATTACGCTGAATCTACTTTGCCCGTGCTCTATAAATGGAGCAACAAAGCCTAGATGGCAGCACACCTGTTTACCATATGATTTACTAAATATTTTAAGCCCACAATTAAGACCTACTGCTCAGTAAAAAGACTCCTTTCATCATATTACTGCTCATTGACAATGCACCTGGTCCCCCAAGAGCTCTAGTGGAGATGTATGAAATTAATATAGTTTTCATGTCTTCTAACACATCCATTTTGCAGCCCATGGATCAGGGCACAATTTCAACTCTTGAGCCACATTATTTAAGAAATAAGTTTTGTAAGGCTATAACTGCCATAGAGAGCGATTCCTCTGCTACATATGGGCAAAGTAAATTGAAAGCCTTCTGGAAAGAATTCACCATTCTAGATGCCATTAAGAACATCTGTGATTTATAGAACAGGGTCAAAATATCAATATTAACAAGAGTTTGCAAAAAGTAGATTCCAAATCTCATGTATGACTTTGAAGGGTTCAAGACTTCAGTGTAGGAAGTAACTGCAGATGTGGTAAGAAATCCTGTCAACCACAAAGGGAAGTTGCAAAAGAAAGATTAAGCATTTGCGGTAAAGATTAAGGGATAAAAAAAGTTTCACCCATTTGTCACATATGCCCTAGGAATTTTTAACACCCACAAATTATAATGCTATTTCCCAATGACCACCTCAAGAATTCTAACATCTGACAAAACTTTTCCTACATTTTTTCACATATTTGTAGAGATGGAGAGCTGGTTAACGTCAATTTTGAAATATTACAAGATTTATAAACAGTAGCTGACACATATATTAATTTTGCTGTTTTCTAATTCAAAACTTTTTGTCTTTTTTATTTTACAAGATATCTCTAATTTTCAAAATCTCTAATTAGAAATCAAAAAATTAAGCTCATAAAACATATATTTCACTTGGTCATATATGCCTTTATATACCGTTTTTATTTGCAAAAAGTTTTAAAAAAAGAAAAAAAAAAAGGGAAAATATTACTCAGTGACTAAATCATTTAAAATTATGGCCTGTAAGGATTGTCTTTCAAATATAATTTCTACCATATGGTCATACCACAAGGCTGTACTTTCAAAGCTGAATTGTCCTACACTGGAGTCATCTGCAGTTTCATCTTATTCTCAAAATGCTAAGCAATTCCCTCTTTAGCCAGAATACTGCCTAGAGAGATGAGGACACAGGGCTTGCGATCATTCCTCTTCTTGCTTTCTAGACTTTAAAACAAGTATTTAAACAAGAACTATGAGTTCATACAATTTTTGCAAAATCAAGTGAGTAAAATAAGTAGACTGTTTCAAAAGCAACTTAACAGATACTTACTTGGATCAGATTTAGAAAATGTGTCTCTGTCAAGAAGATTTCTGTTGAATAAAAAAAATTTTTACATGAATATAAGGTCAAAATATTTATATAAATATATAATAAATACAAATGTGTATATATTCCATATAATGATTATACACATATATACAAGACTGAATAAAAACTTGCTAAAGATCTGCTAGTACTTATTCAAAGAACATCACTGGAATTTGGGAAGCTAAGGGGGTTATTTGTTCAGTCTTGCACTGCAGTTAGCCCATAACAAGACTCTCCACATTCTAAGATCAATATCTCTGAGAGAATTAACTTAGGTTTCCTTTTATCCCTTCATTAATAAATACAGAGATGCTCAAAAATGTTTCCTGAATTGAATTGTGAGTTGCTACTAATGCAAAATTGTTTGAGATTCAGAGCACATAATCACATTAGTCCATACAATTAAAAGGCAACAGCAAAAGCACCATCTATTGCCATTCAGGTGACATCAACTCTAATGAGTTTTATGTTGCTATTTTGGTTTGGGAATTTAAATTGAATGTACAGATCTTGCTTGAAGATTCTTCTCAGTTGAGGAAAGGATTCTTCTCAGTTGAGGAAAGGTAGACAAGGCCATGATTAGCATCTACCTATTCTTTTTTTACACATATTTCAACATTTACAACAGAATAAAAAAAAACCAGAAAGTGTAAGTCTGGATTCATCTGGTGTTGGGGTTACCTTCAATGAGCAATGCAGTCCTATACTCTATGCTCATAATGATAACACTGAGTAATAAAAAAAAAAAGTTAAGTTCACTGTGCTTTGATTAACAAGGCAGCCAATTACTAAAAAAAAATTCTATCTAAATTTTTTTCTAAAATGTGATCATTTGAAATTATATCCTCATCTGAAAAACTTGGCTGTCAAGAATGAGGACTTGAAGTTTCCAAAAATTAAATGTGTGCTTCATATTCATTCTCCATTAATTGGTAATAATTTGTATTAGTTAAATTATATTTCTGTATTTAATAATACTTATAAGAATCTCATCTTTAAGCTGTCTTATTCCTCCACCAGGACTACGACTCGTGTGCATTTATCTAGACTGCTCTTGGTATTTGAAAGGCCTTCATTTTGCATATATATCTGATATCCTTCTTTATTGCAGGTTCTCAAAAGTTATGGCTTCTGTGGAATCACTGTACACTGATAAAATCTGTTTTAGAATAGCCAACAGAACAAGTAGCACAGACCAAAATAAAAATGAGATTATGTCTTGAAGGATTCCTAGAAAGAAGAGAAAATATCAGACATATTTATATTTGGAATTAAGTCAGATTCAAAGACCACCAGTCAGAAATCAAATAAAATGATCCTTCTGTACCCTATGCAGACACTGTGACTCCAGCAACGGTTGGTAAAGAGTAAATTAAAACATTTCCATTTGAGCAATTACCGTGATGTATTTTTACAAAAAGTAGTTTTCCACATAAGGGGGAAATTCTCCAGGTCTTCCTGTGTCTCCAGCTTGTGTTCATTAAGTGTCCTAAAAAAATTGTAATTCAACTCTTTCTTCTGGGTTCATAAAAATCAAGGAGACATGACAGTGGAAGATAATGCAGTGTGTTTGGAACTCAAAAACTAAGTTATACACATATTTAGAAGAAAATCATGTAAGTTTCAGTGCCTTGTTTATCTTTTAACCCATTTCCCATTTAGAAAAAAAAGTGCAGCTCACTGCCAGCATTACTTTAATTTTACATAAACACACTATTTGAGGCTGAAACAAATCTGACTGGTTTTCAATGTGAAAATAAAATATAAAAACTGTTCTTAGAGTTATTTCTAAACAGTTCTTGTCTCTAATCCTAATGTAAACATAAATCAAATTCATCAAATGAATCTTCGGCTAACAATTGTTCAAGAACGATGTTAACATTATGCTCAGGAATGCTACGCTTTCTAGGATTTAACATTTTCAGCCATCAAGAATTACTATATTTTGTAAATGGAAATATCATTAATAAAACCAGAATGATATACTAGAGCAATGCAAAAATAATAATAAAAGCAAGATATTTCACGGCAAACTTTGGGGGTAAGGTTAGGACTATAATCCACAAGTCATCTCAGGGTAAATGCAGCAGCTGCAAGCACCACCAGCAAGTATTCTTGGGGCAAAAAGGAAATGGGTTAAAAAAAAGCTACGATTTTTAACCACAAACTTAAAATGCTGGATTTCTATCAATAATAAAGATAATTATTCTTCATCATAGATTTTACTGCTCACATTGATTCGTCCAGTCATTTTGATCCATAATACATAATGGTAAAGGTCAAAACCAAACAAAGAGATGGAAAATCTTAGATCCTTCTCATATGATGAGAAGTAAAACTCCATAAACTCTTCATAACAATCCCTGAAACTTATAATTTAACTTTCCCTGTACTGTCTGATGATAAATTTCATCTATACTTTGGTCATATGACTGTAATAGAATAGACCACCTCTGACTAGATTTAATTTCCAAAGACTATTTACTCAAACATATATGATTTTAAAAATTTGGAAAAGGCAAATATTCTTAAATTATATATGTATATATATATACACACACACACACACACACACACACACACACACACACACATACTGTAAAATAGCAGGGATTATCAAAACACATCATCCAGTTTGGATTTATGACAAGAATGCAAGATTTTTCACTTTCTAAATCCTACTAGAAACAAAGTACATTCACATTAAGTAAAATGAGAAAGGTATTATTGCAAAGGCCATTTTACAAAAAAAAAAAATAAACAAAAAACTAAACTGAAGCTCAGAGACACTGAGTAAATGAATAAGAGCAAACAACCCAGTACAGAATAATCCAATGCAGCCAAATCCGAATCTGATTTCCCTGTTCTTTACAAAATCCCTTGCAGTCTAAAGAAGTCCAGAAAAATCAACTTATTTTCCTGTGAGAGTTGGAAATGTAGAAGGCCTCAGTTATATCTATCGGTTGAGCCACTAGAGTATCAAATAAAATAAACTGTAGTTCATGGACAAACATAAAGAGAGATGCTGCCTACAGAATGAAAAGAAAGGAGGCCAAACATAACTGCACTTAACAGAAAAATATTTTTTGTTTTCCATATGAGGTAATTTGAAAAATAGCATGAGTATGTCCTCACACAGACATACACACATCTCACATCTGCCTTGTTTTCTTTTTTAATTTTTCAATTACAGTTGACATAAAATATTAGTTTCGGGTATATGACATAGTGATTACATACTTATATGGGAAGGCTACTTCTTCCTTCTATGAAGGTGTCATTTGCTTGAGCTAGAATGCCTATAAATTTATGTCTATAATTTTAGAACATGATGTCAAACTTCATTAGGTGAAAAGTCCTGAACGTGTCATTCTATTCTGTAAATCTATGCAGCCAAAACAAGGAACTAAACAAATTACTGAGAAGAAATTATGGAAAAATACAGTGTGTGAATTAGAAAATTTACCTGAAAAACTAACAGAATCAAAATTATAATCTGTGAATCACCTGAGCTGTTCTAGTAAACCACTCATCCTCAAACTCCAACTGAAGTGTCTGGACTATAGACTTAAAGGAATACAACTGAAATAGCGTAACTAAACCTAAGGTCCAATCAAAGTCTAACGTGCATGAAGAAATACTGAGTTAATGGAAGAGATGTATTTCATATGAAGTCGGAAATAGGAGTAGATGTGCAAGAATTTATTAACACCTTTCTAGGACCATGCAGGCAAAAGGATCCCCTGACTATCCGCTTCTACTATTCAATCCTCATAGATATGAGTCCCTTATGACAAAGACTGATACAACAAGCTGTCCTCCCTTGATGACAATAATCAGCTAGTTCATCCGATAACCCTACCTGCTCGGATTTTATGCCCAATAAGTCACCTCCCAACTTTAAGATACTTTCTCATAAAGTCATTAGCACAAAACTGCGTTGAGTGGCCAATGTGAATGTTACAGTTTTCTTGACCATAATAGTTTTTATTCTCAAATAGCATTCCAAGACCTATACTAAACAGCCAGTTAGTATAGCCTCTTAAAATGATATCTCAGGTTTGTCTTTCTCTACCTGGAAAAGAGAAATTCTCTTTAAACTTCAGTGCAATTCTGCAAGTATTTTTCAAGCAAACACTCTATATTCAAGATCTAACTACCAAAGATACAATAAATATTAAAGACATATTCCCTTATTTCAAGAAGGCTGAATTTTACTAGGAAGACATACTTATAGAAATAACTAAATAGCAATATTGGATGGTAGATAAATTAAGCTTATTGTAGAGAGAATGAACAATAACCTAAAACGTCAAATTGATTCAGCTGCAACTAAAAAAATAAATAGGTACAAATTAGCTCTGATCTCAACTATTTTTTTACTATAATAGAAAAAAAAAACAATTTATAGGTATGTCTATAAAATTAAAATAATCTAAATGAATCTATATCTTGAATCAAGTACCTTATTTTAAAAAGCTCAAGTATCTTTTTATATTTACATCTAATAAGGCTTTATTAGTGAAAAATTAAAACTTCCAATTCTTATGTAAAATGAGCATAATAACATGATCTATTAAGGTAAAAGTGATTTTTGAATTAAACTAAAATTTCAGGACTGCTGCTAACTCTCTCCTACTCAGTAAATGAAATCATCTAATAAATACTGTTCTTTGGTAGTGTAGTAAATACTGAATTTTTAAAAATGCTTTAAAGGGAAAGCAAATATTATACTACCACAATTTTTTTAAAAAAATCTATTTTAGAAAATCTATTATGAATTTTTAAGTAAATAGTTTCAGAGTAAAGACAATTTTACTACTTGTGACCTTTTACAATGCTAATTTAACAAAATGTACAATATAACTTGTTTTAGTGAATAAGTCCTCAAACTGAAGGTATGAAGTGAATTTCAGAAAGCACTGTTACTTGTGATTAACAAGCTTTTAGACATTTAAAGGGGCTCTACTGCTGTACCCGAGTGGAATAGTTCTATTTAATTTTTAATAAGAACAAAATCATAGCTTGTAAATAAAGCTAAACGACAACAAAAAAATGGTTATATTTCATTTTCCACAGGAACAAAACTACGGCCTATAGAGTGCTTTTTACACCATTGACCAGTGCTTTTTACAAACATTATTCAGCATAAATTTTCCACATGTTGACAGAGGACATCTCTGCATCATATGATCTTCCCTGAAAACTATTCCATATCTATAAGCAAAATGATTCTGGGTTTAATTAAAATTTAGGAAATTATTAGGAACCTTTTATTTACCTATTATTCAGTGTAGGCTCAAGACCGCTGACCACCTGCAAGGAGTTTGCTAAATACCACTGCGCAGCTGCAAAACCTAACAGGCTTGCACTTAAGCAAGGGTTCAACAGCAACTACTGAATGAGTGAAGTTTCAGTATCTAACCAAAAGCATCAGCTTTTTACACTTTATATATGGTGAGGTGTTTCATTATGGAAAGAAGAGTAAAAGAGGAAGTTGGCATTTGGGGCCTTTGCCCTAATAAGCACTCCATTAACTGAAAATACCTGAGAGTGACTGCCTTCCTGGGACTGGAAACAAGCCCCATGTCACCCAGGGCCCTTATTTTGGGCATCATATTGTCTGATAGATTGGAATTAGGAAGTTCTTGATATATATTTCAACATATACACACAATGTCTTTGCAGATGTGATTAAACTACAGCACCGGAGATTTTTTTTAAAATAAAAACAAGGAAATCAAAACTTTTTTTAACCAACTGAACAGAAATTGTTCAAGTCTTTGGAAGTGCTTTGACTGTCAAACTTAATCTCCTCTGACTCATTTATTCATTGTTTATTTTATTCATTAAACAAACATTATCTCTGGAAATTTAGCTATATAAATTTAAGAAAATTATTTTTCCTGAAACTGTAATTTCTATGGCAAGGGAAAACAGATTGTGCATAGGCAAAAAGTAAAGCATAAGAAATTTTAAAAAAAGGAAGTATTTTGAAATTGATGCTTACTGAAGAGTCAAAATCAGCAGGAATCTAAGATACCAAGTAATTCTGAAGAATAGGATCATTAGAAAAAAGATTCAAATGTAATGTTCAAATATTCTTGAACATTACTTAAAAGGAAAGCCAGGCTTTTTCAAAATCTGACATATCTCAGAGTTCTGGTGTTCCTGGGCTAAAATAAATAGAAGAACTGATTGGTTTGAAATATTGTAAGGGTTACTCGCAGTGATGCAAGCTATCAGAAAAAAAGATACAGAACCCAATCCCTGATTTCGGCTCTAAAAGAGAAATACAACATTATGTTAACAAAATGGACAGGATACAAAGAGACTGAGAACAGAGTATGGGTCTTCTTAAAAACCTAAAACTCATATACAAAACTAATCTCACCATCCTATCTCATTGAAATGGCAACCGCCATGGAAGGTAGAATAATAGCCCCCCACACACAAAGCAGGCCCTAATCCCCAGAACCTATAAATATGACCTTATTTGGGGGAGAGGGGAATGTCTTTGCAGATGTGATTAAACTACAGCACCTGAGATGAGAGATGAGATTATCCTGGATTATCTGAGTGGGCCCTAAATGCAATCACATATAAGAAGACGGCAAAGAGAGATCTGACACAGAAGAGAGGAGGACGCGAACAGAGCAGAAAGAGATTTCTAGACTCCACTCTTGAAGACTGAGGTCATGTGCCCACAAGGTATGCCGGCACCAGAAGCGGGAAGAGGCAAGGAATGGGTGGATTCTCCACTAGACTGTCCAAAGGGAGAGCAGCCCTACCAACACCTTAGTTTCTGCTAAGCAAAAAATGATTTCAGACTGCTGGCCTCCAGCACTGTGAGAGAATAAACTTCTGCTGTGTTACGCCAACAAAATTTGTCGTCATTTGTTATAACAACCACAGGATACTAAGACATGTCCGATTCACCTCTCTTCCAAGTGAGAACCTGGTGTCGTCCTCTCTTTTCCTTCTCCCTCTCCTCTAATACTTCCCCACTTTGGCTTCTGCTTCCAGGTCTAACTATTTTCTAGACTTCAGAGATCTTAACTGGTCTTCCTGCCTCCAATCTCTCACTTCATTCACCAAGATGTCTCCAAGAGAAAATTCTCTACAGTTTTACCTGACCAAATGGCTCCATTGCATAAAACCTATTTATTACCAACAGAAGCTCCGAACTCCTTCCTTGACATAATATTAAACACCTGCTACATTCTGATCCTGGCTTTATCTCCAGGTATACCTCCATCCACATTTCATATCATAGACTCTGCTCCGAACATTTCATATATTTTGCGGTCCCTTAAACTAACATTGCCTGCGTTTTCCATACTTATGTTTTACCTATAGCATTCCCTTTCCTTGAAATTTATTCACCAACCTGATTCCTCCTGGGAAATATAAACTTCTTTCAGCCTCTCCCACTGCTGTGCCCTAGGCAGGAAGAACTGATTACTTCCTCCTCTGTGCCCCATCATACCCAACAGGAACCTATATCACAAATTCTGCACCTGCTATTTATTTACCGAGCCAGGTGCCAGGCTTTGTGCTGATCACTTTAGACAAATCATATCCTTTAGCTCTTGCCATAATACTAACAAGTAGCAATTATTATCAGAATCCATTTTCCAGATAAGATAATAAACTTCAGAGAGGTTAAATAGAGTGTCCAAAGTCACAAGAACAGTAAATGCTTAATTTTTGTAAATTTTTGATTGATTTTATTTTTTGATTGTTGTATTGGTTATATTGACTGTCCATATTATTGAGGACAATCAAATGAATTGCAAATAATGTCATCATTCACATCACTTTGGGAGCTCTTAGGAATAAGATAAAATAAAAATGAGACAGTACTAGAAAGAAAAAAATTAAATTATCATTACTTGCAGATTTAATTTTGTACCTAGGAAGAAAACAAGAGAATCAACTAATAAAATCTTTCGAAATTAATAAGATAATTCAGTATAGTAATTAGAGGCATGTTGAATATATAAGGGTCAATGATATTTCTGGGTATCAACTGTTAATGACTGTCTGATATAATTAATACATTTCGTAGTTATCTGTTGTCTTCAACTACCAAAATATGTGAAGGGCTGTACAGCTCTCTTTCACTATAATCTCGCTCCCAAATCCTATGTTACCATGAAAGCAAGTCTCAAACCAAATTCTGCCAAAAAAACTTTCGTTAGCAAGTGAGACTCAAAACAATCAGATGTTTAATCAAGTTCAAGCTCTCTGTGCTTTCAGGCACTTGGAACAGCACCTTAAGGCAGATGCAACAATATTCTGCTGACCTAAAAGATGGAAATTTATGATGAAAATATGGAGATGTTTTATGGAGCCCAGAGTCAGGAACATGGCTAACCCTATTGGAAGAACTGAACAAGAACAGAACTACAAACCTTGATAAATCTACAGAGACCAGCACCAGTGAGCAATGAACAGGGCTGCAGAGGCAGCAGGCAACAAGACCACATGCCCAGCCCTGCAGCAAAAAGGCTTACTGCAATTTTCCGGTGGCCCATCAACAGCGACATTTTAACAACAGCAGTGAGGGCTTCGTGAAGGCAACAGAGAAAGGATAGAGGGATTTCCTGGGATGGCAGCTGAGGTCATTCGCTCAGAGTTGCACTGGAGATCCTGCCCTCCAGACTCCAGACAGGGGGCACCAGGCTTGCAGAGAGGAAGCCAGGTTCAAGTATTAATACCTGGAGCAGAAAATCCAAGGAAAAACCTGTGTCCATCTTGTCTGAGTCATAGAATAATGAACATTAATGATACATGCTTTTCATATATACCTAAATAAACATACAGAGAGATACCTGGTTGGTATGCTCTGTCACTGAGTAGAATTTGGGGTGATTTGAATGTTCTCCTTTGTCTTTTATGATGATTGGATTATTTCTTTGTGGGTTTTTTACAATGAACACATAGCACTTTTTTAAAAATTACAGATTTTTTAGAGAACTTTCACCATCTTTATAATGTGATCCACTGTTTTCCAACTATTTCTGTTGAATGCCAATATAAAAATTAGTTCCTTGCTAATGACAAGAACTTTCTAAATGCTTTCTAATGATTTTTATCATAAAATTCTTTCTAGTACTCTATACGAGAAGGAACTTCTATCCTCATTTATAAACCAAAGCACAGAGAGTTTAACTCATCTATCTGTACTCTCGTAGTTGGTAATATATGGAGCCACAGTTTAAATCCAGATCTTTCAATCCCTAAACTTGTGCTCTGCTCCTTGATGCATTACACCATTACACTAATTATGTTATAATACTTGAGACAGTATATCATCATTTTCCTCCAAACTTCCTCCTGCCTACTCTAAAAGTAGTAATCACTTTCAACTCACTTGGTAACAGTGAGGTGGGCAATGAGCTCAATGAGCTCGCACATCTTTTAAACAATTAGCCAAATTAGCAGTCTGTCAGGGTTTATTACTTCTCTCAGAATCAATGCATGATGTTTGCAGGTGACAATCACTTGTCCAAAAACCGAGAGCTGATGATTGTGGTAAGTCCAAAATCACCACAAAGTTGAAAGCTGAAGATTTAACGCTACTCCGCCCAACATCAGCTCAGACCATCCAAGTATCACTCCCAAAATATGTTGGTCACATGAGTAGGTTAACTGTTTCCTTGTCTCTTGCTTCTATGTTGGGAAATAGTCATGTTTCTTCAGGCTCAACATTTCAAAAGAAAATCTATTGATATGCAGGGTTGTCTCAAGTCAGCTCTCTTTAAGATTTATCAGTCAATACAAAAATTATGCCAAAGAGAAAAATAAGATGCCTATAAAGGTAAGGCTAGGTTGGCAGGGTTTTGTCTTGTCTTGTTCTCCAAATTTTGAGTAATATCTTCTGTAATTTCTTTAGATCACTAGTCACTGAACAATTCAACTGTCTTCAAGAGCAACCTGAGCTTTGCAGAATCAACAACAGAATTTAAACAAGGAATTAATCTGGAAAGGAAATTTGTTTGTAAGCATAAATGACCAATCAGCTGAGATAAGGAGACTGAAAACAATTTTCTAATAAGCATCTGTGATCCTTGTCACAAATGATTAGACCAGAAATTTGTCCCTGACTCGAAAACACTCATCTAGGTCCAAAAAAAATAAAAATAAAAATAGCAACTATAAACCCATGCTACATACAGTTCTACAAATCTTAAAAAAAATAACAGAGTAAAACAGACAAAGGCAATTGTTCAGCCATGTCTCCTTCATTCACCTTTGTATCTAGTCCAGTTCTTGTCCTATGGAAATTTAAAATTTAATAATTGTCTAATACTCTTTCAAATGTATATTCAATAAGCATTGAGTTACTAAGTGACAGGAAAAGGATTTGGTGTTGAAGACTGAGATCTGAACAAATTATTTATAGTCCTTTAAGTGGACAGATTTGTAAACAAATATGTGCAGCAAAATGTGGAACATGTATAATAAATTCATTATAGATTACAGAAAAGGAGGGGAAGTCAATTCTATCTGAAGGATTAGGAAAAGTCTCCACAGGGAGAGTGATGCTCAAGCTATCAGTAGAGTCTATCAAATGAGATAACAAAATGAGGCAAAATTATTCCCACAAGAACCAAGGTGTGAGCATTGTGGCTCTCTCAGGAAAAGCAAGAGGTCTGAAATAGATTAAAGTTTAGGAGAGAGTTTAGAGAGGACAGTGGAAACGGACAGGGTGGTAGGACATGGAGAGAAAGAGAGGAGGCTGAAAAGCCAGGTCAGAGTTTACAAAATCTTTATGGACCTATTAAATAGGCAATTAAAAGGCTTTAAAGCAAGAGAGTAAGAGTATGATGGTATATTCCCTTTATGAACAGGCCTCTAGTAACCCAATGTGCAGGATTCGTGGTAGGGAAGAGACTGGACAGATCAAGATGGGAGGTTGGGAGGGTCAACGAACTTGTGCATGGTCTCTGCTGGAGTCAGACAAGCCTGCGTCAGTCAGAAGCAGAGTGCTCAGCCATACTAGAGAGATGATGTAGAAGTAAAAGAGGCAGAAGATCAGGGCTTGAAACTCAACTCGCAGACATTTTGATGAGATATTGGGAGTATGAAAAAAGTGGTGAGGAGGACTTACTTATTCCTTTATAGTGAAGAAAACTAGAATTTCAGAAGTACCTATATGTAGTTTGAAAAATCTCTGAAGCAATTCTAATTATGATAACCCTCATTTAGAATAGCTGTTTTAGCCTATGCCCCTAAAATAACAGTGATACTATCATACAAGAATTTCTTTTTTTTTAAATCACTGCATATTACATGTGTGCTAAAAATAGTCAAGAAATATCATCACCATGCATTAAAGTAATTCATCCATTCACTGACCTCATTGAAACAAAAGTGGCTTTGTAATTTTGTTCTTTTTTTCTAATTTTATAGTTAGAACCATTATTGAGGTCAGTGTCTCTGGAAAGTTTTGACGTAATCAGGCAGGACAACATTTTAGGTTACATATAATCAACTGAATGCTTACATAGTTCAGTTGTTACAAGCACTTAGGAAATTATTTAGGCAATCCAACAAAACTTAATAACCAGACAAGTGTAAGAAATGATATGAGTTATGGATAGTGACTTGCTCACTTTTTACTTATGCACATGAAAACGAGTTCTGGCTTTTTTTTGTTTGTTTTTTCTACAGAAGGTATTGCTTCTTCCATCTTCCCATTCTCAATCCTTTGACACTTTTTTTAGTTGAATTCAGGTTTTTCTAAAATTCTGTTTTGCCATTTTGTGGCACAAGATTAAAACTGGTGGAACAAATACATAGAGAAAGCACATTAGCAGATAAAAAGTATATTGCTACTTAAAGAGGCCAGAACATCAAACAACTCTTCTAATCCTAGATTAGACCCAAATGAAACCATCATGTCCTGTTGCACTCATTTCATCAGTTCAGTTCACCAAGTAACTTATTAGAAACATCTTTCTCCAGGACAGAATCTTCACTAGGTTAAATATATGCTTATTTATTTCCCTATTTAGATATGTTATATAGGATATCATACATATAAATTCTATTACTTCTCTTTTTTTTGCATATTATTCATCTCAGATTAAATATGCGAATTATCTGTCAGTATTTAGGAAGTACTAAATTAGTATTAGAAAGTTCTAATTTAAAATTATCTGTTTCTCATTTCCTCACAAATAAAACTTTATATAAACTAGTTTATTAAATCTTAGTTTGTAAACTAAGATGGGAAATTGAGTTTTATTAAATTGTACTGGTAAAGTGAGTAATTTTAATGCTCTCATTGTGTATATAAACTAATATTTTTAAGGGTATAGACATACACAAATTCACAGTGTCCAGATTCATTCTTCCAATCTGTTCATCAGGGAGCAAACATTTGAAAACCTGCTATATGCAAACCACACAGTTAGGTTTTATGAAGGTAATAATAAAAAAATAGACTCTTAAAGTTGTTACAGGAGACAGACATGTAAAAACCTAAATAATTATAAGCAGAATAAAATAAAAGTACAAAAATGTGCTGTACGAACTCAAAAAGAGGAACAATTAATTCCGGTTCAGGAAAGCGTCAACAAAAGTGGGAAGTGAGAGTACACACAGATGTGGAGATTAGCCAACTACCCCACTTTGGCTAGAGTCGAGTCTGAGGGGAGACTGGAGGGGGAACTGCCTGGCCAGGTTGAGGAAAGACCCTGACTGAACACCATGTTGCTGAATACCATGGTAAGGTTATTGGATTCTGTTCTGTAGAATCCAAAAGGGACACAATGAAAGTTTCTGCAAAAGGAAATTCACGCAATTCGACCTTTGTTTAGGAAGTTAACACAATACGTGAAAACTCGACCAAAGAAGTGAATTCTGGAATCGCAGAGACTATTTTAATAGTCTAGGGAGAAATAACAACTTTCTGAACAAGAATAATGGCAGCAGGAATGGAAAGGAAGTGACAAACACTTGGAGACCTAAGTAGACAAGTTTCAGTGACTTATCCATCACTATAAGTCAAAGATTATAACAATTAAAAAGTAACAGCATACTAGCCACACAGTATTAGTTTACTTTATTTCAAAAGTCACCTGTAGCATTCTTTCCCACAAAGCCCAAATATTCCCTAAGAATGTTTCCAGGTACTACTTCAGGCAGCCAGCACTTACTACTAATCAGTTAACACAAGATTGAGCCCATTGCTATCTCCATTATAAACTCTATGTTTGTTGCAGAGATATAAATGGCAAAAAAAAAAGGGGGGAGGAGATAACATATTCCAAAAGTAAATTACAAGAAAGGTACAGATACCTGTTAATATCAAACATTGTTCATTTTCACAATGAAGAAAGCTAGCTATAGATCCCTATTGAAAGGAAAAACTAGAACACCAACAGCAGAATTTGGCATTCCTTTGGGAGACTATTAAGTGAAATGAGGACTTTGAAGTAGAAAGTGGTTAGCATTAGAAATAATTCACCTTAATATCTCTTAAAAAACTCAGACACTAGAATTAGAGCTTAAGTTTTCACACGGGGATTGACAATCGCAAGATTTCCCTAAATCAGAACAAGTTTACATTTTATTTCTGCTTCTAGTATAATATCAAGCTCCAAGTAACATGCCAGGTCATCTGGACCTGTGGTTCAGCCTTTCACAGGAACTAATGCCCAGAAAAGCGGCAGGATTATCAAAGGTCACAGAATCAGTGTCAGAAACAGAACGAAAGCTTGGTGTTTTCACTATAGTCAACATTACGTATCCTTTTTCCAATGTCTACAAAGAGGCTTTGGATGAAACCACTGGCATAAAAATCAACTGCAATCAACTTTCTAATATTTCCACTTCCGCAATTACTTTGAAATTTGAGATATTAAAATAAGTAAGATAGTAAGCTATGTTCAAAACAGGTAATTTAAATTGGCTTAGCAAATAAAATTATTATTTTATATAGTTCCCAGGTATCATTTAGTCTCACTCATTTGCTTTTACTCTACTAGCTCTCATATTCTTTGCTTTATATCTGAGAAACATAAAAACCTATTGAAGACATAAAAGAAGAATGATTGAGCTTTCAATTACTGAGAAAACCACAAATAATGTGATGCTCTCTTTACAAGAGTACATTTAGATTAAAAAAAAAAAGGTTTGTAAGAATGCTCACAGTTATACACATTGAGATGATGCAATAATAAGGATCTGTGGGCAGTGAGAAACAAATTTCTCGGAATTATTTTAAAACCACTACTATGATAAGTAAGGCCGAGAAACATGTTGGTTTCAACCAGTTATAGCAATTATAATTATATCTGGCTCATTTCACTCTGAAATTTGAGATTGTTTTTAATAAAATTAATGTCACTTGTTACTTATTATATATATGTATTATATATGTACAAAGTACAAAATACTGACTTTTACGAATTCATGTCACAATTCACATAGTCAGAATACTATAGTGACATTTTCAATATCTAAGTAATTATTTATAATTTACAAGGAAGTCTGAAGAACATATTTGTCATAAAAGGAAACCCTAGAATTTATTATTGAAAAGCTATCCAGTTAAATGGTTACTTCCTCATTAGTAAGAAAACAGTGGATTGAAATGATAGGGCTTAAGGTCAATTTTCAACTCTAATGATAAATATGAATGTTACATGGTCAATTCAATTAATTTTCCTCTTATTTTCATTTGCCCAATCCATCATCTTTCTCTAGCATTTAGCTTTCATCTCACCCTGCCTGCTGATTTCTAGTTAAATAGTCCTCTCATTATTTAATTTCCCACAGCTTCATTAGATAACTCTGCAGCAGAAAAAAAGATTAAAAAAAAGAGAGAAATTAAACAACAGATTGTTAAAGTTTATGCCATTCATCTGAATTGTTCTACCCGCAGTTCTCATCAACTAGAGACAGAAAAAACAAAAAAGTTTTGTCTTTCCACTTGTGATAGTATTCATAGCATCCATAATAGTGTCTCCCAGCTTTGTAAATTCTCTTCAGTCACCAACACATGGATACCAACAGGAAAGAGCTCCATCCTTAAGGCCTAACATGACAGAATATGGCTAGTGGTCAGAAACATTTAGTATAGCTTTTATATTGGAATAACTTTACTGTCTAATAAATATAAATATTTCCCAAGGACTATCAATAATATTTTGTTTCTTCAGAGTTTTAGGAAGTTAACTGATAATTCCCTTAAGATGTTTGGAGTATTATTCTTTATAGAATAAACTTGACAAAATATCTCACAATTTAAAAAAGAATGCCTGATAAGCAATGTCCCTGGCCGATGAGGCATTAACATTGATTGTTGTCTGAAGGTTGAAAATATTAAGGTATTGTGTGTCAGGCAGTGAACATCGGCCATGGCAGCAAGCCGCTTTTAAAATACATTTCATTTTATTATTGGCAATAAATGCTTGCTCTCCTTCAGCCTGTGTTGTCATCTGCTTCGATATCTGTTTTATCACCTGTTCAACAGAAAAGGACTGTCTAAATGTCAACCCATTGCCTTTATTGATCAGATGTAAGAATGGTCTAGAATGTGCTTTCATTCTAAAACTTTGTTGTTAACACTACTGCTTACTTGTCAAATCCCATTAGGACCATATGTCTGATTGTGTGTGTGTTGATATGGGGGAGCCATGGGGTGGAATCTGTAGAAATTGAGTATGCATCTGCAAATCCACTCTCTTCTGGTCATTGTTTTATTCTGCACCCCCTCCACATTTAGGTAGGACTATAACATATAACCTTTAACATGCAGCTTATAATTGTCACCTTGCATTTCAAGTTTCTATGACTCCCCAAATTGCCTGTAAATTTGTATAACATTCAGGTACCCTTCTACATTGCTATGTGCCACCCAGTAATATAGTCATAAGAAACTGCGGTTAAGACTAATAGCTATTAAGTGCTTTTCTTGTGACAGGCATGGTGCTGGGCACTTTATAGATTTTATTTCTTTTATTCTCCAATAATCCTATAAATCTGGTTTTTAAATCTTTTTTCATATTACCGATTAGGAAATGAGATTCCAAAAGTTGAAATCAGTTACCCAAAATAACACTTCAAAAAGGGATAAAAATGGAATTTAAAGATATCTGTCTGACTCCTAATTCCATTTTCTTGCTGCTATATACTCTGCTGACCCAAATTCTCATTAATCTTTAACTGCAACTTTCTCATGGGAATAAAAGTATTTGGAAAGGTGCGGCCCATAGCTTAGACTTGACTCTGCTCCTTTAAAGAAGTAGGGGAAGAGAACCCAAACAAGGTATTAAAATACCCTTAAGAAGATAGCTTACTAACAACTTTAGCTCTAGAAAACTATCTCCAGGGGAAAAAAAATTATAGATATCGTCAAATGTTGTTGAATAAGAATGGCTCATCTATAGCATGATTTTGAATAGTAACATTTTGAAATAAATTTTGGAAAATAAAAAATAAGTTAAATATAGTATACCCATATAATTTACTACACAGTCACAGAAGGTTACATTTTCAAAAACTAATGAAAACAACGTCTACATTGTATAACGTTAACAGGACAGTACAGAGGATAAATTGTATAGAATACAGCACAATTTCATTATACAATGTGTGTGAGCATATACACACACAAGAGAGGGACTATAAATGTGATACTATAAATGAGAAAGAAATGAACTAAATGCTCATAGTATGATGGAATAGTGGATGGTTGTTATTTTATGTTTATATCCATTTGTAATTACCAAGTGCCTAACTAATGTGACAAGCAGTGTTTTAACTCATCTGGATGTATTAACTTATTTATCCCTCCAAATAAATATAAATATAAAAGGTAGGGGTACTATTATCTCCACTTTACAGATGAAGAAATCCGAGAACAGAGAGATTAAGCAACTTTCCAAGGTTTCACGGGAAGAGCTGGTCTAGTTCTACACCTATGCTCTTCAAGACTAAGCAAAACTGTCTCTAATAAGCAAGGGTTACTCTTATGAGTCAGGCCAACAAATGAATAAAAACCCCTTTGAGAGGAACTGTTTTCCTTCACTGCCTTGAGTAAACTCAAATAGGGAATACAGGCTTCTGCCTGTTATGCCACAAATAAAATAGCTAAAAGAGCACAGCCATTAACACCCTATTCCATGAGGCCTTGCTTTGTGAATTACTTCTAGACTCACATTCTCCACATCCCAGTGCCGTTTAGAATACCTCAGGCCCCAAATGCTAAAAAAAATGCAGGGCAGACAAAATTATTGGTGGAACAAATGAGTTAGGCTTTTCTCTCCTAAGATATCCCTGGGCAACTCCCACATTGAGATTCCAAAAATCAGTGTCCAGAAATGCCCCTAGAATGAATTTTCCTGAAATTTAGGGAAAGACAAATCCAAATATGTTCCAAAAAAGACACTATGGGGTGGCTACAATTTTGAACTATAAGACCTCAAGAACTGCAGAGCCAAAAGAATGGGAGGTTACTGCCATGCCACAGCTTGACCCTCAGTTTACCCGTCATGTGCCTCTTTCACAGGATAACAGGCATTCTCATTCCCCTAGCTTATAGTAACATTATAATTTATCAGTTAAGATCATTATTTGAAAACCTATTTGTACACTAATGTCAAACCTTTTCCTCCGACTAAAGAAAGGTAAAGTGTATCTAAGAGATACACCAACTTAGGCTGGAGCGGAGCCCCCAATTGCGTTTGAACACTGATCCTCTTTTATCACCAGATAACCAGAACAGCGTAGGCATCTGTTTCAAACTGGGCCAATTCCTGCTGGATCAATCAGATCCTCTCTCTTGGAATCAAAATTTTGCTTTCCCAGGTGGTGAGTTAATCACTGGAACTATAACATGTAAACTTACAAAGTATATTATATGCCTCCAGTAGATGGAACAACAGAAAAAAAAAGTATTCAAAGAAAAAAAAAGATGTGGAGAGGACCACATGAAAAGGAGAAGAAAGTAAAAAGAACATAAAATTTCAATTATCTTCCTGTTTCATTCACAATACACTTGCAAGCTATCATAAAAATATAAAAATTACACAACCCTACTTATTCCAGTAGAGAAGCAAGACCAGAGACAATGCTGAACTTGACACTAACATTTCTAATAGTGACAGTCTAAGAGCAGCAATTTTTTTCCTTTGTATAATGTTTTATCTTTTATAAAAGGCCTATAAACAGTGATGTGTAAGTAAGCATATGTTCAACGATGGGCTCTCAAAAAAAAAGCTGAGTGTGCGTGTGTATGTTTATATAATTTATTATAAATTTAATGGGTATAAAGTTATATGTAACTGAGCACACAATCTACAAATAATAGTAACATATGTAATATTTTCAAATTGTAAATCCCATAGGGCTAATTGAATCCCATAGAATGTCTTAAGTGTAGACAACAACAAAATAATAAATCAACCCCTGATTTGCAGTGTTTGCCAGTTTCCCTGGTATAAATATTCCCACTATGGCCAATTTCAAGCTACCAATGTAATGTCACTGAACATGGATTGAGAAAAGATGAGCAGTAGCACATGACCACACAATATTTGTACCACACAGATTAAAAAATAGCACATAGATGATGGTAAAGAGTATAGATAATAGTAAAATGTAGTAAAATAATTAGGAAGTGATACCTTCTAAATAAGACTTAACTTTCTCTTGTAATATAATTTATTTAATTCTAGGTTTATGTATTTAATTTTTAATAATCATTTTATTTAACAACCGGCACACAAATTCCTGTCTCAATCACCTTACACCAGCTCCAGCACACCATCAAAAACACCTTAGTAGGGCAGGTATTGTTAACCTATATCAAATGACTACAGTCAGAATTATTTACTCATCAAAACTAGTAGGTTAAAAGTTTTATTGTGGATAACCAGTACATGGTGAACCTAGAAATTTTGATTCAATAAATCTGGTGTGGGGGCCTAGGAGTCTGTATCTTAAAGACAAAGTGCCTTCCCCATGCCAGATCATTGAGTCAGACAATTATAGCATCCAGCATTTATTGACTACAAATTCTGTGCTACAAATTCGAACTACATTGTGGACAAAAAAAAAAAAAAGGGTTCTATCGAAACTGACAAGTCCAGTGAGGGAAAGTAACCTCACAGCCTGATCCAATCATAAATTCCTACCTGGGCAGGTCAAGGTAGATAGTCACGCCCCAGGCATGTAACTTCCTTGGTAAAAAGTTGATCTTTTTCTTAAACAAGCTTTGTTTCCTTGCATCTAGGTTAACACACTTTTGAAATGTCTCTTTCAGACCCCTAGGAAGTTTTTCACTTTCAAGAGAGCCATAGTCTTGTTAACAATCCTGTCATCCGCCTTGCTTTCACCCACCTCCTTGTAATCTTCCCCATGTTCCTTCCTTAATTCCAAATACACAAAAGAAACTGCAGAGTGTCACCTGATAGGCATTTTTCTGAGTCTGTTGAGATATTGCTCCCAGGCATAGCCTCCATTTAGCTCAAAGAAACTTAAATAAACTCATAAAAATTCTCTACAGGTTTGGTCATTCTTACATTGACAACATGGACACAAAAGAGACAAGACTCCTCAAAAATCCTCAAAGGGAATACAAAGATCAAGAATTATAACGCAACTATTAAAGTGGAGCTGAGTTTGCCATCCCCAAAATATGCCTCTTTGGGGATATTGATTATTTTAGACTGGTTAATTTTAAGAAACAGCAGACTGGGGAAAAGCTCTGAAAACCAAGTAGGCCAGATAGAAGACCTCTAAGGTAAAGGAAAATTTTCTTCCCTAACGCTATGATACTGGCACATACAAGCTGCTTTGGAAAATGATGTTTAACTTGAATCTTAAGGAAACACAAGCTAATAAAGAAAAGAAGGGGAAGAGAAGAAAGGACTTTCAGGGCAGAGAGAGCGGCACATGCATGGCCAAGTAGGCAAAAAAGAATTCAAGAATTTGGTCTACTAGAATAACAGCACGAGCTTTGTGAGAATTCAAGAATTCAAGAATTCAAGAATTTGGTCTACTAGAATAACAGCACGAGCTCTTATTCGTGGTTTGCAGCCATATTTATCTGGCATGGGTTTTAGCATATAGGAAGCACATATTTGTTGGTCATGTCCAGGCACATGTGAAGAGTGGTGGGAATCAGGCAAAAGTTATAGCCAGGTTAAGAAGGGCTTTTTAGAATGTCTAATGCAAAGTAGGTGCTAAATAAATTTCCACTTTATATTCTTCCTTAGATAGTGTTTAAAGTTAGTTTTATCACCATTATAGGATTATTTCTGTGAAAGGATTTACATATGATAGCTAACATACATTGTCTAGAAATGCAGAATTCTCTCACTGTTTTTATAATTGCTAATTTCTCAATCAGAGCAAATGACAAAAATCATCAAAATCACCTGTTACAAATAGTGCAACAAACCAAAGTCCCAGGAAAAACAGGTGATTACTGCATATTATTTTTCTCATTGGTTTTACCTCATTCTAATTCAACTGTTTTCAGAATAAAATGGCAATGTTATAGATGTTATTTTCCGTTTCTAAAGTTGTATCATTTCAGCTATAAGCATTTTAATTAGGTAATGCAATTAACTTAAAAATCTTTTAATTAACATAATAAAGAAAAATGAATGCAAGAGCTAAATAATGAGTAGAAGGAATGTCAAAAAGTAGGAGCTTATCCCTACATAAATCCAACAAGAAAGGTATACTTGTCTAACACACCAGGTATGTTGCCACCATAAAAGCTCTACGTGCTGTCCCTTTTCTAATGCAAACCATGCCCGTCCATCTTGTCCCCGCTCAAGCCCTATCTCTTCTTTGTAGTATATTCCAAACACTGTTCCACAATGACCTGTTGCCTCCCTGTGCATGAACATCATCTTTGGATTCTGCCCTACATTATCATGAGTTATATCATATTTACCTCCCAATCAGATTTTAGATTTTCAGAGAACTTCTCTTATATTTCTCATGGAGCATGGCATAATGCTAGACACATAAGACACTCGAATAATTGGTGAGTTAATATATAGACTAAATGATTTCCAGGAATTATATTTAGCTTCACATTCCGATTGTTGTTTTTCTCACCTCACCCAAAATGAATATAAAAACGTCATGAAGCTTTTTTAAAGTCTTAGATTGGGGACAGTGAAAGGTTATCAAAAGGGATTCTATTCTTGAGTTGTTTTTTAAGTATCAGCAAATCATCAAAGGGCTCTGATTAGAAAGGCCAGAGATTTTTTTCTTATGCTTGCCCAAGGCAAGGATGAGAGGCCTACAATTGTGCCTTGTTGCTAAGTGAAATCCCCACAAACATCCTAGGTTATATGCTCTTTATGCACATTAAAGAAGAAAGAGAAAGAGAAAACTAGTATTTCAAGGCTACCTCTATCCTTGTCTTCTTTAAACAATTTATTGACTTTCGAAAGAGGACTATTTACAAAATTCCATAACCGAATCGTATACATTTATTCAATAAATACTATTTCTAATATCATAACAATAGCTAACATTTTGAACTTTCTTTTGCGTCATAGTTTATATAAGCACTTTTCAGACATCATCTTATTAACTCTGACAACATTCTATATATAACACCATAATTGTCCTCATTTTAGAGATAAGGAAGTTTAGAGTAGGTAAAAACTTGCTCAAAGGTAACAAGAGTAAGTCACAAAACCAGAATCTGTAACCAGGTCTCTTATGCCAAAGCCCAAAGGATATCACTACCCATGATTACAAGATTCATTTCTTAACAATAAGTACTTGGGTCTTCTTTCAGGACTTTATTTTTCTATTTGAAAAATTAAAAATTAAAAATAAGACACCAAATCAATGGTATAAAAAAAGCCTAGAACAAGGCGATTTCCAGTGTCCCAGGCAGCAAGCTGAAACAAACTGGCTTAAAGTCACAGACTTCAAGATTCTCAGCACACTCACAGGAAACAAGTATCCAAAAAAAAAAGTTAAATGTGGACCCTCACCAGAAAGATCAGTAAAGTATAATTTCTCTAAAAGTATAATCCCCCTAAAGAGCTTATGGGAAATTCAGATTTAATTTACAACATATTTATATTCATACCAAGTACAAGCCACATCCATTCAAACTTTGCAGGATGTGGAGCAGATGATAAGAACTTTAGAAAATACTGTTAATGTAGGACTTTTGGCTATGCATTATCTGTGTATATAATAACCTCCCTCTAATATCCAAAGCCAGCTTCAGGGGGAAAAAAGGCCTAAAAAGTAATGTCGAAAATGAGTTTTCCATACAGCTTCACCTGTTCAGTGGACAGAAAGAAATCTCTGGCAGCATTTAAAGCAGCGGCCACAATAAGACTAGAGCTTAATGTTTAGCTATCATTATCGGCATTATTGTTTCCGCAATTTGAAGTCAGCAGTTAGAGGAATCAAGCAATCACAAGACATAGTTTCAGGGATAGCTAAGGCTATCCTCTATCCCCTAGTTAACACCTCTGCTGGTATTGTTGGTGCTTGAATTTCCACCACCACCCAACCCCCTCAAAAAAAATCATTCCTTTAGCTTTAGACTTTGTCTTGTGAAAATGCAAAATCAAGTACCACTGAATTGGGAGCATTTTAAATTCCAGGGTTTATTTACATGGAAGATCCCAGTGTTTATTAGATTTCTTTAAGGCAAGTTTTACCAAGGAAAGGAAAGAGAGGATTTGAGGGCATTAAAAAACAATCTCGGGGCAAGAGAGGACACCTGAGAAGTTTTCCAACGACAGAGATCAAAGTATGCAAACAAGGGAGTGGGCTCTGGTGTCATTATAATTAGCAAATTTTCCCTCTCATTCTATTGACATCACTTTAGTGCAGCCCACCTATCTCATCAAAATATTCTGCAATATAGCAATTATGCGGATTTACAGGGACCCTGACCCAAATAACGTCAGGCAAAGGGGTTTGAAATTTACAGTCCTTTGGCGGAGTGTCAGTTGTTATAAGCACTCATATGTGTCTACTTGCTGGCAGAAAATCGTGACCTCCCAGATTTTAGGTAAGGCGTAGATTCGTCTGCAAAGAGGGCTGGAGCAGAAATCTCTACCTATCAGGCAGGAGGCAAAAAGTCCGGAAGGGTGGGCGCGGAAGCAAACTGGATGGCTCCAGGAAGTGGGTGGGAAGGAAGCTGCTGAGGTTGGAGCCCACAGGCGCAATAGTGGGTTTGACTACGCGCCTAGCAGGGGAAGTCCCGGGCCACTGCGCGAGCGGTCACAAGAGCTTTTGGCAATGTTGTCACCTTCGATTCCCGTCATCACCCAACCGTACAGCTTGGGTTTGGGACGTAAAAAGGATTTGTAAAGTGGGCGGCGGCAGGGGTTCCTGCCGCTGAGTCACAGCCCAGCCAACTTTTACAGCATTTCCCAGAAAGAAAACAAAAAGTCTCAGTCCCGTAGCCCACCGCTCGCTTCCAGTTCCCGCTATCCCCTTTGTGCCACTCGAACAGAGGGTGACTCCAGACCCACAACGGGTGTATTTCCCACTCATCGCGTAACTTCTCACCCGCGCAAAGCCTCAGAGAATCCCGAGCGCTTTCCAAGCGCTACCAACCGGGGAGATGGGAGAGCAGGAAGAGAGAGGGGAAAGGCTGCGTCCTCACCTGCAGGACACCGACACCTCCACCCGCGTGGCCGGGATGGCCGCACTCAGCTGGTTCAAGTCCCCGATGCCCGCAGTGCTGGTGTAGCGGCTGTCCATCTTGGGTGGAGGAGCCGTGGACTTGTCCGGCGCCCACATCCACAGCTCGGGCAGACTGAGAGCTCAGAGCCCAGCTCCAGACAGATGGGGAAAGGGGTTGAGGGTGGAGGCAAAGGAAGGAGGCGGAGGCAGCTCACGGGAAGGAGGAGGGAGTAGGAAGGCGGACCTCCGCGCAGAGCCTCGAGGGAACTGCGAGCCAGTCCCGGCTGAGGCTGAAGCTGCCGGGAAAGTGGCTCCTGGTGCTTCCCTGCCCCCTCCTTGAAGGCAGCACCCCCAGCGCAGGGGGCACTCCCTAATCCTTTTCTGGCTCTGAGAGTCAGGCTCCGCGAAGCCACCGACCGGGCAGTCTGGCGGGATAGGTAACACCGGACCCAAACCGTCTAGGAAAGCAAGCCCTAGCCCGCTGAGCGTGTGGTTTGGGTTTTGTCTCCGCCTCTACACACCCACATCAGCCTCCTCGGCGGTGACTCCCTCTTGTCAATCAGGTGTGGACGGGAATTTGACATTTTCTTTGCCTGGGTTGGAAGCTGGAGATGTAGGCACCTCTGCCGGTTCCTAACTCCTCTATTATAAATCCACCCCTCCCTACCTCGTGCTGGTCCTCACCTCATCCTGGGAGACCAGGAAGGTCCCTGCCACTATGCCCTCGGGCAGATGAGTCTGGTCCCCACTTCTGGGCTGCCCACCCTCTGCCACTTAAGGGTTGGGGACGATGGATCAGGGGGACGATCTCCAACCTTCTGAAACTGGTGATAAAGTGATAGATCAACATATAGGACAACGCAAGAACAGGGTGGACTCTAAGGTGGAAAAAATAAATCTATTTGGGATTTAAGAGTTCCCTTAGTTCTTCGGAACACGTGTAAGAGTGACAAACCTCCTACAGTCAGGGCTCTTTTGCGCCTCCTCGCTTCCAAATGCTTGACAGTTCTGCCCTGAAACCCGAGGTCACGACCCTATAACGCAGCCCCCTCACCCCGACTCCTACTCCTGCAACATGTGAATGAAACGGGACAGATAGAAGCAGAGGAGCATGAGTGAGAGCCACCTTTGGGAAACCAGATTCTGGGGCAGCCAGACTGGTGTCAGGTTGCGGAAGCCGCAAAGCGTAGGGAAGCACTTGCTCCCCTCCCTTGCAGCGGCTTTTATAGCCTGCACCTTTCCTCTGGCTATGTCCGTGCGCCCGCGGGTCCCCAGGCGCTCGCCACCAGGGGGCGACGGAGAACAGGACGCATTGTACCGCAAATAAAGAGAGGAGAGAGGGGACCGGTGTCTGCCTTCACTTAATGCGCCAAACACGGAGTTCCCAGCTAGTAGGACTAACTCGGGGAGTGACAGTTTTCATGAGTGAAGACCTGCCATATATGTTGTTACCTTTTAATCCACTTGGAGCCCCCTGTCTAGAGAATCTATAGAGTTGCAGGTGAGGATTGGCGGGCAGTCTTGTCTCTTCCCCCAACCGGCTATCTTTCCATGTTTCATTCTTGGTGTCCTTTCCTGATCTCCTCACCTGCCACTTGTGGCTCCTTAAATCCAGAGGTTCTCTGTTTCTCTTTTTTGTTCCCTATCCCAGATCAGATTGTAGTTTGTTATTATTTAGAAATATCCTAAAACTCCATACGTGTCTATTATTTTGCCCAAAATTAATTTGGGGGATGAGACCTACTGTATTTTTTAAAGCTATCCAGACATTTATTTTATAGAAGCCTACTGAAGAAACAAAAGTCGAGAACTTTAAAATAGTATTCACCTCATAGGACCTTTACTTCTTAATTTTTTCCATTTTATTGAGCTGTAATTGGTATATAATAAACTGCACATATTTCAAGTGTACCACTTGATAAATTTTGAGGCATATATACTCCTGTGAAGCCATCACCACAATAAAAAAAATAACCAATTCCATCACCCCAAAAGTTTTCTCATGTCTCTTGTAATCAGTCCCTCCTTCCCCTACTAAAAACAAACCTGTAGGCAACCACTGATGTTCTCTATATCACTATAGATAAGTTCATATTTCTATTAATATATAGTATATGGAATCATACAGCATATACTATTTTTTTGGGTGGCTTCTTCCACTGAGCAAAATTATTTTAGATTTATCCATGCTGTCGAGTACATTGATAGTTCATTCCTTTTTATTGCTGGCTAGTATTCCATCATATATCTGTGCCATAACTTGTTTACCCATTCACACATTGGTGGACATTTAGTTGTTTCCAGGTTTGCATTTTTATAAATAAAACTGCTATAAATATTTATGTACAAGTTTTTATGCGGACATTAGCTTTCATAACGTTCGGGTAAATATCTAGGAGTGGAATAGCTGTGTCATATGTGAATGTTTAACTTTTAAAAAACTACTAAAGTGTTTTCCAAAATAATTTCACTACCATTATGAGTTTCAGTTGCTTCTCATCTCTACCAACTCTTATTGTTGTTACTCTTTAAATTTCAGCCAAACTAATAGGTGTGTGGAAATGGGTTAATCACTAATGATGTTGAGCATATTTTCGTGTGCTTATTTGCTATCTGAATATCTTTTTTGATGAAGTGTCCCTTCATATCTTTCGCTCATTTTTATTGAGTTGTTTTATTATTCTTGAGTTTGAGAGTTCTTTATGTATTCAGTACTCTTCATCATATTGAAGTACACTTTAAATGATAAAACTTTTTTTTCAAACTCTTAATATAGTCATCACATACATATAAAACTACAATTTTAAAAAGTAATTTTTAATAACCTAATAAACATCATAAGTCATGACATGGCTACTTCTTTAAATTTTTATTTTGGAGAATTTTTAATAAAAAGTTTATATTTATTAAAAATGTACTTAACATAAATGATTTTAGAATGTACTAAAAATTAAAAATAAATTTCATTTACTAAAATTTATAAGCAGTCATTATTCACCAGGTCAATAATTTGCTAAACATTAGTTGAATGTTTACTGTGTGCTAGGCTCTGTGCTAGATAGGAGGTAAAGCTCCTTCTGGCAAGATGTGTGACTTAGTAGAGATTATACTGAATGAATCATTGATTTTATTTTTTTATTTCTGATGTTTTAATATTCCTCAAGATTAGAGAAGTCCTCAGTTTGTAAATTAAATTATCATTATCCATTATTTTTCCGAAGCACTTATTTACGAAATAGCATCGTTAAAAAGAATTAGCTGGACTGAAAGAGCATACCCTTATAATGCAAAGTTCATTTATCTCATCTAGCAAGTGCTGTATCAGCTCATACAGAAATCTGAAACAAATTGTACTGAGCAGTTCTTTAGGGTATAGCTACATCAGTGGAAAATTTGCTCTGTTGGGCCCAACAACTATTCCACCTTATCACAAGTCAGAAATACCAGTATTGCCATATGCTCACCTTCAAAATGTCTTCAGGAAATTGAAGAAAAAAGATAGCTATGTCATTACTAACCTGTATGGAAAGCTATATAATCAATTTAACTAACCTGCTCTATGAAAGCACAGTTTATAAAATAAACTTACATAATAGCTAGGAATGGACTATTTAATTATGGGAAAATTGCCGCTGAGGGAAGACATTTTGATGAGGATCCAAAACGTGTTCTCTGAGTACCTGCCTTCTCTCTGAACTGCTAACCATTTGGAGACAATTTACCCAAAGTGGATCAAATCTGCAGATAATTCAATCTCCAGACACTAAAATAGTCAGTATTACTAATACCTTTAGCAATATTTGGTTCAACCATTGACTGTTCAGTAAAGAGACACCATAAACCCATAAGGGTTGGGGAACGGGTGGATCAGGAATGTGGTCAAACAGAAGTTAATTATCTTGCTATAACTGAATCTTCTTTTTTTTTTAAAGATAATATTTCAGTTATCTACTGCTATGTAACAAGCCAGTCCAAAACTTGGTCACTCAAAATAAAATGGTTTTACTCTTTTTCTGATTCTTAGAGTCAGCAATTAGGATAGGGTTTAGTCAGGCAGTTCTGCTCCATGCGATGTCAGGGTCATGCACATGGTTGCATTCAGCTAGAGGCTGGCTGGCCTGGAAAGTCCAGGAAGTCTTCATTACCACATCTGGCAGCTCAGTGCACTTCCTCCATGTAGCTTCCCTGGTTTCTACTCATTCAGTAGTCTAACTTCACAGCATGGTGATTGGCTTTCCAAAAGGCAAAGTGGAAGCTGCCAGGACTCTGAAAGGCTAGGCCTGGAATTGGCATAGCGTCACTTCCACTGGTTTCTATTTATCAAAGCAGGTCATAAGCCTAGCCCAAAACCAAAGGAAGAAGGGGAGGTGGCTGAGTTGACTTAAAAGGTATTAAAAGAGACAGAATTGATAGCAGTCATCTTTAGGGACTATGCACTAAAAATAGTCCATTCAGTTAAGGCTAAAATAATCATATATCCTTCATTTGAAAAAAAAAACACTGATCTAATTTTTCTACTACTTTTAATTCATTCTGTTTGAAAAAAATTGTAAAGAAATAGTCAAGGCATACATTATAATGAGTAGGATCATAGTAGTGAGCAAGGATTTGTCTTCAAGATGGCTTTGCTAACTATATGCTGAGCAGAGGAGGAAGAAATATAGAAAATTCGAAGAATATGTTCCCATCTTAGGTTAGTGTGAGACTGAGCATCGACTCATCACACCAATAAAAATATGAAAGAGAAAGAAATAAGCTGTGACTTGTCATGAGATCATGTGGTATACACCAACGTGACTGATGCTCATGGGAAGACATACTAATGAGAAAGAATAACGATTAAAACTTTCCTGAGAAAATGAGATATTGATATTTTTCAATAGTAAAAGGAGAGGACAGAGCAATATAAGTGAGCAAATATAGAAGTAAAAATAGTATTGCATATGATTTTACAATAGTGAGAAGACCAAACTCACCAGAGAAGAAGTATGCAAATTTGGATAGAGAGAGGTTATCCTAAAAGACCTTGTAATTAGAGAGAGGATATATAAAAGGAGATAAACTAAAGTTATCCAAATCCTGCCCTGTCCAGTAGAGTAGCCATGAGTTACAAGTAGTTATTTAAATTAAAATCAATTAATATTAAATAAAATTAAAAATGAAGTTCCTCTGTTGCATTAGTTACATTTCAAAAGCTTAATAGCCATATATGGCTAGTGGCTGTCCTGTTGTGATAGTGCAGATTAAAGAACATTTAATATTTATAGGACATTTATAGGACAGCACTAACAGTCTATTCTACTTCTTAATATTTCTGAAATCTATTCAGCTTTCAAATCCCCTATGCCACTACCATTAGTTCAGTTCACTACCAACTTTCACCTGGGGTAATGCAACACTCTCCTACCTCGTCCCCCTGTTTTCAGTCATACCCATCTCCAATCTGCTCCCCATTCTGTAGCTAGAATGCATTTTATAAAACATTTATCTGGTCTTCTCAAATTCCTGCCAAAATCACTCATGTCTTCTCTTTTTGCCTGTTTCCCTAACTAACACTTATTCTTCATGTCTCAAGTTAGATGTCACTTCCTTGATGAAACAAATAACTCTGAGCCTCGGTATTCTTATCTTTAAAATGACATTGTCATCTATGATACACAGTTGGTGAAAATTGATGGTAATGTGTATAACTCATTTAGTGCTTAGCACTTAAAATGAGAATAGTGATGATGCTTATGGTGAAGATAATAATTTGGTGATGATGGTTTAAACTGTATAGCTCTATTTTCTCACATAAGCTACCCAAAGTTGCATTTCAAGAAGTGCTGCCTATCTTTCAGGTAATAATTTAAAATTGCTTCGCTCATATGACCAAAGGGGATCCACATTCACTATAATTCAGTCACATGGCTTTTCCTGAACCATTCTAATTTGTCATGCTCCTCTCATTTAAGTTTTTATTTTTTATTTTATATATAAGAATATATAGTCTACAGCCATACCACTCTGAACAAGCCTGATCCCGTCTGATCTCAGAAGCTAAGCAGGGTCGGGCCTGGTTAGTACTTGGATAGGAGACCACCTAGGAAGACCAGATGCTGTAGGCATAAAATAAATAAATAAATAAATAAATAAATAAATAAACAAACAAACAAACAAACAAATAAAGAATATATATATATATCACATATATATATTCTTAATTTCATCTTTATTTGGTTAAACTCCTATTCATACCTCATGGCCTGTCTAAAATGTCACTTCCTCATGGAGATGTCTAATAAATATTTTTTGCTTTTAAATAGCTAATCTAACTGGATGAATTACTTTATGCATAGAGAAGAGACAAAGATGAAATTCTAAAGTTCTTGTATCTAAAAAGAAAAAATGGCAATTTACATTTCTTTTAGAGTTAAAATGTTCATTTGAATGTTTATCCAATGATAACCAGTTAACATTAAGAACTTTCATACAATAAACCCTATACTTCTTGAAATCCAGATGTCTTTAAAAGAGGCCTCTCATAAGAATTTTACAAGGACATGTTTTCATAGTTACTGAACACAGATCTTATTTTTTATAAATGTTTTCAGCCTCCAAATTTATGTAAAGTTTTTTTCAAGTAGCTTTTCACTAAATCTGCAAATTCATAGAGTTTGATTATTCAAGGCTGCCAGAAGAAATCCTTTTGCAAGAATGGGTCAGAAAGGCCAGGCCTAAAAAATTCTGAAACTTATCAAAAAAAAAAAAATAGGAAAGAAAACATTCTTGTGAAAGAACTATGAAGTCGGAAATATTTTGCTCCTACAGGAGCCTTCCTAAATGCATAAAAAGCTAGGTCATGGCAGCTTTCACCTTTAAATATCATAATTAAAATAAGTATTATGTGACAGCTTGCTTAATACTTATTTCCCCTGCTAGACTTTGAGTTTCAAGAATATAAAGACCCATCTATCTTTTTCACTTTTCACTATCTTCTGACTTACTGATGTGTCAGGTGCTGTGTGGCCAGTGACTGTGGAAATTTGCTTTGATACTGTGAGTTCGGATGAGAGCTGAGCACTCGAGTGGAATGTCCAACTGGCATTTGGGGCTATAGTGGAGGGACAGGGTTGTCGAGGTTGGAGTCAATAGTTTAGCCTTAGGAGTTGAAGCTAAGGATTTGGGTGAACGCCCTAAGATAAAAGGAAAGAGGAATAAAATAAAAATTAAATCTGATGCCCAATCGCCCTGGGGAAAAGAGGACAAATAGAATCCTACCAAAGGAGGGCAGAGAAGAAGCGCTCGGACAAATAGGGGAGAAAAACCCCAGGATCGAGACACTAAAGACACGGAAGAAAATCCTTTTAAGGATAAAGAGGCCAGTTGGATTATAACAGCAGATCCTGCAGAAGCCACACTACTGCCTTATTTTGTTGATGCCACGGGTTGCCTCGCACTTTTTCTTGGTCAGTTTCCACTATTACAGAATCCTTTAAAATTTTTCAGTTATCATTCTAGGTCTATCTTTGAGATTCTTTTGCTGAAATGCCCCTGGATACTTATCTCTAGCCCCACTTCACTGCCTTGATCATGAAGCCCACCATACTCTGGAAGTCTTCTGTTCAGAGAATAGATTTCCAGTAAGGGAGTACATACTGAGAACCTCACACAGGAACAAACTCCCTTGGCATTTTATGGCCATGATAGTTTTCAAATCTGATTTAGATCACTGCCAGAGCAGAGCAGATAAGCATTAACTAACTAGTATATGATCAGAGTCTACTCTGGTTTCTTTCCTGCTTGGACAATTAGAATGTGCAACCATGCAAGTGAATAAGTTTTGTTGGAAACTAGCGAGACATAGAGAAAAGAATATAAATATTGAATATTTAATAACTTGGTAAAGTTAGCATTCTTCTAGGATAACCCAGGCTTTCATTATATTTGAAAATAGTTATTTTAATGCAAAAATGCTAAAATTTTACAGTATTTCTCTCTAAAAGTCCAAGAATTTTAGGCGGAATTTTGTTATTTACTGTTTTTCATAATCGTGATAATTGCTGTTAAATATATCATTTGTCAAAGTGGTTGGAGTATTTTCTATTGAAGTTCAGATCATTAAATTATGTGTTTCTCAGATGAGTCCTTCAGCATGTTACAGAAATAAATAGTATTTTTAGGGTTTTAGATGTTGAGGAAAAGTTTTCACAGTCACCTAGATTGGTAACCTTGCTTTAGAAGTAAGGACTTGAGTTATTTATTCTAAGAGAATATGTTAGTGTTTCATTTCTCCTTTTATAAAAGGATAATTTATACCATTTATCAAGCTCTTATTTAAAATTCATCTCTGAAGAGCTGTCTAAGGAACAATTATCTTTAAGTTTCAACATTATAAAATCTGCCTATTTTTGCCTCTTGATATTGAGGGACCAAACCCCCACAGATGATACTTTTCTAAATAACACTGATGCTGTGAAGAAGAGCCACAAGAAGGAATCTTTCTGTTGAAGACGCACACATATGTTATTAACTGGAGCCACATTTTTGAATTATGTGGTCTTGTTTTGCAAATATAGACAGTGAAAGAAAGTAAAACACTTCGTCTATTTAAGTCAAAGTAGCTATTTCATAGCCTTGCTATGTCCTTGGACTTCTCAGGTGCTGGTCTAGTTAGTCTGTGTCATTGAAGATTATCTTGGTGAATTAGGAGATTTGAATCTTAAAGTCCCATATTTAACTCAGCAATAGTTTTCTAACGAAGTAATTTGAGATTTCCTTTTAAAACACTATTTTAGTGTGTTAAAAGTTCAAATATTTTTTACAAACTCAGTCTTCATGTGTTACACTCTGAGAGTTATTTTAATTTTTTAAAAATCAATCAAATAGAGTTCAAAATTTTAAATTGATTTTCTAAAACAAAAAGAAAAATGAACAACCCAATAAAGAATCACGAACAAAGGACAGAAGTAGTTCACAGAGAAAGGAAATGCAAATAGCTCTAAAATATTTGATATGATGCTCAATTCAATTATAATTTAAAAAGGCAATTTAACAGTAGATGAAGTTTTTTTTTTTTTTTGGTAGATCAGTGTTGTGAGAAACACCTTCATACTGGTAAAAGTGTAAAATTGTGTAACCCTCATAGAGAACAACCTGATAATTTTATCAAAGTTAAAAATGGTTCAATTGGATATCTATTTGAAAAAAAAAAGAATGGACTTTAATCCATACATTATACTATATCCAAAAATTTACCCAAAATGTATCATAGACCTCAATGTAAAACCTAAAATTATAAAACTTCTAAAAGAAAATATCAGAGAAAAATTTTATGGACTTGAGTTAGGCAAAGATTTCATAGATATGACACCAACGCATAAAAGAACAAATTGATACATTGGACTTCATCAAAATTTAAAAATTTCTATTTTTTGAAATATACTGTAAAGAAAATAAAAAGACAAAGCACCCACTAACGAAATATTTTGTAAAACATTTATCTGATTAATGACTTGTATCCAGAATATATAAAGAACACAAAACTCAGTAAGAAAGCTAATGACTTCACCAAAGAAGATATACAAATAGCAAATAAGTACCTAGAAAAATGCTTACTATTATTAATTATTAGAAAAGCATAAATTAAAACCACAATGAGATACCACAGCACACTTATTACGATGGCTACAATTAAAGATACTGACCACACCAAATGTTGACAAGGCTCTGGAGCACTTGAGACTCTCACATATTGCTGGTGGGAATGTAGAATGACTCCACCACTTTGGAAAACAGTTTGGCAGTTTCTTAAAAGTTAAATACACACTAACCATATGCTCCAGCTATGCTACTACTAGGTATTTTCCCAAGTAAATGAAGCATATGTTCATACAAAGATGTATATGTGAATGTTCATAGCAGCTTTATTTGTAATAGCCAAAATTAGAGACAGAAGATGAATGAATAAAAAAATTGTGGTGTATCCATACAATGGAATACTAGTCAACAAAAAAAGGAATGAATAAATCCACCTAGTCTTCATTTCGAATCTCACTGAAAAGTTCTTATGTACCCATGAGATTTATTTTCAGTCTGAGAAGGATGATTTTTTTTTCTTCTTTTCTTTTTAATACATTTATTTATTTATTTATTTATTTTATTTGTATAATGGTGACATTGGTTAACAAAATACAGTAAATTTCAAGTGTACAATTCAACAGTAAGGCATATATATATATATACACATGCAGTGTGTTCACTGCCCATAGTTAGATTTCTTTCTGATTTTCTGTTGAACAGGCAATTCTCAAGCAGGTATTTCTACAATTATTCTGTTTCTGTTATAATATGGTTTCTAGAACAACAGGACTTTTATTGTGTTACCATATCTGTTATTATAGATTTTTTTTAGAGAAAACTATGATAGAGTCAGCATTATGATTCTGGAGTTTTTATTTCATATTGTTTGAAGGATGGAAATTCTTTCTTCCAAGTAGTTTTCACTTTAATACTGCTTTGGATTTGGGGATGTGTTTGTTTGTTTGTTTGGAACTTTGGTCTGTTTAGGATTTTGTTCAATAGTAGAATGTTTTCTTTTGTTCCAGTACATATTGTGGCTGAGAAGTTACCCCTGGTATTTATTTGTTAGTCTGTGGTACACACAATTAAAAAAAAAAAAAGGTCCAAAAAATGAACTATTATGTAGGCAGAAACATGAATAAATCTTTCTGCTTTGTGAAAGAAACCAGACAAAAAGAGTACTTCATCTATGATTCCATTTATACGAAATTTTAGAAAATGTAAATAACTTATAGCTAAAGACAGCAGATAATTGGTTGCCTAGGAACCAGGAGTAGGGGTAAGAGAGGCGAGAAGGAGAGATTACAAAGGGGCACAAAGAAATTTTGGAATGAGATAGATATATTCATAATCTTGATTGTAGTGATGGTTTCATGGTTGTAAACATATTTTAAAATTTATCAAATGGACCACTTTAATTATGTGTAGTTTATTGTATATCAATGACACCTCAATAAAGCCATTTTTTAAAATGCATGTACCATTCAACCTGGCAATTCCAATTCAGGAATTTGTTCTACAGAATTGTTTGCAAGTGTGTGCAATTATATTTGCCAACGGTTATTTATTATTTATTACACCAGAATTAAGAATACCAGAAAGACCAGAAACAAATTAAATGTTCATTGGTAGGGAACTTGATAAATAAATCGAGTTGCACAGTTCAATATTGGGTAGGCATAATAAAAAATAAGTTATTTACTGCTAAAGGACAATTTCCAATATAGAGAGCATTAAAAACCAGAGGCCAAACAATTTGTATATCATGCTAACTTTTGTATTTAAAAAATTAAATGTGTGTTACCATATTTGTATGTATATATTTATATACATATACTTATATTTAAAAGTACCTATGGAAGGGTCCAATTAAAATTAACACTATAGTAGTTTGTTTCTCATCCAGAATGTGGATGATTTGGAGACAGAAGCATAAGTGAGACTTTTACCTGTGCCCACTGTTTTTTCTTGAATTTTGCTCATCTCTTTTTCAGACTCAACTCTGTAAAATGCCTAATCTAGTCATTGCATTTTATTCCCTTTTAAATTATTTTCCTTCTTGTTGTATTGCATATCACTACTAAAATGCAAAGGGCTGAAGAATAGCAGAACTTTGATTAGTATTGCTTTAAATGTTATCTGCAATACTTTTCCTGAACACTTTCACCTTGTTTAGCAAGTCTTTTGTATAAGTAGACTCTAGCTAAATAAAGTTGCAGCTGGGATTATCCAAGAGGACACATGACATCATCAATAACAGAGAGACAACAAGAAGATTTAGGTCTCTTAAAAATTCGGTAATATAAAGTCTTCATGGCACAAGAAAATTACATCCTCCAATGCTTAGATGTAATGACTATTATGTGACCTTGTCACTCAATTAAAGGAAGACTGCTTTTAGCCCCAAATCTTTGTTATAATACATACATTTAGATACAATGTTAATTCTTTAAATATTTAATAAAACTTCTTAGATCTTTGGGAAAATACTCAAGCAATTTAACTGTACCAACTATTACGCAATTCCATTCTTCCCTGGCATCCTTTCCAATTCCACTGACCGCAAACTGACCACAAAAGCAATTCACTTGGAGGTGTGTATTCTCTAACTTCCCTTCCGGTCATTTCTTTCTTTCTACCTTCTTCTGTTTTCTTTACATAAATTACTACCAGCCATAGGAATTTTAGCGGACTGTGAGATACTCTGTATTTTGGTGTAGTAGTTCTCCATACGGTAGAGATTAATGACTCTGATTCCTATACATTCCATCTGGTATTTATTGGCTCTCAAAGCCTTACATTAGGAATTTTTAAAATTAGTACAGGTAAATTCATGCTTATTCCAGTAATGTCAACAGACATAAAACAAAAATTAACATTTAATTTGTGTATTAGTTGATTCCATGTATATTTTAGAATGGCTTTAAGAGGTGGCCATTAAAAACAGTTTCCTTTATATCTTAGGGTTTTTGTTAGGGTAGCACTGGTGATAGTGTTGGTGTGCTTGTTTTAAGAAAAGCATTTAAAGTGTACTTTATTATATTAGCTGAGCAGTTAATTGTTCTGATTACTAAGATTAATAACTACATTAGGTTTATAAATTTTAAAATTTCTGGTATCTTTTTCTTCTTTTCAAAGGATTTCATCCTGCCACTTTGTTGTTTATCATGGCTATAGCTCAAAATAGTAGAATACTATGTAATCACAACTGTGGGAATGTTAGATATTTTTGGTGTAAATCGCTTTTCATAAACCTTCTTGTTTTCACTCAAGTGGTAGTTCCATGACTCCAGCATTTGCAAGTAATTGCTGAAGTTCCAGATGGTTACTTAACAACCATGTAAAAGGTCCACGTAAATAGATTCACTTTAGGAAGCAAACAGTTTGCATGTGGTCCAATACACATAGTCAAAGCAGTGTAGGGAAAAATTAAACATTTTGAATTTCAAATAAGCCCTCTTCCTTTTCACTGAAACCGATCTGTACCCTGACCTCCAACAACTGCAAAAAGAAAACATGTCTTCACCCAAAACAAAATCAATGACAAAAAACAAACAAACAAACAAAAAAAGACAGAGCCGGCTTTCAAGATATTGTGCCTATTTATCGACCAGCTGAGGGTGACCTAAGGCATCTGATTGCTGAGCCCAGAGCCTGGCACCAGTTATTTACAGTAAATATGCATTGAATAAATTACAAATGGGAGAGATTTTTTTAATACAGAAAAATAAACTGGCAGCATTAACCAGGAGGCAGTATAATATTTCAATTCAAAGAGAGTTTTCAAAATCTAAATTCTAATCATAAAGATGATTTATTTCCCTTTTGCACATATGTATTATAGGCTACCGAATGGCATTTTAGAGTATACGCATTAAGCATTTTAGACTCTTGGGTGAAACTTACTCTATCAGAGCAATGAAAGCCAAAACTGAAGTATATTAAATAATGTTAATAACTACAATCATTTAATTTTCACCTAAACCTTGTGAAGTAGGTATTATTTTAAAATAGGTATTATTTATTCCTTTTTTCATGTAAGAAAGTTTAGATTAAGGAGGTTGAGTTACTTATCTAGATCACATATCTAGAGTAAGTGGCAGATGGCTCCAATCAAGTAACTCCAAAGTTTGGATTCTTCTCACTGTAGCACGTTATCTTCCCTTCTCTCATAGTTAATCTGTTCCACCTCTGAACTCTCATGGCATTTATTGTTGCTCATAATCATTCGCTCTGCTGATGTTGCATGTTTTGTGTGTCAAGTTATCTGTTTCATATTTTATTACTTTCTATTCTTATTTTCTTGTGTCCTTTTATATGTTTTTTTGCCTTTACTGCTTTATTTTTCTGAATTAAGTTAAATGTTTAGTTTATTATTTATCATTTTTGTATTAGAAAAAAATGATTTAAAGCTATAAATTTCCCTGTGGCACTGCTTTAGCTGCATATTGCAAGTTTTAGTAAATAATCCTTTGATTATTGTTCAAATAATTGTTCAACCCCAAATATTTTATAAATTTCATTTTGAATTCTTCTATAAACAATTGATTATTTGGGAGTCCATCTTTTTTTCCAGAGTTTTTTTATCTTTTTATTATTGATTAATAATTTAATTGCAATGTGGTCAGATAACATGGATTATATGATAACAGTTTAGAATTTGTCAAGACTTCTTTTATGATTTTGTATATGGTTATTTCAAGAAGTCCATAAATCTTTGAACATCACCATAAGAGACTTGATTGGCTACTTATTCTGCATCCCATCACAGAGCATTAGAATAGATAGATGAGTCTTTTTCCCAAGGATTATTTCCATAGCTTAGTTTAAAATTCTCTTATATCTACTTTGATGGAAAAAGAGATTCAGTAAATAGAAAAGCAATAACATCAAAGCTATAGTTTACGTTTATGCAGAAAATTGATTTCAGTTCAAATATGTAACTAATGCTATTGCTTCATAAATTAAATCAACAGGGCTTTGAAAGTCTAATTTGAGAGTTATGCTACAATACTTCCTTTTCTAACAGTAAAAAATAAGAAATAAAAATAAAAACAAGGCCACTCCCAAGAGGTTTTGTTTTGAAAAAATATAGCCACACTCGTCAGACTCTGACTCATGCTTATAGCATAATGGGAATAGTCACACCTCAGATTGTCCCACCAGCAGGTGGCACATGCCTACCTGCTAGTGAGCTCAAGCAATCAGTAACCACATTAACCACTGGTGTCTTTACTTCCGCTGTTGTGAACCCCTGTGACTGATCAGATTTAGATTTTTTAATTACTTTTGTTTTCCTAAAGATTTTTTCCCTTTCTTCCATTTAAAGTCTTACTTGAATCAAGTAAAATTAGATATTGTTTTAAAAACAGTTAACAACACTTATTCTTCAATGTATTGTCTCCCCAAACTCTATACTTAAACTATTCCATATAATAAGATTAAGTTATTTGGATCAAGTTAATTTTAAATTCTAAAGAAGTGATTAAACCTATAATGTAATAATGTAAGTTGACAAATAAGTTGGCAGAAAAGTTGACTGAACTTCTTTTTGTCGGTTATTTATAGTAGAACAAAAAATTTTAATAGTCAAAGACCCTAAGAAAGGGTTAATAGATGGATTTCAAGGAGCCCATGAATCCTATAAAATTATGTACAAAATATTGTTTGAGGAAGTGCTTTTTCTAAAGAAAAGTATAGCTTTTATTATTAAATTCTCTGGGCCAAAGAGAACATAAACTGAAAAAAAAGATATATTGGTAGTCATAATTTTTTAAATTATGTAAATCCTTATATCAACATAAATAACTTGGACATTTTTTGTTCTTTTCTCTTGCACATTTCTAGTGCCTATTTTAAATGTTTGGGTATTTTTTTATCTTTCACTAAGTGATTTTCTTTTCAAACCAAATTAATTTCAAGAAGCATGAAGTATTTAGCATTATCCAACCCTGAATAGCTGTCATTAATGCCTCCTGTAACAAATATACAGTAGTTTAACTTTATTTAACTGGTGTTAAATTTAGCCACCTCTGAATTTCCAAGCACACAGCATTTAATTAAAGGTCTTTTCCCAGTTTTATTTAAATAGTCTTTTGCTTTTTTTCCTGTCTCATAGTGACTCAAAATCTTGATTAAAAATAAGATTTTACAAACCATTTAGGACAGAAAAAAATTGAGAGGATGCCCAACAAGAACATCCAAAAAACATATAAGAAAATTTATATTTAAGGTAGGAAAAGCCTACCTTAAATATAAATATATATAAATATATATATCATTTAAGGGTACTCTAAGTTACTTCCCTCATTTTAGGGAAGTAACTTAGAGTACCCTTAAATGAGATATATATTTTTAATGTTAGAAGAAACAGGTTCTTGGAGGTCTTATCTAGATGTAGGGATAAAATTCCAAGGCTTATATTCAAAGAGAATGTAATCAAAGAAGAACAAAGAAATCCTTCTTTTTGAAACAACTGACAAAACCTCTGCCTGACCTCATATACATTTCTCTTTCAGAGGAAGATTTTAAATCAATAGATCTTGTCAGTCAAGTTATTTAATTGCAAGCAATCAAACTGTCTTTAGTTGATTGAGGTAGAAAATTAATACCAATACCACCACTAGCAAAGAGAGAATATTCCAGTCTCTTTCTCTCGCTCTCTTTTTTTTTTTTTTTTTTTTTTTTTTTTTTTTTTAGACACTAGGCCAAAAGAAAAAGCTCATTCTCTAGATGCAAGGTTAGGCTGGGAAAATGAGTATCCGGAGTTTATTAGCATTTATATTGAGAAATGGGCTATGTCTCCCACCGAAACTCGCAGCGAAAATAATCCAAATGTAGACAGAAATAATGGCACTGAGGAGCCAAAAGATACCCAGTTAAGCTCTTCTCCTATTACAACTTTTAAATATGTACTTGGATGCATATACCTACATGTATGATTGCATATAACACATTATAGCTATGCCTTGCACATCAAAGAAAACTAATTCCCTCCACAAAGACTTATTAGTTCCACATCCTATTTCAAAATGTATAGAGGATGCCCAGTTCTTTTCCTATTCCAACATAAGCCTGCCTCGATGATCTTTAAAGTATAGGTTAACATAAAAAGAATATGAGGGGAAAAAAAAGAATATGAGAGAGAGAAGAAAGAAAATGGAAATTAGTTTGTAGTGTGTGTGTGTATATATACACATAACTCTGCATGAAAAAGTGTGGGCATACCCTTCTTTGTATCCATAACTGGTTATAAGGCCACAGTTGGTATTTATGACTTTTATATCTCATTAATCATTCTATTACTCATTTCAAATTCCTTCAACCAACATCTAATCTGGCCTGAGTTCCTTGCCTAAGTTTTTTTACCTTAATTTCTTAGAAACCATACCCTGAAAGTTCTGCCTCTATATTCCATTTAATGGACATGGATGTACCAGAACCCCTTCTGAGTTCTATCTATACTTTTTTTTGTCCCCATTGTGTAGTAGCATATTTGTTTCCTTTGGAAAGTTAGGCTAAATCACCCAAGCCACTTGAGTATTTTTTGCCTCTCATTAAGGGGCAATGTGTGCCTAACATTGCCAGGCAGAAATCTCAGCTTCCAACTCAACAAACTGTTATGGTATTTCAAGAAAAAGCATTCCTCCCTGGGTATACTCAAACCTGTAAACAAGAAGAATGAAAATTTGTATACATAAGAAGAAAATATTGTGACAACTCTAAGAGAAAATTCACTGTTCAATGAATTCAGAGCATGAAATCCATCCTATAAGAAAGCACCACAACCTCCCAAGAATTTTTCTCCCAGCTGGCACTATAACTGAGTTCTCTACTCTTTTACAAGACAAACTGCTTCTCAGTGTTAGAGTACTTGGTAGCCCAGGAAATTCCATACAATTCAGCTCATCATATCACAAATATGTATCTTCTAAATATTGATTGATTGAATATTCTCACAAAGACAGATAAGAAGCATGTGTCCAACTGGGAGTCACAGCTTCTGATTCAATAGATAAATTGAAAGCATTCCTGCCTTGAGTGTTAATACATCCAAATCTTAATCACTATCATAGAATACCATATAGCATGCTTCTGTCCAAAGAACTTAACTTATAGCAAAATAAATAATGAAGTAGAGGCAAGGGACAGAGGGATAGGAGTCAGACATAAATGGATTCTTAGTTTTAATAGTACTAGCAAACATTCTACCTTTGGATCTAGGATATAAGCTCTCATTACGCTATATAAGCCCCAAGAAATTAAATGCTAACCTAGGAGAGGACGGGAAGAGAATACTGCATAGTGACTGAGTTTACCCTAAATTTGCAAGATTAGGTTTCCTCTACTGGCTAGAATAGGGACTTGAGACTGAGAATAAGTTGTTTCAGAAAAAAAAATAAAGTTGTTTTGGGAAACATAAGTTTTGCAGAATGAGAATTTGTCCCTTCTCTGTATAAGCAGTTTAATATACAATACTTTCTTATCATACAAAATTTCTCCCAATCAGGCTCACTTGCGTATTTAGTCAGTTGCAATACTGAATTAAAATGAGCGACTATTAAAAAAAATCTCCCCCTATACTCAAAGGTGATATTTAACTCTCACACTAAACTGTATTAATTTCTGGAAACCAGGAACCATGTCATATTCACTTCTCTATTTACTATTACACATTGATAGTACTCTCAATATAAAATAAATACTCAAAAGTGTTTAACGAATAAAGAAGAAACACATTAGCAAAATGATTTCGTTATTTGTGCAACATCAACAGTAATGAACCATTCCACCTATACTATTATCCTTCACACATACTTTTACTCAGTAAATATTAAGTTGACTAGAACTAAGAACATTTCTAAAATTAAACTTACAGTCAGTAGACTCCCTTTCTCCCCAGTTCCTAAGTCACTTATCATTAACAAATCTGGAATTTAGACTGGAAATTGTAACCCCTATGGACTACTTGGCAGAAAAAGCTAGTATCACAGTGCTCTGAAGTGGTAGCCAAATGACCTAAAGATGCTGAAGCCAGAGATCACCCACTTCATGTCTTCCTTACAAGATGAAATGCAATTTCTTACTTCCTCCTTTGACTTTTGGTATTAAGTAGCACTGTGTAATTATGCCTAACATTAGATGGAAAGAATTTTTTTCCAAGATTTGCTTTTATTAAAAGATGGTGACTAGAAAAGTTTTATTCACCATGCCCTTTTATATAGTTCCTACCAAGTAGTTATAGGAAAGAAACACAAGCCATTGCCTCTATTTGGAAAGAAATGTTAACACAGAGAGTTTACGTGGTGAATATGTCTTTAGATAAATATATTTTCTACTATATTTTGTTATGACACTTGCACCAGAGAACCCCATGCAAATGACTTAAGGAACATAACAAATGAAGAGGAACTTGAGCTAAATTTAATTTTTAAATCAAAAGAGATATTTTTACATGAACATTTGTTTCTATAGTAATGCACTAAACAGAAGTTAGAGAAATATTGTGTAAGTGCCATTGTGGTAGTTGTAGATGACAAGTTATCATCTCAAATAATAGACTCGAAATGCTGAGTTCTCACCTATCTTAATACACAAAGGCCTTTTCCTCCAGAGCCTGTAAGCAACCTGCAATTCTCCAGAATAAGTAGACACAGAACATTTAAGAATATGAGAACTTGGTCTTTAAAGCATTGCATTGTTCTAGGTTTCAATGGCATAATTGAAGTCAAGTACCACAGGATGTAAATATCAATCACTCCCCCAAAACTCTCTTCTTTTTTTCCATTGGAAGTCATTAATTAACACATCTTGGAGATCTTTTATGACTCAGAGTCTAAGGAGAGACCTAAAAACTATTATTTGGTGGAAGGGCTAGGAAAATCCAACAATTGTCATGGCAAGAAGGATTAGTAATCCATCCATTTATGGGGAAAAATATCTAAACATGTAATAACATTAACTCTTACCATTAGAGCATTATATATTTATGACAAAAATCATCCTATAATATTAGCAGAAAAGTATAACTTCTATAATCATAAAACTGCCATTTTTAGAAAGTATTTTTAATGTATTATAGGTAAATTCGAATATGGGAATATCTACATGAAACCAAAAATTCTAACATTTGTTATAACAGGATTTTAAGAGAGAGATTAAAACTGGAGATCAATATTTAGGAATCCTCTGCCTAAAGTTTGTAGGCCCTCTATAAATATTAGCTATCAGATTACCTTCAGTGCAAGTTTAATATCTATCTCTACTTTCCTTTGATTTGTAACATTTCATTTGTCTGTATTGCCAAGTCCATCTCCCATCTCAAACGCAACCTCTTCCATATCATCTCCAGTGTCTGATACAGACCTAGACACAAACACGTCTTAGAAATGTACTCTCAGCTCTTCTAACACTTTACTTTTATGTCTTACATGATAACTGTTGTGCCTTCTGTCATCTGTTTTAGCTATTTGAATAATGTCTTAAAGCCTTCTTCCAGATCGGGATTTCTCATACTCTACAGCACGGATTAAGAATCACTTGGATAACTTATAAAAGATTCAAATTGTCAAATTCTGAATCTGGAGATCCATGTTGGGGCCTTGAAATCTGCCCTTCCAACATGTTCCCTGTATTTCTAAGTTTTATTCTTCTTGGTGTCTAAAAATTTTCCTTCTTCACCCATAGCTAAGTCACAAGCTCTCTCTTAAAAACATTTTGGTTATGTTCCAGTTGTTTAGAAAATATTCCTAGTTTCACCATTCTACCATGTATTATTATGGCCATATTTGAGTATTAGTAAGATCAAGTAGGCTGTAGCAACAAATAAAGCCTCAAATCTCAGTGACTTAACACAACAAATTTTATTTCTCCCTTATATCACATATCTGTGCAAATCAGGTATCCCACCTCTATATTTAGCCAGGCCATGTGAAAAGATATGACATACAAGTTCTTAAAGATATGGACATATATCACTTTTCAGATTTCAGTAGCTAGAACTAATTGTATGATCCCAAACTTATTGCAAGGAAGGCAAGGAAATATAGGATGTTTTGCATTCACTAAGACTCTCTGCCCAAATTAAAATGTCAAGTGCTTGGTTTTTAATAATATCCTACAGCAACTCCAACTCAAGAGGTCCAATGAAGATAGACGAGCATGATGATAATCATGATAGCTATCATTCCTTGAGCATTTACTACAACATTGTGGTAAGTACAATGCAAGACTAATTTAATTCTTACACAACCCGTGATGATGCGGGTATTATTAGCTGCAATTTTTGAAAGGCCCTGAAATTTAGGAAGGCGTTATAATATAACTTACTCTAGTACATGAAGCTTGTAAATTGTGAAGCCAGCTATCAAACCAATCCTATATCTCCAAAACTCGTTCTTTTAAAAGAATGCTTTATATTTCCTTGAGAACTTACTAAAGTAAATTTTGTAAGCAACAATTATTACACTCTACTGATTGCAGAATACAGTCCAAAATGTCTAAGCATTGCACATAAAGTATTTCCTGACTTTTTTTTTTTTTTTAACTCTCTGGCCTACCTTATCATAATCGCATCCCTTAACAAATTTCAGCTGTACTAAACAGTGTGTATTTTCAAACTAGCCCTGAATTTTTCTCACTTTAATCCTTCTTCCTGCTACATTCCTTTCCTTTTCTATCTAATTCCCACCTACATGTCAGGTCTTATTTTAGACATCACACTTATTAAAAAATATATAAAGATATGAAAAAAAAAGAGTTGTAAAAATTTAGGAAAAATCAACATTGTGAAAGAATACTATTGAATTGGGTCAACAAAACAACCAACATCTGTGGGGTGGGAGGAGAATGAGCAGAATACTACATTAAAACACATTAAAATAAAATAACGTTCTCAAATAAACTAAAAAAGCTATTACATCCATAAAACATTAATGAATTTTTAGGAAAAAGAGTTTGTGGAAATGTAAAAAGTGATTGTTGAAACATAAAAATTCAACAAATGAACTTAATTGCTGTATAAATATAGGTAGAGGTTACATTATTGAGCTGCAAGATGAAGTAAAGGAACTCTCCCAGAAGGCAGTTTGAAATACAATTTCAATTTCATATACCATTAAAGACTAAAAATAATTTTCTTACGTTATCATATATCTAGTTAGTTCACATTTAACCATTTTTTTAGTATTTTATTTAGTATTTTATTTATTTATTTGGATTGGAATCAAAACAGGTATACATTTTAGTTGTGTGATAAGCCTCTTAGCTCTCTTGTATTCTACAGTTTTTCTACAATATTTTTTCTCATGAATTTTTTTTTGGGGGAGGTATTGTATTTTGAAGAATTGGGTTTTTGCCCTGTAGAGTTTGTCAGTCTTTGTTTTGCTGACTACATCTTTTCTTTATCTATTAACATGTTCTTCTGCCTCTTGTATTTCTTAGAAATTGGTAGTCAGATTTGGTAGCTTAATTATAGTAGTCCCTCTTATCCATTGGGGATACGTTCCAAGACCCCCAGTGGGTGCCTGAAAATGCAGGTAGTACCAAACCCTATATATACTACTTTTTTTCTATACATACATATCTATAAATAGTTTAATTTATAAATTAGGTACTGTACGAGATTAACAATAATAACTAAAAAGAAAATAGAACAATTACTATAATAAAATACTCTTAATACTCTTAAATCTCTCTTAAGATATCTTATTGTACTATACTCACCCTTCTTGTGATGATATGAGATGAACTGAAATGAATGACATAGGCATTTCACTGACATGTCAGTAGTCAGAAGGAAGCTCCTTGAGTCTTCCACCCACAAATTTAATGCTTTTTCCATCTTGACTACAATTATCACATACTGTTGCCATAACTTCTGCAATTTGAGGTACAACAGCAGAACTAGCATGAATTTCTTTTTCTTTCTTCACAATTTTGTAGAAGAAGATTCATTCCTACTGTATATCTTAGCAACCTCAGCATGTGATTTTTTTCCCCTTCCCTTATTAAGTTGAGGACTTTCGCTTTTTCACTTAAAAGAAGCATTTTATGGCTTCTTTCTGGCATATCTGAATGCCATCATCACTACCCTTGAGCTTTGGGGCCATTACTAAGTAAAATAAGAGTTACTTGAATACAAGCACTGCGATACTGAGACTGTTGATCTGATAACAAAAACCACTACAGAGTGACTAAGGGACAGGGAGGATCTACAGCATGGAGATGCTGAATAAAGGTATGAGTCACGTCCTGGCCAGGACAGTGTAGGACTTGGGAGATTTCATCTCCGCTAATTAGAAGAGCTTGAAATTTAAAACTGATGAATTGTTTATTTCTGGAATTTTCCATATAATATTTTCAAACTATGGTTGACTGCAGGTAACCACAGAAAGTAAAAACTCAAATAAGGAGAGACTACTGTAGATTCAGTTTTTTTTTTTTCAGGGCAAGAGTACTTGATAAGTGGTGATATAGACTTCTGTTAGAATGTATATAATGTATTTTAGTCCTTATGTAATGGTAGCAACCATTGATTATAATTGCCAAGATGCACTTAATCAATTAGATATTTCAAATTGACAATGATTCTTTCGTTATTATCTAGAATGCTTCTATTAAAAAAACCATCTCCTCATCAAATATTTGGTTACTCTAAAGTACCATTTGTATGGGAAAGGCACGATAACTGATATTTTTTTCTTCATCAGTTTTCCAAATGAGTTCCTTAGCAATCTTCAAAGTTAACAAATGATTTTTTAGTGCTATTGTGAACATATAGATTTAAACATATTCTTGTTTCAAGCCATGGAAGATACCTTTATTGGTTAGCACTTTTTCTCATCTTAGGCCTAGGAGTCTATTCATCTTGGCTCCTGAGTCTTTTTTGATATGACCTTAGTAGTCTTTGATAGCTTCATGCTTTGGGGTGTAAAAAGATGTTTTCTTGACCCAGAACTAGAATAAACATAATAAGAACTATCTAATAACCCTGAGAATAAAATAATCAATTTTGACCGAAAGGTATAAAATAAGCCAAAAATTAATAGATATATTTTACTTTTGCCAGTAAATTAAAACTAAATTTCTGAAATTACTCTATAAATTCAATGTAGTTATGATAAAATACCAGCAGGGATTTGGGATTCTAAAGTTCAAAAGAATAGAAAACATGCATAAACAGCCAAATCTTTGAAAATTGTTCATAAAATGTATATTATTTACATTATTATATTATGTGTATTTTGTATTATATATTTGATATATACCAATAATATATGTTAACATATATGAAAAGCTCTCCTAATTCAAACAAACAAAAATGCCACTATGTTGCCAAAAGAATTGATAAAAAGAAAAAACTGTTTTAATGGAATATAATTTATGACAAAATTAACAATTCAAATCAAAAGGAAAAAGATAGTTTAATAAGTGCTATTAAGACAATTAACAAGCAAGTTGGGAAAAAATTCCTACCACACACCCTATTAAAAATTTTTCAAATTGATTATAAGTAAAGATATATAAAACAAGTTTATAATACTACTAGAAGAAAACATTAAAAACATCAAAACATACATGTACATTTTTTATTTTGATGTGCAAGAGATCCTTCTTCACAAGAAGCAAAAGTACATACACTAAAAATTACACAAAAATTAAAACTTTTCTATGTCAAAGGATACCACAATCAAAATTAAAGATAAGCAAAAGACTGAAAGAGAATGTCTGAAATTAATATGATAAAAAAAATCTGTTGTATAGAAAGAGTGTATACAAAAATTATTTTAATAGGCAAAGGATAGAGAGGAAAACGTACAAAAGCAGTAGAAATGGTCCATTAATCTGTAAATGACATTTACACTAAGAATCAGAAAAATGAGTTACTTCTTTTTGTACGTAAAATTGGATTGATAATAACTATTATTACATGCATGTGGGGAAATGGGCCCTGAAACTCACTGCTGGTGAGTGAATAATTTATATATCCTTTTGGAGGGCAATTTAATAGTACTAAATACCATTAAAAAAATTGACCCAATAATTCTCTTTTGGGGGATTTATTCTACAGAAATAGGCATTTATCCTACAGAAATACATTCACATTACAACAAAGTTACATGTACAAGATGTTAACAACAATACTGTTTATAATGAAGACACTGGAAACAACCTTAAAATCTACTGTAAGGGAATAAATTATGGTGCATGTATATCATTTTGTAAAATAAAGTGGTTAAAGAGAATGAGGAAGTCTATACAAGCTTTCAAAGAATTGTATGCTAATGTTACTGTTCAGGGGAAAAAGAAAACCACAGGAAAAAATGTATAGAATGTTCCCATTTATATATTTTAAAAATACATTATCAAATATACATATAGATGTAAACTCATAGAAAGTCTGAATGGATATACACTAAACTGTAAGCAGTCCAAGGAGAATACTTTACGAATAAGTAGGATTTCCTTTTTAGCTCTTTATTTTTTTGTTTTTACAATCAGTATTTATCTATTCTTGAGAAATTAGGAATAAAACCTTTTCTTTCCTAATTATAAAATTGCTCTGAGATAAAGCTTTTAATTATTTTACAGCTGCAATTTGGCCAGGACTAATTGCGGGTAGAAGAGGGTGTATACTTTATTGTTTATAGTTAATCAAAGGAAATTATCTGGATACATAAAAGTAATCATTTAATAATAATAAAAAAATTAAAAAATAGAGCATAAGTTCTATGTCCTCATCAGATTCTACATCCATATTTATTCTCAAAGAGATCTGCACCCACATCAGATTCTTTTGGGATTCCAAGAAAAGGATCTTCTTTTCCAGGGGGAGAAACATACAGGGTCACACACACACACACACACACACACAATAATAATAATATCAATAATATCATTAATGTGAGATATTTCTTGCAGGGATGAGTTTAATGATCACCATTTCAGAAACTGCTAGCTTGGAAATTAATATGCTTTAGATGAGTCATTTAAGATCTAGACTCCATTGCCTCATTAAAAAGAGAAAGAGAGAGTCAGAAAGATTGGAGAAGGAGGAAGACGAGGAGCAATAGGAGGAGAAAAGAATTGTGTCTTTCTCTTAGGGATTTTTTTTTTTAATTTAGGATTTGATTTTGAAAGTTTGCAAATATAAAAATGTATGAAGAATAGTATAATAAAACTCCATGTATCCATCACCTGTCTTACATAATTACTTACTCAAAGCCAATCTTGTTTCATCTATACCTGACTTCCTTCCACCCTTCCCCAGATTAGTTTAAAGCAAATCCCAGGCATCATGTCATTTCTTCTACAAATAATTCAGCTTATAGCTCTAAGGAATGAGGATTCCTGTTTAAAAACATAATCACAAAACCAACATCCCACCTGAAAATTAATCATGATCCTCATTATTATAAATATCCAATCTATGTTCACATTTCCTTGATAGTTTTGCTTTTCACATTTTTTTATTTTGATTTGCTTGAAATCAGGATCAAAATAAAGTCCACGCATTGCAAATTGTTGGCATATCTATTAAATTTATCTTAATTTAGAGTTCCCCACTCCTTTCGCACTTTCTCTCAATCTCTCCCTCTCATCCTTGTGATTTATTTATGGTAGAAACTATGCCATTTGCCTTGTAGAATTCTCCACAGTCTGAGTTTTACTGATTAAATGTCTGTTGTATCAATTAACATGCCCATCTATCTCCTATATTTCCTGTAATTTGGTTGTTAGACCCAAAGTCTTGATCAGACTCAGATTCAAGTGTTTGGAATAACTACTATATACATAATGCTGTGTGCTGCTATCAAGAGCTGCATAGTTGGTTGTCTGCCTTGTGATTTATGTAACTATTAATGTTCACTGCCTAGATTCTTAGAGATGTACAACTTTGAAAAAAGTTTAAGCTTTTATTGCTGTGAAGTTTTCTCTCACAGTTGACAGGCATGATGCTAGTTTCCCCATTTTACTGAGAAAACAGCTATGATGTAGATGTAGGAATAGCAGAGCCAGGATGAACCCAAACAACTTCAGCTCACTAAAACACCAAAAAGATTGTTACCCCACTCTCACTCTATTCCACTATGAACACACTTAATTTTATTTTCAGAAAAAAATATATATTTTTGCATTCATTTAAGCATGAGAAATTTTATGCCTGATCCCCAAACTAATTGTTTGGTTGGGTGGTGTTAGGGACAATGGGGACAGGATATAAGGAGAAAAAGATGCACAAATAGTTTCTGTTATGCTTATATCCCTTTATGCCATATCTATCAGTCACAACAATAAGTATAAGAGACAAAACAAAAGGAAGGAAAATATCCTACAACTGTGTTTATGTGAATCTGGCCTCAATGGAAGACAGGGCAAAGTTATAGATTCCCTATAGACCAACAGCATATATATGAGGCATACTAATAAAAATATAAATCATATTTTTTCCAAACAAATTATGTTGGAATTAACACCCAGAAAGAGACTTACTCAGATTTACCATCCATTAGAACAGATTGATAAGCATGATTATTCTCTTTTCATCTTTGCTTTAAAATTCATTTATTTATCCAGTAATTTACCCAACAAATATGTATTGAGTGTCTACTATTGTGGTAGACATTTTGTCAGGAAGTCTAAATATATAATAAGCAAAATTAACAATTTAGAAAGTAAAAAATTAAATAACACAGATAAATTATATGACATTATAAAAGAATATAATACGAGGCTCGACCTAGACTGAAGAATCAGAGACTGTTTTCCTGGGTGAGAGAGAAGCTGAATTGGCATGTTTGGCAGCATGAATAGAAAATAAGAAAAAATAAGCATCTCTTTTAAACTGTTTAGCTGAAGAAGTAGAAAATATGGTTTCTAGTAGAGAAGTCTGAGTTGAGAGATGAAGAATGAGTTGATAAGATAACATGGTAAATGAGTAGGAAGAAGTGCATTCCGGTGACTGGGAAAGCACTGGATGAAAGCTGTAGATCAGCAAAGAAGAAGCATGTGATTGTGATGCTGGAGTATTTTTAAAAGATGGGGATAAAATATGAGATGAGACTGGAGAGTTAGATAGTGACTGGATCAATAGGACATTATTATTGTTTGACCATATGTCACAATTTTCTCAGAGTCTTCCAGGTTTATGTAAGTTGTCCTAATGTACCTATTAATATTTCCCCCTTTTGCTTTTAACAATTTTGGACAATAAGGTATATAATCCCCTTATTTATAGGCCATCCTACAAAATTTATCACAGGAACAACAAATGAAATTGTGTTTTACATGGTACAAGATTGTTTAGGACTAGAGATTCTTGAAGAATTTCAGGCAAGAGTTGAAAATGATTTTGAGAAGAGTCACGGCTTACACATAACAACAAGTAAATCAATTTGAGAGATATTTAGAATAGTAGATGGAAAGAACTTAGTGTTATATTGAAAATGGGTATCAGAGACAAGGGAGAGGAGGTTTAAGAATAATACCCAGGTTTTTCTGTGGTGTGCGTTGGGTGGTGGTACAATGTTGTGGGATGAAAATAGAGAAAGCAAATAGTGGGGTCATTTATGTTTGCATTTTTAACAGAAAGGAGAGATGAACAAGCTAAAGAATAGGGTGTTGCAAATGTTAGTATGAGTGTTACTTAATAAGGAACCATGCAGTATAAGTTGATTAAGGTTGATAGTAAAGAAGGGAGAAGGCTGATGAATCAGGAATGAGCACAGAGATCAATTGCTGGGAGACCTCATGATGCCAAAGATTATAATTTGAAAAATTGATCAAGCCAGCTGGAATGCTATGAACTTTTGATTGTAGAGCAGAAGTCTTGAGCAGAATGATGACAAGGTTATGAGTATGACCTCAGGACTGTGTGACCAAGTTGACAAATTCCTCCACTTTCTCATTCTGAACCATGATTCCACCTTCTTGCCTAATGCAATACTCTAGGTGTTCCCTTGCTTTCACTCATGTTGTTATTCATCTTATTCTTAGTATTTTCTGTACTTTAACTAGAGTAATCCTTTTTAAATGCAAATCACTTTTATCTCTTCTTGTTTAAAACCCTCTAAAGGCTTTTTAGAATTAAGTTCTAAATTGCTTTCACCTATAAGGCCGTGCGTATCTGGCTTCTGGCTACCACTCCAAATTCATTTTCTGTCACTCTTCTCATCTGCTCCAGGAGTGGGCTTCTTTCTCTGTCTCCAACACAGGAAGCAAGCTCTGCCTCTGCTACAATACTCTTGCTGTTCCATTAGTTCCCTCTTGAGATGCTGCCTAGATCATCTCTTTGAAATCTTTCCTTAAATGTCACTTCTCAGAGTCCTGTCTTGACCACTCTAAATAGTATTCCCTATGTCTTTGTAATATTTCATTTCACATCACTTAACTACCTGACATTAAATTATATAGTGGTTTATTATTTTTCAAGTCTTTTCCAGTGGAATGTAAGCTCTTTGAGGGCAGAAAATTTCTAGTTTGCTGCAAATGAAGATTAGGAGCTTGATCAATATTCATTGTATATAATTCAAGTAGGAAATAAGATCAGGAACTGACTTGCCAGATTTTGAATGGGTAACCACAGGGATGTTGAAGTCCCCCAGGTTGAACAAAAGTTATTAGGTATGTGGATAGTGACAGGGAACTATAAAAAGACAACAATTAAGAAGAGAAAAAGATTTTTATATCCACATGTGTTATTGGTTCAGTTGTTCAGTAGTCAAGCTAAATTTTGTCTACTCTCATACACTTTGCATTTTTCTACTACAAATGATTTGGGATTTTGTTCAGACTTAATAAGTATGAATGCATATTTATCTTGAGTATGATTTACTATACATCTTCAAATGGAGTTATTCAAATGGAGTTTTTAATTATTAAGGAAATTTGCATACAAAAGCAATTGTCTCTAGAAAGGACTGCTTCTCTCAAAGAAAAGCTACAGATATTTTATAAATAGAATTTAAAAGCCTTTAAACATTACTGTCACTGAAGTTATTCTGTATTACATTTATCTTTTGTGTGTTATGTCAACATATAAAATTCTTCCACTTTCTAAAACAATGTATTCACTCTATTCACTTTTAAATAAGTGGTTAAATCAGGACTGTCTGACTCCAGTAACAGAATGCTCAATTAATTGGTTTAAACAGAAAGAAAATTTATTGAATCAAAAACTGAAACATCTCAATAATAATATTTTAAGTAATATTTTAAAAAGCAGGCCTTGACCCAGTAGTTCACATTTGTCTCCCCTTCCCCTCTGTTGGTTTCATCAGCGTACTCTTAGTCAGCTTTGTCTCACATCATTATGAATGCCAACAGTCACACTGGAGAAGAAAACTTGCCTCTTCAGTGATCCTAGTGAAAAAACAATCTCATTACATTTCATTAGGTCTGATTAGAACCCGTGCAGAACCTTAATTCAATCACAGTGACTGGGGAGATGTGATGCTCTGATTAGTCAGGCACCTCTACTACCCAATCCCTATGACCCATTCATGCACACTCCTGGAGCTGAGAAGAGTCGATGCATCAAAACACAAGGAATGAGAATGCGGTAGAGGTGGTTCCCTGAAGGGAAATCGCAGCGCTATGTTTCTCTTTATTTACTCAATCCTTCTGCCATATCCAGTAAAAAGAATATTTAGTTGTTTGCATGCACATCTCCTTTTTATTTTAAATTAGTTCCTAGATGTGTTGTGATTAACTTATCCTTAATTTTGAGTTGTTTTTTAACCGGTTGATTTTTCACCGGTTATACTGACACATAGGAGAATTAGTAATTTTTGCATATTTATATACAATTTACTTTTCTAGTCACTTTAATGGATTTCTAGTAATTATAATGTTTTCGGGGAATTCTCTAGGATATTGTTAGAATATAATTATGTGATATGAAAATAATAAATTTACCCTTATTTTGTCTTATCTCTGTTTTGTATTTTATAGTCATGGCTGGAGTTTCCAAAAACAGCAGTGTCTATCATTGTTTGGTTAGGAAAACAGAACTAATTTGAGTAAAAAGAGGTTTAGCACATCCATACCTACCATTAAAAGATAAATCTCTATGGTATTTCTGAACATCTTGTATAATTTTATGTTCTAAACTATCTTTCCAGGGATGTTTGATAGCAGACAGCCTTGGAAAATAAAGATGGGGTCTCCTGTGGCACGGATTAGATCTGTTTCCTGATAAGGATAATAAAGATGTCTTCCCTGGACAAGAGTGGACAAGCTGGCTAGCAGTCTTTTTTCCTAAGTTTAGGATTTTTCACTTGCGACATAGAGTCACTATGTATGCAGCACTATGTGGCTCTACAGTACTCCCATGGGACTTGGGCAAGGGGATCTGGTGTGAATATGAAGCTCATGCTGCTTGCTGTGCCGTGAGTAACAAAGTTCTTTTTCTCTGTCCCCTGCAGGAGTCTCATGTCTTCTGCCAGCATTTATTAAACTGTGGCAGGATAATTTGATGTAAGCAGGGTAAAATTTTAGACCCTTCACAGACCTTGATACTGTTGTCTATTGATGTCCATGAGTATTCTTGATGTTGCTGTTGGAGAATAATTGTTTATCTTTCCCTCCTTAAGAATTTCTCATGATTTCTTCTCATCATGGAATCAAAATGGAACCCTAGAGGCAAACGAAACACAAATTTCCAAGAATTAATATGGATAAAAAATATCACTAATACATCCTACATAAAATGGAGAAAATGGAGAGAAAAATGATATATACAAATACATATATAACAAAGCAAGGAAGAAAATATGCATAGCTAATATAGTCCTTACTTCTGTAACCAATGATGAATCCATTTTGATATTCATTATTTTTTTTCTAATACTTATTACCTGACTTTTCAATTAGTCATAAGTTTTTGTTTTGTTTTGATTATCCAAAACTTTATTTCTGAAAGATCTAAATCATTAGCGTTCTTAACTGCCTTGAGTTGATGTAGTCTTTCATTCTCCTGTCACTGAATATGGAAATTCTAAAGGGTGCCCTAAAATCCTCTGAGTTCCACACTTTTCCTGATCCCTACTGATAATTGGAACCAGTCATTTTATCCAGTACAATGACTCTCTTTCTTTGTATCTCTCAGAAACAAGACTTCTAAACCATCAGAGCTCAAACTTGAGGGTATTAGAAAGAAAAAAAAAATTGCTTAGGATCAATCTCTTTTCTATCCTTAGGTCTCAGATCCAAATATTCTAGATATGGGAGACAAATCACCATGAACTGATACTGGTTTAGAGTACCTAGTGAATCTTTTGGAACAGCATATCAATCCCTCATAGTTGGATACTGAATACGCAATCTAAGTTAGTTTTTATCATTGCACAGTTCTATGATGTTAGCTACTTCTATTGACAGTATATGTGATAAGACTTTTGACTATCATGAATATGAGCCTAAATGAAGAGATGCACTAATTTTGCACTAATTATTCTCAAATGAATTTTTTGGTCAGAGCAATGTTGTTATTGGATATCATGATGTTGAACAGAATATTTACTAAGTCTTTAGATTATAATACCGGTCAAAACATTGTGGACAGGAAAAACAAATCCATATTTTTTGTGTCTCATCCAGTGAAGTCAAATTGCTGCCCCTTCCGAAATGGAAAGAAAGATAGACAATTCCTTAGGAGTTGGTGTCATATCAGAGACTTAGTGTTGAGTTTTGCTACTAACAAGTATGTTATTCAGCAAATGCTGAGTTATCTATTCTAATTATGAATTCAGAAGTGTGGTAAATAACTCAAGGGTAGACTTATAGATTTAGGGGTCTACTTCAAAAGTAACTTAAGTCAAAAGTCCTTTTATCTCCTGGCCTCCATAAGTCCCCAGTTTGACTGATGGAGCTTGAAATCATTTTAAGTCCTCTGGCATTCATGTCAGTTCAGAGACAGTGCTCTGTTATTTCTGAAATTCCTTGGCATTTCTACTTTTGCACTGCACTGTCACCCTGATAAGTGGCTATAATTTTTTCAATGAAGACTAAAAAGATTTTACTTTTGTTGCTGTTGAAAGGTGCTTCCTCGAATGGATCTTCTAGTTATACAAGATGAAGACATTGAATTCTAGATTCTGCAAATCAGATAGATCTGTACAAGTCTTGCATGTGGAAATGTGCATTATATGGCTGCAATTTAATAGTCAGGAAAGTTGATATTGTGGCTGGTGCAATATAAGCATTGGTTTGTTAAATGAACTGATATTGGAGGTTCTAACATCCAGGTCTGAGTGTCTTAGAAACCAAGCATGAGTGTTTGTGACATTTTAGCTAGAAAAGTCCTGGACGTTGTTTCTGGCTGCTTTGTTTCTCTGCCTCACCAGGAGATTCTGTGACTTACCCAATATCTTTTAAATAAATTCTTTCCCTGTGAAAGTGTTGGGAGTAGATTGTGTTTGGAAAAAAACAAAAGAAAACAAAACACTGACTGAACCCTTATGTAGAACACAGTAGGAAATTATAAGTGCCCAGAAATATTTAAAATAGAGATTAGTTCTTATCTGAACAAGTATTCCCCATAAGTACAGGAAGATTAAAACAGTGATCAATACAATACAGAATACTTTTTCAGGCTAAGAAAATATCGGTCAAAGATATATTACCTCTAGAGACAAGTGCAATTACTAAGCTAGTATCGAAATCAATGTCATCATGCTCAGTCAGTGAAGAAGAGTGAGGGCTGAATGACAGCTGTAGATCTGAGTTTAAATCATGATCTGAAATATTTACTAGCTATGAAAACTTTGTAAAATTTCTTAATTTTTTTTAGTCAATTTTCCCCATCTTTCAAGTGGGAATAATAATACTCAACTTGCAGAGTAATTAGGAAGATTTAATCAGAAAATGGTAGTGCCTATTATTGTGTTTGATACACAATAGGTGCTCTGTAAATATGAATTCCTGTACTCTATTCTACTTTGCTCATTGAAAGACCAGTCTTAAAATTTGACATATAGTGATGGTAAGCCTCTTATAAAAAGGAATTATAGAAACACAGATTTTATTCATTGCAGTATGAGATTTCTTTTGACTTTAAAGACCTAGACTTAATTTGTCTCTTTTTATAGAATACAGAAATATTTCCAGCTGGAAACTGTTAATTCATTCACTGTATCAATCGATAAGTTATATAAATGCTATTGGAGAAATTTTTTAATACTAAGTGGTTTAGTTTCTGATCTCAGTAATGTGATTGGATTGTGATAATCAATATATTCTAACCACTTCTAAAGCAAAGCACCTTTAGTATATGCTAAAATAATAGTTCTAATTTTGTGAACCTACTTTAAGCCTAATATCATTAAGTTGATAACACCAACAAAGTACAGATATCCTCCACACAATATCTTCCCAGTAATGCTTTTATAAAATACTTTTTTTAATTTTAAAATAGTTTAAGATCCACAAGAAATTACAAAAAAATAGTACAGAGTTATCTACTCTTCACCTTGCTTCTCCACTGAAAACATCTTAGATAACTGTAATACATTGTCGAAATCAGAAAACTGATATTGGTACAATACTATTCAATTACAAATTGTATTCATATTGCACCAGTTTCTACATGCTTTTTAGTTTTTAGTAGTAATGCATAGAATGTAAATATCTATAAATTCATGTTTTATTAAACAATGTTTATATGGAAAATATAAATGAATTTCCTCCAAACTCAGTACAATATATCTTAAAAAGGGATGTGCAAAAAAATTATATTCTATGAATAATTGGGTAGACTGTCTGAACCATGTGTTAGACATTTTGAAAACCATGCTAAGTAAATGTGCATGTATACTCTTCTTCATTCACAACTTTCGGGTTTTCAGTCTGCAATTTACTTGGTAAGTAAAACATATTACAGGAAATTTCTTTGTTAATTGTTCATTTTGTCTGCCTTATTTATAACAAATTTAATTATCACTGGGTTTGTTTTTATCCTATGTGTTTATAATGGTTTTTTATGCAAATTATATGTTAATTCTTAAAAAGCAACTGTTGTATTTTTGTTTTAAACAATCACTGGTGATCAGGAAGCTGTGTTTAAAACATTGTAGATCCTAACATTACAGTATGCTGCTATTAGTATATGTTTTTACTGGGTTTTGGTTTAATACCAGAAACTTACTGGGGAATTTGAGATGATGTCTAATGAATTATAGTTTTTCTCTTTTAAAATAATGGGTACTAGGATCCTGGTTGGTGTTCTCGCACAAAACCTTTGATATTCCAGTATACAGATTTAGTAACATAAAGATTCCTTAAAGCAGATTAATCAGTAGAATGAGATAGTTCAGCTATTCTACTGGGTAAACTGGTTCATCTAAGAATTTTAAATATTACTAAAGTAATAGTCATAGTCCATAACAAAGGAAAAACTTGTATGCTACCTGAAAACAAACCTTTTCAACATTTTACCTCATAACGTTGCTCATTCTCTTTCTTTTCCTATTTGCTAACTTTCAACAATCTACTCTTCATTCAGAGAATGATTCCATTGGCCCACCTCCCCCTCTTTGCTTCCCCAAACCCCAACATTTCCCTGGATCTTTTCATTGGAGTGTGTCAGGCTCTCACTTCTTCTCCTAAACCACGTGGTCTGTACCTCTACTACAGCACACATTTCATCTGCTTTGTTTTGTGAACAGTGTGTTAATGCTGATCTCTTTGGCTCTAAGACTGAATTTTGAAGGGTATTTGGTTCAAGTGATCCCAAGAAATCGTATCTGGTTTGCTACTGGGAGAATTTATAGTGCCAGAAAGATAGCACTGGGTCTGATGAAGAGGGCCTAAGGCATGAGGCCATATCTGCTTCTTTTTCATTTGGGGATGCTATCAGAGAATGGCGATAATAGTTCCTAGTGAATCTTGGGCACTCTATCATCTTTCTTCCATCTCCTTTTAGTTCCACTAGTGCCATTATTGATCTCCTTTCCTTGTCTCCCTCCTCCTGAAAACCTCATGGCTTCTCCCAATACAGATATGGACCTTTACACAAGGCCTAGGACATACATTGTTCACTATTATAGGCAATCAGCCTGCATCATTTAAGTTCATCTCTGTAGCCTCCATTCGATAGGTCCTATTCCTGCCTTGTTGCTAACTATGTCTAAGAAGATGTAAATTACCTTTGCTATTCTGTAATAATATATTGCTATATAGTTCATCCAAGCTTAAAGGCAGGAGCAAAAGGTGTATCTGTGTTGATGTTAATACAGAAATCAAGGCTCTGAAGAGAAAAAGTTTTTAAAACAAATAATTTAAATGTGAATGTGCTTATTTCTTTAATAGTAATTTTTCCTCAAGAAAATCCGTATCAAGTTATCGTCTGTTATAACATTCAGCTTAAAATTCATACTTCAAAATTTGCAATCAAGGAATTTTACTCAGAACTTGGCAGCTAGAGTATATGAATATGCAATAATCTCATTTGATAATTCTTTTCGATAGAGATTAACAAATTTTCATGGGTGATTATCATATTAATAATTCCATCTGCTCAGTATCACCTTTGTACTTGTCACTTAGTATTGGTTTTGAGATTTATTTGAAAGTTCATTGTTTACTGATATACTCTGTGGGAGGAATCTGGCATTTGGGTATATATGTGTAGAATCTGATTTATTTTAATTCAAGAAATGATAGAAGTTTAAAATATTCCTGTTTCTAAATTTGTTTCCTTCAAATAATATCATTATTTTAGGCTTTTTGACAGAAAATTGTCAAAAAATTCCTTTTTAGCAATTTGTTTCTGAAGACCATGGGAATACTTGGATTTGAATTAGGTAATAGTTTGGCCACAGTGATCCTTCTTAAATATTATAAACTTCAAATTCAGCACTGGTCTTCCTGCAGAATATCTAGAATTCAGTTAATTTTATTTTAGGACACTCTATTGAAGAGCTTAATTCTATGCCAAAAAAAAAAGGAGAAGTTTATCTTTCTATGAGAGGGACAAGATTTATTCATGTGCAAGTATTTCCTGACTTTCTTCTCTTCTCCTCCACCAACACTGCTTAGGAGAGTGTGTCTCAGACCACTCAGCATCCCTTCGCTCAAGGAGAGTTTTAGGAGATACCAGCTGCTGTAACGTAGAATATGGAGAATGGTCAGGGGAAAATCTAGAGGGCCTTGTGATGAGGCAGGAGAGGGAGGGGGCAAAGGTCAGGACCATTCTTGCCTCTTGCTGGGGTTGGGGGAATTGCAGAGAGTGAAACACTCAACAAGGTATAACTCAGTTTAGCTGCAGAATGTGACAGAACTAGATTTTATGACAAACGATTGTGGATTAGAAATTGTACCTTTTAATAGTATTTGAAAGGTGGGCCTTCTGACTCCACACTATATCTCCTGCCCTAGGAAGTCATCTGGGCTGTGCCTTAGTCCCCTTCATGAGCCATTGCCTGGAAGTTCTGTCCTCAGAGGATCTGGAGCACTCTGAAAGCTCATCTCCTTTGTTTCCCATCTCTCAGGGATGTTTACTCAGGAAATGTGGTCTATACCATATTTATATGCAATATAAACATTTCATTTCATTTCACATATATTTGTTCAGTGTTTGGAATCCTTTTTGCCTGAATGCCTGTAAGTCGCCTACAAATCCAACCACAAAATGTCTGAGGATGTAGGATGTGCTACTGACATTATTGTGTCTGCCTACCTCTGAACACTTTACTACCACATGTAAGAAAGCACTTACAGAGTAAAACTGTAAAGCCCTTCAAGATGACAATCCATTCACAGTTGGGTTTTCTCTTGTACATAATTAACACCTCAAGAAATGATCTATTTTAACATATACAGAATTCTCTGGGGTGTAAGGGGGAGACAGATGGAATGGGGAATGCAAATGGAAAAATGTGATGGTACAGTGAACACCCCAGCATGCATTTTAAATAATTTACACAGATCCGTTCCAATCTGTGAGCTAGAATAAAAAATAGCACAATTTGTCAAATAAAAGTTGAAACTTTGTTGAAAATTATAAGCCTTGATTTATACATCCTACTGTTAGATTTGCCATTATTAAGCATACCGTAAGGGCAGCAATCTAAATGTGCCCTTGTTCACAGCTGCACAATTGTCTTAATTGGCACTAATTTTCCTCCAATTGCAGTATCATTTGTTTTCCTTGGTGTGGAAAAGCAGAGTGAGTTTGCTTTTTGTAGCAACACACTGACAAAAATAAGCAGAGGACCCTGTTTGCTAATAAGGAAAATTGATTTATAATCAACATGTGAAATGCATTTAGTGATCTAGCCCTCTTCTTGCTCACCCCATTAAATGTACTGGAGCTGTAAAAGGACCTAGATAATATTTTGATATATGCTTTGTTGGAATTCATATTTTCCGTGGGTTAGTAATAAGCAGTAATTATTCTGCAGAATGTATTTGAAAATAAATGAATCACGTTTCTTGTGTATGGTTAGGCTTCATAAACATATTTCCATTAAACTTTGTTTGTATTGAATATTGTTTATTCTAGTAGAATAAATACACTAGTCTTATATACTATGTAGACCAAAAGGCCAAAGAAATCATATAGGTTGTTATTGATGGATGGCACATGAAAGATTTTGTGACTTAGTTCTAAGTGATCTCAGGTTTTAAAAAGTTTGGGGAGATTGGTTTAAGAAAGTGTCAGAGGACAGTCAAGGAACATTTTAAAGGTGAGAGTCAATTGATTAGTTTCAATGTTTTAAAATAAAAATTCTTTTATAAAATCACGTCTGTTTTGGAAACTGCAGCATGAGGAAACTTTGATATTCTCAAAGAGCTAAGAATTCAGTGGAGTCAGTTGAAAGATCCTTACTACAGAGACATTCAAAGAGACAGTCATGATGTGATATTTTGCTGGGATGCAATATACTGTCATATGGTGTGATGTTTCTCCTGAAAAGAAACGTTTGTTTTATGTAGTTCTTTAAAAATTCTTCCTGGAAGTTTCAAACACCTCTGAAGGCCAGTTTGTAGAGTAGAATGTTCCTCAATGGTGAGAAATGTTTGATGCCTTTTCCCTTATCAAAAAGAGTGTGAAGTTTTTTAAAATCCCCCGTTGTCTCTCCTGAGCTGCAAGAGTCCCTGCAAGGGGCTTTGGGAAATTTTATTCTGTCCCAATGTTTTTTGGACTTGGGGATCAGGACTCAGTGTCTGAGACTTTTAAAGAGATTGGCAAGATGCTTGGTCTTGGCCACAAGCTGCCCTCTTTTCTAGGTGGCCTTGATGTGTCTTCTTAAAAAGGAAATAAATATACTAGGCTAGAGGCCTAGATGATGACTTCCCCGCCTGTTATTCCCAGTGATTAGCACAATGTTTGTCACACAGGAGGCCCATGACAGACGTCATAAATAAATGAGTTTATTTGTCCCATGCTGACAATACTAGGAGTTACAAACTGAGTATCATTAAGTAGATCCACACAATATTTATTACATCTCTGTGATTCTGGGTCAAACATAAATTTAATACTGTAACAATCTGGATTTCAATAACAGTTTCATTAGAATAGTGTAAACAGCTGGAAGCTCTTGAAATTAAAAGGATAATTATATTTCCATAATTGTTTTACGCTGTGTACAAGCTTAAGATAACCAGTCACTTCGTTACGAGTGCCATATATTGGTGTCACAGCAAATTTGGAGGAAGTCATAATGAACAGGAAGCTGAAATGGTCATGACCTAAAGAGATAATTTAATAGTGACTGCAATGACCCCTGCTGGGAAGTCAATGCTAAACTAAGTCAGGCAAAAACGTGAACTCTTGTGAAGCTCCATATGTTTTTCATAAACTTATTTTAAAATAATTTTATGAAAAAATTTTCAATAAAAGTCTTTACAGAAAACTCTCAGTGATAGTATAGTCTCCATATACTCTATACCCAGTTTCTCCTATTAGCATCTTATATTACTATGGCACATATATGATAATTGATTAATGAATATTGATACATTGTTATCAACTAGACTCAGTACTTTATCAGATTTGTTATCAACTACACTCATTGTTATCAACTAGACTCAATACTTTATCAGATTTCACTAGTTTTCTCCCAATAGTCTTTCTCTGTTTCAGGATTCTACCCAACATATCACATGACATTTTTCATCTTTGTTTCCTTAGGTTCCTCTCAACTGTGACAGTTTCTCAAACTTTTCTTGATTTTAATGATCTTGACAGTTTTGAAGAGTACTTGTCAGGTATTTTGTCAAATATCCCTCGATTTGGGTTTGTCTGATGTTTTTCTCAGTTAGACTGGAATTATAGGTTCAAGGGAGGAAGATCACTGAGGGTGAAATGTCATCTTCAACACAACATATCCAGAAAACATACTATCAATATCACTTATCACTGATGATCATCTGGCTGAGAAGTATTTGTCAGGTTTCTTCTCTGTATAGTTAGTTTTTTATTTCTTCCCTTTTCTTTAATATACTCTTTGAAAGAGAGTCACTAAGCATAGCCTACAGTTAGTTTCTTCATAAATTATCTGGAATTCTTCTCTCTGAGAGATATGTCTCTTCTCCTCTATTTATTTATTCAATCATTTAGTTATATCAGTATGGATCCATGGATATTTCATATTTAGGGTTAAAATCTAATACTATATATATATTAATTTTGTTGCTCAAATTGTTCCACCTTTGGCCTTCAGAAACGCTTTAAGTTGGCTGCTGTGTCCCTTTGACATACTCCCATCATGTCGTTTTTTTTCAGAACTTGCTTGCTTTTTGGCACTAACTTATGTTCCAGATTCATCTTATGTATTTCCTGATCCAGCCCTAGAAACAGCCATTTCTCCCAGAATGCCTGTTTCTTTTATTGAAGAATGTTAGTAGAAGACAAGATATGCGTCTCGGGTACGTCCATTGCTACTGGCTGTCACTGCTATATATAGTCACCTATTGAAGGACATCTTGGTTGCTTCCAGTTTTTGGCAATTATGAATAAAACATCAAAATTTGCATGCAGCTTTTAATGTGGACAGAAGTTTTCAAATCAGTTGAGTTGAGAGCATAATTGCTGGGCCACATGGTAAGTCCACATTTAGCTTTAGAAGAAACTGTCTTCCAAAGTGGAACTACCATTTTGTCTTCCTGAATAACAGCTCTTGTTGCTCTACATCCTCATCAGCAGTTGGTATTACCAGTTTTTACAATATTTTAGCCATTCTAATAGGTGAGTTGTAGGTTTTTTGTTTGGATTCATTTTGGACTCAGTGTTAAACAGAGTACATGCAAGTACAGATTTTAGACATCACCAAATTATTGCCTACAACTTTTAAATCATGCAAAAACTCAACATACATAGCACATTTATGACAAGTATTTATCTAACTGACACTGCCGATATAAAGTTAACTTCAAGAATCCCACTGTCCCACAGCCAGCTTCCCAACTTCCTCTCTTCAGCTCACTGGGACTTGTGATCTACTGACCCTATCCATTTTTTTCCTGTACCTCACATCCAGGATGTCCTCATTTCTTCCCTTACCAAGCTTAGATTTCATGATCCATTATTATAATCATATTATTTTATCCTTCAGTTTCTTTGTCCCTCTCTCCCTCCTTTTTATTCCCCTGGCAAAATTCTCATCTCGGTTAAATTCTGCTCTTATATTAGTTCCCACCTGCACCCAAGCAGCTGAATTTGGCTGTTAAAAATCAAAAACCATGCTAACTGGTCTCACTCTAAATGGATTGTTAGGGCTAAACTATAATCCCATTATACCTCCTTCATCAATTTACTCTTCCTCTCCCTCCCAACTTCTCTCTCCTCAAATTTCCAATACCTCTCTTCCAGCCCTCATTCTCAGCTGATGGCATTGCTTATTTTATTGAGAAAAGAGAAGGCATTAAAAAGAACTTCCACGTTTCTATCACCGAATCCATTGATCAGCTTGTATCACTACCAACACACATGCCGTCTTCCACACGATTTGAATGAACTCTGTGCTCCTATCTAATGCCAAATCCTCTTCTTATGTATTAGAGTCCATCCACTCACACTTATTTAAGCATTTAGCTCCTGAAGTTTTCCCTCTCTTATTTCTGTTATCAATTTTTATCTATCATATCATGTCTTGTTAATCATGCTGGAAAAGCTTTCATCTTTAAAAAAACCAACCCTGTACCCACATTTTTTCCAACCACTGCCTCATCTCTGCTGCCCCTTACAACTAACTTCCTCTAAATATGTCTATAATCACTCCTCTTTCACATTCTTAGACCTACCCCAGTCCACCCGATCCCCTCTTGTCATGTTCACCAACAACGCCCACCTTGACCGACCCACTGGTCACTTCTCAGTGCCTATTTACTTGACCTGTCCACAGAATTTTACCCAAATGTCTACTCATTCCCCTTCATGAAAGTCATGGAAGACTTTCTTTACTTGGCTTTAGGACCTTAAACTCTCTCTCTTGGTTTTTTCCTACCTCAATACTTTAGTCACCACTGAATAATTAACTTGATACAGTAAATAATTGTGCCAGTACTTTGAAAAATTAAACAGTTTCTTGAAATACCTGACTTCCACTAGTAAATTTGTGCTCGGAGATTTCTCCAACTCACCAAAACCAAAAATTATATTTTATTATTTTGCTCCTAAGAAAAAAATTCAGATAATCTAAAGTAGAAATCAAATATATGTTCCCAATTTTTAAAAATTACCATTTCTGCTGAAAAGTTAGGGTTTACAAAATGTTACCTTTTGCTAGAAACCCAGTTTCATTGAGCTCACAAGTCTTCTCTTCAACTAGAAACACCACCATGGATTTTTTTCGAAGATTTGCTTTGAAGACTAGGAAACATAATCTTACTTATCAGTACATCATTTCAACATATATCAGTCCTTATAAGGTAGAAGAAGCTAAATCTAGCATTTTGTCCAGCTTTTGTAAGAGACACTGACAGAGAATCTGAGTAATACACACAGACAACATACAAGATTTAAAATGCTTTAATTGTATTACTATTCAAATTAAACAATTTCCATATTATCCAAAAAGTTTTTAATTGTTCTAAATAACTGTTGTAGATAACTTTTCACTATAGTTGTTTTGGTTATTATTAAAAAAATTTTTTTCAGTTCTCAAATGAAATGCTCAGCTCCTGGAAAAGGGGTGCAGATATCCATAAAGTGATTTTCTGTAACAGATGAGAGGTGAAATAAATGAACAAAAGTAAACCAATGTAAAGAAATTTAGTTATAGTTGTAGTTATCAGAATTAACTTATGATGTTATAAAAGATAATCAAATGTTACAAGTGTTAGGAGTAATTTTTAAATATTTACATGTAATCTATATATTATATATTTTTTATCCAATATATACTCTATATTGGAGAAATTACAGTTATTAAGTTATTCACAGACTTTAACAATATGTCTATGTAACCTTCAATTAAACAGCCTAATTTATTCAAAAGAAAGCTTTGTATCCTACAAAACCTTATTAAGTTCTTCCAGAATTTTTTTCTCTTATTCAAAAGCAGCTTACACACATACATGAAACCAAAATTCGTGAAAATAATTTTCCAACAGAGATGTTTTTGTTTTGTTTTCTTGACCTAATCGATCACTTTTCATTTATCAGGAACTGAGAAAAGAGAAAGAGAACAGAGGAAAAAGGAAGCACGGCTCAGGTTTCCTGTCACTTTGATAGTGTCAGATTATCCTAAGATACTGCTTCTTCCTATCTAAAATTTGGATGATAATATTGGCCATACAGATCTATGCTCAGGAGGATGGTGAGAATCAAATGAACTTATATAGCTAAAAGTCCTTGGTAAATTATAAAACTTCAAGTAAAGAATTACTATTATGATTAAGATGTCAAATAACTTACTCAACAAAATTTCCAACAAGATGTAAAATCCATTCAATTAGAGAGGGGTAAGTTTTGAATAGATTACTATTCAAATGAACTTGTTATCAATTATTTCTTAATTTTAAAAAAAGAAATGAAAGTTCAGTATCTTAAGCTCTGTGCCACTGCTCTATACACGTATTAAAGACCATTATACTGTATTGTGTGATAAGGTTTTAGAAATGCAGTGAGTGCTTCAGAGGCTCTGAAATCTATATATCCTTTCTCCTATTATAGGGCTTTGGTGTCTATTCTGCCTGCTATTAAATTCTTCAGGGGTGGGAATCATGTCTTTTATCTATAAGCATGTTTTTATAGCAAATACATACTTCCAAGCTCTTAATAGGAGCTCGATAATGTTTAATTTCCAAATGGAACAGAGTAGAAGGAAAGAGCTGTGAAATGTCAGGAGTTTCAAGGTCAAGACTCAGTTCTGTCAATTATTAAAGTACACGACCTTGATAAGTCACTTTACCTCTGGATGCTCAGTTTTCTCATCCGCTAAAGGAAAATAATTGAAATACAGCCCCTCTGCAGAACCTTCCACTTCCAATTTTCTATAAAGTTTATTCTCACTTATTTTAGTCATTCATCTTATCCTTCCTTTATATTACATTTTCCAAGGATATAGTTTGTGACATTTAATCCAACAAAGTTTCTAGCCCTGACATGGGCATACTTTTATCTAGAAATATAACTCTATGCTCATTTTTCTTCCTTGAGTTTCAGAAAGATTCAAGCCATTATTTCAGAAATGTGATCTGTGTTTTTTGCAAGGAAGCAACCTTCAGGGAAAACTCAATTATTAGTACTTGGGATTTAATATGGAAAATTTGCCTTTTAAGTCAACAGTGTTTAAACCTTACCCCATTGGAATGATACTGTATTCTACTGGTTGGGATGGTTTCTCCATTCACAAAAATAACATTTGGCCTTGAAGTGAAACCAAGGATCTGAACAGTGCCATATACAAGAGAAGCAATTCCACGGTAGCCATTTTTAACCACGGTGGCATTCAGAGCTCTCTGTTGTTAATAAGGAGAGAAAAGAATTTTAAACAAATGATAATAATACACAGAAGCGTACAGCAAGATGTGGTTTGGAGAACTGCCAATACTTTAAAATACTTCTTATTTTTAAAATCCCTTAGAATATATTTTTCTTCATAAACATGAACTATTATATCACAACCAATACTAAATGTTTAAACTTACATTACTGAATTGGTATTCAACATAGAAGTACTCGTCCTTTTCAATAGAATCTGCAAAATAAGTATTAACATTAGAATATAAAGGTCAGTTTTATCTTTTATTATTTTTTTAAATTTAAATTCTGATCAATTAAACTCCAAGTCCATAAAGTCTTGGCAAAGCCTTGTGTTTGGAATCCTCTAAATTACCTAGCAATTACTGGGCAAAATATAATTGAATCATCATTGGCCTCAAACTTACATTTTTCATGATGCTCTTTGAAAAATAAAAAACAGTTAACCTGATAAAGTACGCCTCGTCGTCTTACCATGCTTCCTACTTTTCCCCTCATTTTCCATCCTTACTTTATATGGAAAAATAGAGAGAAAGAAGTTTTGTTTGAGACAAGTTTTCAACACTTTAGTAAGGAGAGATATAACAACACTGTAGACAACCTTCTCTCACACTTCTCTCTGTTGTCCATATACACAAACTCACAATCACAGATGGAAATTTTGATTTCAATTCTCGTCCTCTAAAACAATCTTTTTCTAGTGTTAGAGATTTAATCAGTGCTTCCTGAGGTAATTCACTGAAAAAAAAAGAAGAAGAAGAAGAAAAAGAAAAAGTGCCCTCGAGAAAGCTGGTTACTATGAAAATACAGGCACTGGCAGCCTCTTTACTGTCTTTTAATTTCTACCACAGATGCAACTGGCCTTATTGTCTACATGTGAGATGAGGAGTGTATCTCCCTATTTATCTTCACATTCACTTTTTCTACCTTTTCATCTTCCTTATGAAAATGATTTTCCTTCTTCCCTATCTTTCTTGCTTATGAAAAAAGGGCAAGGAAAGAAAAGATGAACGTAAAGTCAACTAACATGGGGACAGAAGAAATGTTCTCAGTGGTGACCCTACACGCATTATGGTCACTGTGGAATAGTGCCCATTTCCTTGAAAACCCATTTCTGACTTTTAAAATGTGGCTGCTTTAAATATATTTGTCAGTCTATATAGAAAGTTCTTATCTTCCTCACATTTCCATTGTTCCAGGGAAAGCCTTTTCTACAGTTTGCTGATCTATAAGATTAGACTGAAGGAGAAAATGAGAATAAGAGATAAATGAATAAACAAAACCACTGATATTGTGCCTTAGCCACCTAAGTCTTGACCTGTTTTACTGGTTCAAGCTATACCTCTTCTACTATACATCACTTTTCAAGTGATGGTCCATGTCTCCGCACCATAGAATCTCAGCAGTTCTTCCTTCCTCTAGCCTAACATTTATGTCACCAGAGTTAAGTTCTTACAAATTTCCACTGAAAGTTTGATTTCTTAAGACTGGAATCTCCATTCCTTCCAAAGTGAGAATAAAGTAATGAGAAAATTTTTATTTTAGCATACTAATAAGATAAATGCTCCCTCCTCTCAGGTAACCATAGCGTAATTTGTTAGCTTCTCTGGAGATAATGCTCTCACCAGTGTTGCTTAACCCAGAGGACTGGCCAGATATGAGGAAAATTTCAGGTATGCTGGGGAAAGCAGAATCTTGCCATGGTGTCCATTATATCTTACTTCTTTTATTGGTATAGGTCTCCAATTTTTAATTTTGAGTAAAGTCATTTTGAAATCCAGAACATTTCAACTGTTGTACATGTTGGTCTACTTACCAACAGAGTCACCATCATCCCAGAAAAGGGAGCCAGATGCTTCTCCCCGTTCATCTAAGGCAATTATGAGGCTAAAAGGATTCATACGGCTGTAAAAAAAGAAAGCAAATATTGTGTTTTCACAGTTAGAAGGACCTAACTCCATACATCTCATGGAACTACCTAGAGAAAGGCTGAGTCCTTTCTTAAACATCTTCACCAAATTTCCACTTAGTTTATCCTTGAATACCTCCAGTGATAGGAAACTTTAAACATCCTTAAGCAACCTCTTTCTGCTCTGAAAAGTTCAATCTGGAGGTGGAGTGGAGGAAGAAGTGATTGCAATAGCACCACAGACCTCTTAAATGCGTTCCACTTGAAAAAAAGTAAAAGTTTTAATGATGAATAAAGTGATCACATTATTATTATGCCATGCTAACTGAGGGTGAACCCTTCAGTTTCTTTGGTTTGTCTACAACAAAGAGAAAGTTATAACAAAACTACCAAAGTCATTGGATCTGGGAACCATGGAGCTGATTTTAAAGTATGACCAATGGGATTACAGGGAAATGAAGCTTGAATAGTAATTTCGAGAGTGTGCTCTGCTGGGAGATATATTAACGTCTCAGAAGCAAGGGTGCCGGAATACTTGTGCCTTGTTTTCATGATTCCACAATGGGACAGAACTCAAGGATTCGATCGTAACCACTTGGCAACAGAAAATTGCATAATGAGAAGAGAACTGCACAGTGCAAGAGATAAAACCATCTTTTGGAGAAGCTGAGTTACAGTGATTCCTTGAAGAAAATATTTTGGTTTTATATAAAATATACTTATTTCATTAAATTTTTCTAATGAAATGGAAAGTTAGGCATGAAACCCTCTCTTCTTTCTTGGTAATGAACAATAATATACTAACTTAAACCAAATTAATCTATTTTTCAAGTTAGTGTTTAGAAATTATAGATCTATTATATAGCTTTTCAATATTTCGAAAATGTCTAGCCAAAACTTCTCTAATAATAATGCATATTTTCAGTTGATTTTACTTTCAATTAATGCTGATTAGGTGTTCTGATTTGCTATCATGAACCTCTGATATGAAATAGAAATATAAAATAATTATTACTGCTTTAAAAAATGCTTGTTTGCTAGACAAAATCTTTGATTGCATGTCTACGGAGAAGAAACGGCTAATTAAATATAACCTCAATGGATAAAAGCATGAAGACCTTGACCTAGCCTTCATATAAAACCTAGAAGAGAATGCAAGAACTAGAAATCACTGGCTGTCTTAAAAATAATGTGAAGATATTCCCAGTAGGATAGGTTGGAGTTGAATCAAATGCTCAAGCATATCGTCTACTAATCTCTCACTTCTTTTCCTTCTTTTTTCTCTCTCTCATAACACACATGACCACGCTGACACACAAACACATATACAATCACACGCATAGACCAATGATTAATTGCACTACAGATTGAGTCACTCTCCTGTCACTGACCTCCTACTCACAAAAAGGCCATTCTCAGACATTCCCCAGGCAGGAAGTTTGACCACAATGGGAAGGTCAGATCCCTAGCTCAGTGTGAAGTCTCCTAACAGGATTTGCCTGATACCTCAGCTCTGTTGTTCTGGCTGGAAGTTGGGTTGGCAGAATATATCCTCCACGAATGAAAAGAGGAATTATATCCAAAGGCGCAGGAACTTCAACAGACTTCTTCTGCCAAGAAGGTGATACTTGACCCCCCTAGCACAAAACAAGCCAGAATTAACCACTCCAATTACATAAATGGTAACAAGTAATACATTTCAGGAGATACAGGATGTTAAAATCCAAACTTCTGTTTAAATTCAACAAAGCACATGTGGAATTCACTAATAGGAAGGATGACTTAAATATCTATACCAGTGTTTAAAAAGAAAAACAAAAAACTTATATAAACTCCAAAATGTAAAACACTTGAACTTATTTTAGAAGTTCAACTTTATAATCACATTTATTTACTAAAAAGTTAAACAAGAATACAAGTTAACATGACGTTGGGCTCCAAAGTGTTAAACGTTGATGTAATAACACTTTTGGATGAGCATTTTTATTACACTCTTTTTAAAAGTTTAGTTTTAAGAAATGAAATTTAATGCAAATATTTAAGAAATTTATGAAGCATCTCTGCAGAATATAGTTTAAAAACCACTGGTTTAATTGTTTAAGATACTATAATGATCTGACCAGGAGATGGGGAATTCTTAATACCACTAGCCCCAGTCACAACTAACCAATATTTTGCAAATAGATTGCATGTCCTTTCTTCCAATTTTAGTCCTGTGCCCGTCATGAAAACTTATTCTCATAAAAATTTCTTGAAGACTAGATGAGATTAGCCAATGCTCATCAAAAAATTTTAAAGAACAGGAGAAGTGAACTCAGCTAAAATAACTGCTAAAATAATAGCAGAGATGCCACATTGCTTCCCCTCACATTCTGCCCTCTCTCCCATCATAGAGAAAACATAGTTCCCATAGTTCCCACTGCCTAGGAGGCTAGGTGTAGGTCATGTGGAAAAAGTAACTTAGATCAATGATATTGTATTTGGAGGAATTTGAACTATAAAACATGGAAAAGAGGATGCCATTTAATCATAGAAGCACAAAGGATATATATTAAAATGTAAGTCCATTAGAAGCTGAGGCCCTTTGGAAGCCGGTTGTTAATAAAACAAAAATGGTCCCATAGAATGCTGCGTCTTGGTAATGGCCAAACACTGGGTTGAGATTTCACAAACTTTTGTCGTTGAATCCTGAATTTCTCCAGGAAATCCAGTGCTGTTACATATGGTCAATTGCAGTTTGTTATTCTTGGATTTCCATGATTTCTTCTGTCAGTTCATGCGTATCCCCATAATAAACCCCAAACTTGAGCTGCCTTGAAAGGGTTTCTGTTCTGATTTTATATAAAATATACTTATTTCATTATCTGATTCATATGTTATAAAAACTATTACACTCTGACATAAAGAAACATCACTGTGGGGAGTCATTTGCTTTTAAGAATTGAAATGTTTGCATAGAATAAATGTCTACTTTGCTTCTAAAAAACTTTATTCCATCTCTCACCTTAAATGTTCGCCAATCTATGTATGGCTTAATTCTACTATTTTGAGAAGAGAAAACAACTGTAAACAAAGGGTTTCAGAAAGAACCAGGTCATCGGAATTATACAGTCCAAGGCTCTAGAATTCATATAAAAACAGTGAAAAAGATACCATATAAATCTGAGTTCATAGATTTGTTATTATTTCTATAAAATGTCCAAAATACATACTGTATAAAAGTCAAACCAGGATGCTTCGGGAAAATACACAGACACAGATCTTGCTCCCTTTGAAAAAAGAGAACATTAGAGATTTCAAATTATTTTGTTAAATTAAAATATTTCAGTAAAAATACATTTGGCTCTCTGAAAATTGAATCCTATCTTATTAAACATTTGAACCAAGTGCTAGTCAACTCATACATGATTATGCAATAGAACCAGAGAAGCTCCATAAAACATGGATGATCTATCAGAAAATATGTTTCATGCCTAGATTATGGAATTTTAATGTACACTATTGATAATGTTTTCTAAAAAGTCTAATTGAGTTTTCTATATTTCAAAATATTGTCTCAGAACAATGTAGATATATTCTATTACTAACCGTGAGATTACTTTGTGGCATTTTAGCTTAACAGCAATTGTGATATAGTTATTAAAAATATAAAATATGAAATACTTATCAATTTATTTTAAAACTTTTTTGAGTTCTAAGTACAGGTCACTTGTTCTTGTGTATGTTATATATATTATTACGAGTATGTCTTATATGTACATATATTAAGTAGGCCTATATTATACTCATATGTGTTTGTATGTGTGTGTGTGTTTAGAGAGTCGTGGCAAGGTCAAAAACAATCCAGAAATATAGAAATAGTTGTTTTGAAAAATCCCATAAAGGCCCAATTTCAGTTCTCATATAGCTGTGACAAGTTCATCATAGCTAGAGAAATTCAACACAATAAACGGGCAGCCTTGAAAGTATTTTTTCTATCACTTGGAATTCTAATATTTTGTTCTGAAAGTTTGCACAGATTTGCTGTCAAAGCATTCTCTTGACATCCATCCTGTCTATTTTACTGCATATGTGGCTTTCGCCCCCAATTCTTTCAGATTGCATTCATGTTATTCTCTTCTCTTGTGAATAAAGTATGGCTAAGACAACTATCTGTAGAAGGATAAATGGATTTCAATCAGGAATTTGGATTTTTTTTGGAAAAGACGAATGAAGCAATTGATGTTCTCAAAATAGGCCTCCTTGCTATTACATTGGCATAGGTGAATAAAGTACTTTATTCTTTTTAATGTGGCATGTATTTGAGGGTCAATATCTTATTTCTGCAAATTATTTGATAACAAATTCAGAATCTCTGAATAGTAGAAGCATATTTCAGTTTTGTTGAGATTTACTTAACATGAGGTATATTTTATGCAATGCAAAATAAATATATAAATATATTATTTTCAAATAAAATAATGAAAATGATGTAAGAAAAATAGAGAATATGGCAAGCCTGAAATGGCTGTATCAAATGGCACCAATGTAAACTGCTATGATTAACTATATTGTGCTGATATAAAATTCTAGTACTTGCCTCTTCAAGAACTGGAGTAATCATTAAAGCAGGCCCCCAAAGGAATGCTCTGTCAATATCCTGAGTCTGAGGATCTGAAGTAAATCTAGAGTTTTAGGGTAAAAAAAACCATTAATTTGATTAAATTATGTTTTTAAAAAATAAGTAACTAAAGTCTTATCACACCTCAACTTCAAGAAAAGCAAAAAGATAAAGAATAGAGAAAGGTGTAGGGTACAAGCAGTGTTTTAGGAATAAAATCTAATCATCAAGTGAAGCAATTGGAATCAGACCAAGAGATAAATGGCATTAAAGCTAAGCTCAAAATAGTGCCAAGTAATCAAATTGTCTAAGTTTTTGTTGTTTCTTTTTGCATCCTAAACAGCCTTTAAGGATTCAGCATCAATCCTACCTCCTTCAGTTCACAAAGCTGTCCTTGTTTATTTCACAGTGGACTTGCCTTTTGAATTTTTACAGCACTTTATAAAGCACTTTATAGCCTATGCCACGCAATCAGGACACAAATATATAATGTTCTATATTATCCTCAATTTCTTTTAAATCTGTTAGTTGCAGTCTTCCCAGTTCTCCGTGGGCAGGGACCCTATTTTATCCTTTTTCTATATTCCATACTATTTAGACAGCAAGACATATCCTTTGCTTTTGCTGAGTGACTGAAAATGGTTTCTTAATTAATTCTCAAATCCATAAATTATTTCTAATCATAGTCGGTGGGGAGGGGGTCTGGTTTACCTATTTCTTTATTCCCCTAATAATTTCTTTAGTAGGAGAACCCAGGTTTCAAGGATCTATGTGGTAGAAAATCTAAAACAAGAATAATTATTAAATGTGACTTACTCATGCATCAATCCTCGGACCACTGTATTTCCACTGACATGAGACTGGTAGAAGAGAGTGTATAAGTAAGGCAGCAATAAGTATCTAATCCTTAATGCAGAACGGGAAATTGTAGCGAACTCTTCTCCAAAAGCCCCAGGGTCTTGTTCCTATAAAAGAGAAACATTTCAACAGATTTATTACCTGAAGTAGGAATTTTTAAATGTTCTTTTTTTCTTTTTTCTTTTTTTTGGGGGGGCTGGGGAGTAGGTTAGAGAGAAGCAGAACTTAAAAATATTATTTCTACTTGAAAGCCTTTCGTAGTAGGTTATTGCAGAGTTGTTTCTCAATTAAATACATTCTAAAAAGTTATTAGTGTATTATATAGTTTGTATGCCCAGCTAACAGCAAAGTTTCAAATTATTTCTAGGTGAAAGATCATTACTATACCTTCTCTTCAAGAGAGAGGACAAGTTCATAGCCATTGACCAAGGGATGATTTTGCATTCATTGTATCACATCATACTATAGTATCTATCTGCCATCAAAACAAAAACTTGAAAGGTAGTAGATTAGGAGCTACTAAGGAAGGATAACCACACATATCACAGGTTTGTCTGTAGCTACTTTATGTTAAAACGGCAAAATTTGTTCACGGGTTATTTAAAATGATGTAATGTACCCCCTTTTTTAGAAATTATAAACAGTGCGTTTTCGAAAACAATTTTAGAAAAGCTATTTCCCTAAATTTATTTCTTAGTAGTCTCTCACAGTTCTTGATAAAATCAACCAATAAGATGTAATTTTTAAAAAATAATCACATATTTCAATAGCTATGTTGAAAAGTTTTATTTTTTAATTTATTTTTTTATGATTATATATAATTTTATAATCCTAGTTCCAAAATACAGGTTAATACTGAATATAGCAGTTATCATCTTACATTAACTTTGACTCACCTTATTTCCAATTGCATTATGGTTTCTGGAAAAGGGATAAAATGCCCCAAGTTGCATCCAACGCAGGCAAAGTTCATAAGTTGTCTCTTCATTAAACCCACATATATCAGCTCCAATCTGGGGAAAGATTTTCATGACTTCAAAATATATCATTTATTAATTTTGCCATAAAACCTGCACTGAAATATTTCAGGTTATGCTATTTTAATTTAATGACAAATATGTTTAAGAACACAGAGATATTGTTTTCAGGATGTGGAATATGAAAGTGAAAATGCTTTTGAGAACATTTGGAATAAAATAGTGACAAGTCCCTCTTGTCCAGCAGTGATTAAAAAAACAATAGGCTATATCGTGGTATTAGCAAGGAGTCTTTGGGTAACCCAATATGCCTACAGATGCTTTTTTTTTTTTTCCCCACGTATAGTACTGTAAATTTTCTGTCTCAATATGAGAGTTAAAGACAGAACATTTAGTTGATCCAAAACCTTAGTGGCTAACCACTTGGGCTAGAATATAAGGCCAGGATTATTGCACCTGACTATACTCTCCTTTTTATCAGATAAAGTTACAGATGATTTGCTTCCTGACATCCAATGAAGGCCTCAAATTGGTTTATTCCAGAGCCTCTCTTGTTCTCTCAGAACTGTAATCTTTAAACCCAAAACTCAATAAATGTCAAAGTTTGTAGGCTAAAAAGTCATAAAGAAGTAAAGCATGGAGTCATAAAACATGTTGCTCGTAATAAAAATGTTAGTCTCCCAAACCACGGAGGTTGTAATCTACACTCTACTAAAACTCTGAGATCTTCGGTGAAGAAAGACCAGGTCATGCTCCCTTCCATGGTGAGGCTACTTATAAGTTTTGCCTCTGTCAGTTTTTGGTCAAGACAAAACTTGAAGCTATACTTCATTTTCAATATTTATTTAGCAATTCCTCTTTGAAAGTACCTAATCCATGGTTTGAAGAACATGTAATTCCCACTAAATTTGAGAGTTTACAACAATTTTATTTGCAGTTTTCTAAAATAAAACAAATATTATTCTATATTTTCTCTTGTAAAAAGTCATTGGGATATGGGGAATCTGCTACAATAAAACTTTCAAATTTGTTGACATAGCAAATTCTTTAATAGCTAATTAAGCTTGTTATCACTAGGGCTTAGAAAAGGAAGTATTTTGCTGCGTGTTAGGAGTATTTTGCTGGTTTAATATCACTTCCACCCTACCCTTAATAGAAGATGGAGACACCTCTGAGTGAACTTTCTATCCCTCCTTCCAAGATGTTTGTCCCTTTTCCCACCATTATCTACAAAGCTTATAATAATAGGTTGTAGAAGAGTTGTGAATGGGGTAAGGATAGAGGTGAATGACAGAGGAAATGAACTTCTCCAGTTTTACCACGACCAAGTGTCTTAGTGATATAAAACAAACAAAAAATAATTAAGAAATATGTGGCTTCTTGAGATCTGCATTGGTAGAGGGCAATTCTACAGTACCTAAATGAAGTATATTATTTATAATGTTCTGAAAACAACTTGAGTGTATGTTATCTTCATAGAAGTAGGTTTGGCACAACTGAATAATATTGATTAACAGATAGGACTTAATTTAATTAATTGTTTAATTTTAAAACTTACATATGGAATTCCAAAGAGATTAAATTCTAGCATTCCAATGATTGACATATGCATATCTTTCCAACGTGAAAAGTTATCACCCAACCAATGGCCAGTGTATTTCCCGCTCCCAGCAAATGTTGAACAACTCAAAACAAATGCTCTGTTTCCTGTAGCATTCTGACAAGCACTGGAGAAAACATAAGAAAAGCTCTGTTCATAATTGTTCTAAAAAGATCTTTTTTCCTCCTAAAAAAACATTATCTTAAAGTATATGAACAATTCCCAATTTATTGTAATTTAATAAATGTTTTATCAAAAATGTAAATCTGCACCTAGGACTACCAGGTACTGTATGCTTAAAAAAAAAAGTATAAATCTCTGTGAACATAAAAATGGAGGGAATGAGGAGAATACAAAAATTACCATATGTAAACTATTTTACACATTTCATTAAACAAGCTGTTAAAAGCCAGTGATAAACATCCAAACCAAATTTTCTTACACTAAAATTTCTTGTGAGTTATACTACAGTGCCAGTATAGGGATTCTCAATCATGGCTGTATATTAGAAACATCTGAGAGCTTAAAAAAAAAGCAATGCCAATGCACCATCCTTCATCAGACTATCTAAGAATAGGACCTAGGACACAACATTTTTAAAAATTTTATTTTAATATGCAGCCATGGTGACTTTTATACTAATGTTGAAAATACCAGTAATTTTTATTTGATAATTGAACATATTTCCTTAACAAAACCTTAGATGTATATGAAAAAGTATATTTGTGTAGATTTTTAGTAGTATTATTATAAGCGTTTGCTTTGGTTGTCCTTTTGTTTGAATTTAACAAGTTTAACCATTTCTTTAACATTCTAAATCTGGTCTCCACTATATTTCAGCGTCACCCTAATTTTTATTGCCATTCATATTCTTCTAGTACTTCTTTTTTGTCTCTTATATCAAACCACTCTACAACTTCACTGAAACTCTGACAGCTGTTTCAATTCATATGTGTACAGTTTTACACACAATAAAATTGATTTATTTACAAAATTGATACACCTCTTTTCATACTCGAAAACTTTGCTAAAATCTAGTGAAATATAAAGCTCCTTGAAAAGAGGGACTTATTTTTGTTTTATTGATGTATTATACTCTCATGCTAAGAACAATGCCTGTCAGATACTAGGTGCTCAATAAATATTTCTGAAAGAGTGAAGGAAGAAAAGACAATTCTTTAATACTTTCTTAGATGTTGAAATAGATGAAAGTCACATCATCTTGGTACATAAACCTTTAAGAATGTTAATTTATGTTTAGGTATGTGAAGAAAAATATCATTTAGCCTTGGCTAAGAAGTATGGAGTTCCTAAAATTAATTACCAGGAAGAGAACATATAAATGTGAACAAGATGATTGTCACTGAGAATGGAGACTCATCTCATAGACAACTTCATACTTTTAATTGTTTTATAAGAGGGTATTTGGTTTTGAATAGTGGAGACCAGATTTAGAATGTTAAAGAAATGGTTAAACTTGTTAATTGCATTCTGTAGGGTCTGAAAAGATTAAAATATGAGTTACTTAGGCAAAATTGCATAGTTATTCTCCATTAGAGTTAACAGAATAAAAATCAAAGATTTTTTTCTCATATTAGTCACTTCTAGAATAAGGATTGTGCTAGGCCCTCCCAATATTTCTTTCCCTATATTGGGGTTAAAGTTAAAATTATAGTTTAGGGAGAAGTTAAAATTCATTTTGAGGCTATGTTTAACCATTTAAAAATCAAATCTATAAAAAAAAATTTAACTGAAATAAGCTTTGCAATCAAATAGATCTGGTTTAAACTCCATCTGGCTCTTCTATATAAAATACATGTAACTTTGAGTATGTTACTTTACTATAAAATAAAGCTAATAATGCTTAACTTCACAGGATTGTTGTAATGTTTAAATCACAACCAGCTAGCACATAACAATGGTAAAGACTCATTTCCTTCCTGTAATTTATAAACTGTGCCTAGCAGTTATAGCTCCAGATCTGCTTCACTCTAGTTAGACAACCTGAATCTCAGTTTTAGCCATTGTTAAACTAAAACTCCAAGACTAATCATTTTATTTCTCAAGGGTAAAATAATGAGGGGGAAAAGTTAAATTGTTTGATTAAACTGATTGATAGATGCTCTAATAATAAATTCAGTAAACACTCTTTATGCCTTCTCTAGATGAGGATTGATAATGCTTCCACTTAAAACTATTTTTATGCCTTCTGGGAAATAACTTTCATTGTTTGAGTTTCATTAACTTCCGAATTTTGAAGTCTCTTCATTTTATCCCTGAGATACGAAAAGTGTTCAGAAATGTAATTTTCAACACTCAAGAAGAATATATGTCTAAATTTACTTCTAGTTCTCTTTAACTCCTCCTCCTCCTTCATCTTCTTCTTGCCTAAATTCCTTGATGAGTTAAACACAATTAGCAGTTTGTTGGGTAACTTAGGTGTGAGTGGTACATTCTGAAATCTAAAAAACTGATTTCTTGCATTTTCAGTAGAAACTTGAAATGGTTTATTAAAATAAGATAAATACATCTCAAATAGTTGTAAGCCAGTTAAACTTCTAAGTGACATATGATTCCATTTTTTAAACTAGCCACATTTTAAAAAATGTATTCAGAATGTTGTCTATCAAGTTTACTATTTGTTTATTATTCTGTTTTCAGTCAAATCAAGACCTAAAAGATTTTCAGTAGTAGGTAAGAGAGAGCCTGGTTAAATGACCCTTCCTTCTATTCTTCTTCAGATTTGTAATTCTCTGTCATGTTCACCAAACATTAAATTCTCTGAGCTCTAGGAAAATGGCTATATTCCAAAGCATAAAAATGGAATATATTTGTATATGACCAAAATAATCAGCTCTATCTTGATCCTCATACCTTAAAAACCAGTATTTCTTAAAGTTCACTTTATAAATCAAACAAGCTAATTCTATGAGTCATATACATTTTGCCCATTTTTATGACAAATTGTTAAAGTACTCTAATGAACCAGAATTGGAATGAACACCTGTTTTAGACAGACAAGAATGCATTAAATGGAAACACAGTGTTCTATATCTGAAACCATAAACCTAATTCTACTAATGTGGGCTACCAGAGTCTCCCAATAGACACACACAAGAAAGAACAGAAATGGTGTAACACAGAGGAGTAGCATGAATCAGGTGGTCACTGAGAGGATGCTTTAAGACGTGAAATTGTTAATTACAGGAGAGAACAGGATTGTCTGTCAAGCTTTCAGTGTATTGTAGTTAGTGTATTAAATTTATGGCAGCACAAATCCTGACTTATGCCTCTGACAGTGAGAAGTCTACCCATTCATAATTAACCAGGCTTAAAATGGCTCTATTCAGAGGGGATAAAGTAAGATAGAGTCAGTATTCGTACACATACGCTCTACAAACTGTAAAGTTTATTAACAATCACTTTCTATGTTATAAAACTGTCCCCAAATTGTCTCTAACATTTACCTGAAATCAAGATTTTAGCTTTACTTGTCTTAGACAAGGTTTTATGCCTCTTATAAGGCCATTCCGCTCTACGTTTTGCTAAGGCAACAGGTTGTTTAAAATATTTGTAAAATCAATGAGAACATTTAATAAAAATAATAAATCAGCAAGACAAAGCCTTAGAAGAGGAAGATTATTTACTAGTCCTTGAAAAAAATTAAGAAACAATAACATGTAACATCTGGTTTAAACAATTTTTTTCCTATTTAAAAAAATGTTTTAATTAAAATTTGCGGATATTAAAACAAAATCATTTGAAGATTTACAAACCACTCACTAGAAAGTAAGTTTTGCTTGTGACCAGCCAAAAAGGGAATGTGTATCATAATGATATCCCAGGAAAGTCTTGGAATTGGGACATAATGTTCTCTCAGCCAAAAGTCCACCTGTGATATCTAAAAATGAAATAAGATACATATGCATTTTAAACATAATTTAAATAATTTATTTATTGTATTTTATTTGTTAATATTTTGATCACCTTCACTAGTATATGCATTTCTTGATGACACTGAATGTCTTTCAATTAGTGACAACAATGTTATAATAACATGACAAAAAATTTTAAATTGTATCTTGAATTTACAAGATATATTGGCTATTAGTATCAAGACTAAATTGAATTTGTCTCAGAATTACAAAGTTAGTTTAATATTAGAAAATCAATCATTTTCTAATTAACATTAGAAAATGTTAATTTATTATTAACATTTAAAAAGCATAAAATCATCTCAACAGATGTTTTTAAAAGTGTTTGACAAAATTCAATTTCATACATGACAAAATCCCTCAGTGAAATAGTAATAAAATAAAACTTCCTTTACCATGTTAAGATTATTTACAAAAATAGCTATAGCCAAATTCTTACATGATTGTAAAATATTAAAAACATTTCATTGAGATTGAGAATAAGAAGGGTGCCTATTACCAAATCTATTCAATCTTATATTGGAGTTCTTATCCAGTATAATAAAGCATGAAAAAATAAATCAAAGATGAAAGGATTAGAATGGAAGAACCAATGTTATGTGTAATTCATACATAATATGAATGTCTACAGGGAAAGAAAATCCTAAAGAATCAACAAATAAATTATGGGAATTAATACTACAGTACAGCACATTTTCTGTATTAAAAAAATGAACAAACAAAATTCAACCAACTACATTTCATAAATCAGCAACAAATAAAAGGTGAAATGATTAAAAAGTTTTTAAAATTATATAAAAAATATAGAGAATCTAGAAATAAGATTAACCAAATAAGTCTAAAATTTCAATAAGATATTATAAAATTTTATAAAAAGTATTCTGTATCATAAAGATGTCAATTCTTTCCAAATTGATTTGTGGATTTAACATCCAACAGCCAAAACACTCTTGAAGGCCGAGGTAGGAAGATCTACTTCCCACATTACTTTAAGGCTCATTATAAATCAGTAGAAATTAAGACAGTATCAAATTGGTGAAGTAAAAAAACCAATGGAACAGAAAAAAATCTAGAAGTAATGTATGGTACATACAGATATCTTTCATAAGAAAAAGTAAGTATTGCAGACCATTGAGGAAAAGAATAGCCTTTTCATTGGTTCTGGGAAAATTCTTTATCCATGCAGAAAAAAAAAAATGAAGTTAGACTGTTACCTCATACTGCTCAAAATCAACTCCAAGTAGATTAAAGACCAAAATGTGAAAGGGCAAAACTATAAAATATTTTAAAAACAGTATATCTTTATGATCTCAGGTTCAAAAATATTTGTTACAAAATGATAAAAGAATTAATAAATTTGACAACCATTTAGTTAGAAACTTGTTTTCAATAAAAGATACTAAAAAGGGAGTAAAAAGCCAGGAACTAGTAGAGGTATTTATAACATATACAACTGAAAATTCATATAGCTAATGGCTGAATAGAAAATGGGAAAAACCATTGAACAGATCCATAAAACCTGAAAAGCCCATGGAGAAGAAAAATGCTTAATCTCATTTATAATCAGAGGTATGCAAATTAAATACATAATGAACTGACATTCCACACTCATGAGATTAGCAAAAATTAAGACGACTAAACTGATTCTATTTTCTTGTGAAGCTCAGGCAAATTTAGTAAAACACCCTCTTGTATTTGCTTTCCTTCCTCCCCTGACTCATTTTGATTTTTTCCTAACCCTTTCTGCTTTGGAATTGCTTCCCTTCTCCTTCTCCTTGCCTCTCCCACTCTCAAAAGAAAGAAAGAAAAAAAAAACAACCAACAAACCAACCAACCAAACCCACCTTCACCAGATAAGTTTTACTTTTAGGCTCTGTTTGCTAGGGCATCTCAGCTAGGACATACTCTGTCACTTTCAAAAGTAATAATATAAGACTGAATTCCCTTTAATTTCTTGAATTCTGTGAACAAAATTTTGGTTTTTACATTTTTCCCCTTCTTCATTAATATCTGAAATTCTGGGTGTGGCTTCATTTTGTCATCATCATCTAGAAGTCTCCAATTATATTTGACTTTATGTTTACATGTTGGTCACCCCTTCATTAGACTGTAAACTTCTTAGGGACAGTTGTGTTTTAGGTTAGTATGCCTAGGCCCTAGGACAGAAAGACTGGATGGTGGGTGTCTAGCATCTTGCACTATGCATAACAGAGATCAAAAGATCCTTCACCAAGAGTATAAAGAATTCTCACACTGAGCACAACTAGGACATTATCTCTCATTTCTACAAAAAAAATAAAGAGAAAATAAGTTTAAAGTACTGAAAGTTCAGGTTAAATATAGGGGGGAAAAGCCAAACCAAATAATGAATTTCTTCCTGAATATTTTTAAGAACAGATAATTCTTTACCTTTATATAAGCAAACTTGAGCACAGCCATAGCTAACTAAGGGAAATACTGGGTACCACTAACATTCTACACCTGCTGTAAGAGTCTTGGCCTTTGCACATACACAGAAGGGAACAAGTCTCACCCACCGATGGCAAAAACTTGGGTTTTCTAGAAAGGAAGGGAATCATCTCTCCAAGCTAACTCAGTGTTGAAGCAAATAACATAGTCAAAGTTGAGTTTTTCCAGAGAGGGAACTAGAGATTAACTCTTGTTTCCTAAAAGCTATTCACAGGAAGTATTAACCCATCCTCTTCTGTTTTCGTTTTTTTTTTTTAAACAGCTTTATTGAGGTATAATTGATATACACAAAATGCACATATTTAATGTATACGGTTTGATGACTTTGGACATATGCATATGTCCAAGAAATCATCACCACAGTCAAATATACCCATCACCTCCAAAAATTTCCTCATGTCTTTTTTCTCTTTATTATTATTATTTTGGGAGGTAGTAAGAACACAACATGAGATTGATCTTTTTAAAAATTTTAACTATAGGCTCTGTTGTACAACAGATCTGTAGAATTTACTCATCTCGTATAACTGATAACAGGTGAGAGATAATCAAGACTAGTACCTAGCACTTTATAGATATCCCCCCCAAATATGTTTTTTGTCATATACCAACTGACCAAAAAAATCCATCTTTGACATTTATTTGGATTATATAGCTGAAGCAAAATTAGCAAAGAAAAATTTGCTGCATAAAGTCTAAAATTTTAAAAGTAGGAGAATACCTCAGAAAGGTTATTAAAAGATATACTCTCTAAGGATAGACTTTTCAAAGTGCTTGTAAAAAGTTTTTCTCTTTTTTTAAATGTAGCAACCTTTATCATTTTATTTAAGTTTAGAGAAAAGTTTGCCTTTGGATGAAAATTATTTTTCCCCATGCCTTGGACTGTATGAAATATAAACTGGGTAACAGTTATAAAAAAAAAAAAGTACATAAAGGATTTGCCTTTTTGTCCTGCTTTATAATATGCATTGAGTAACATGCAGTGAATTTAAGAGCTTTTTAAACTGACAGAGATTGTAGAAATGAACAAGACTGACACAGTTGTATGTACCTATCTGCCTGCTTGTACCGAATTCTGTCAAACAAAGTCCAATTAAAGATGAAAGCTCAGTTTCTAGCACCAGCTTCAAACCTAGACTTTTTTGCTATGTGACAGTACTGCTCAGCTTAGCTCTCTCAACGGAAATTTACTGATGTGTGTATTTTCACTATTAGCAGTGCAGTATGGTGGCAAAAGAGCCCAGAGCTGGAATCAGATAGACCTGGGCTCAAATCCTCGCACTCCCATTTTGTAACCCCATGACTTTGAGTAAGGCGCTTCACTATTCTGAGCCTTGGTTTCTTCATCTGGAAGATGGGAATAGTAATTTTTTAATAAGCTTTATAAAAACCCTTTTCCTTATTTCATTGTTCTAAAGTCACTACCAAATCTTAGAACACTGTGTGACACATGGAGGTATTTTTAAATTAATAGTAATTCTTTTTTCATTGTATGTTGTAAGAATTAAATGAGATAATTAGTATAAATAATAGGTCTTTTCTATTATTCTTAATATTTTAATTATATTAGCAAACATTCTTACTAATATTTATATTAACAAACATTACTAGTAATTATTACTTCACATGAAATAAAAGTATTTCCTATTTTACATGTTCTTCTTGTACCATTTAGACCTTTTAAGTCTAACCTCAACCTTCCTACCAGGATTCTATGTTCATTTGTTTAGCCTAAAATTAATGAACCTAATCTCAAAGTATTTTTGCAACTTGGGATGAAGCTGCTGTGCACATCTAAGTGAAGAACAATAAGATCAGCTTTGGAATGACAGAGACCTATCATATCAAGTCAAGTGTAGTGTGGAGGAGTCACTGATCAAGTTATCAACTAGTGTTTCATTCTAGCAATATTTTTCTCCTCTTTGTTTTAAGATATTTCAAGATGTCTCCTTTATTTAAATAGATGTATATGATGGCTTTCTAAAAGGCAGTAGTTCTCAGAAGACAAATTTATTTCTAAGTTTTGCCTCCAGATATGTATTTCCTTTCTTTTTAAGGAAAGTATATGAAGGGGTAAGAGAAAGAGGTGTTTGCATATTAGGAGGTACCAACTTTAAAAGCTCTAGGAAAGAAAAGGACAGAGATTTGGTGCTCTGCTTTGGGTCCATACTCTAACAGTACCCTAGAAAAGAGGAAGGACATTTGAAAGGACATGGGGATGTGGAGCATGCCAGAAGGCTATCTGGATCTGTGGAATCCAAGGTCCCTGAACTCTGCAAAGATGGCCCACATGCATGTAGGGAGACAACAGAAGGACCGGACTGGGCTTGGGCGACTGGGCTTGTATCTCAGCATAAGCCAAAAACTAAAAGGTCTTCCTCAAACAGTTTTTCTCTGATTGAAACCATTAGGGTCTTTCCACAATACTGAAATTAGAGAGAAGTGTGCTCTAGTAATCACCGAGAAAGATTTTTCCACCTGGGAAGGTAGAGATGGGGCTGAGAAACATATCTGATTTATTTGAAAGGAAATAAAGTAATGAAATACTTTCTGTATAGTCATAATTTACATTAAGATGGAGTATTATGAAATCCAGAGAGTCTGATCAGTAAGAAAGTTATCAGGCTTAGCAGGAAAAAATTGAGAAGGGGTTTTGTGAAAATGATCAAGTATAAGAAATGTAATAATTTGATTGAGAAAAGGTTTGTGCACAGTTTGGTTCCGAAGTAAGGAAAATGTCAACTGAATCTAAATATTAGCAAAAGAAAACTAGATCGTAATAAAAATTGGGTCAGGAAGTGGTAGAATAATGGTCCCCCCAAATTGTCCAAAACCTGACCCTCGGAACCTGTGAATATGTTACCTATACGTCAAAAGGGATTTGTGGCAGATGTGATTAAGATTAAAGACCTTGAGATAGGAAGATTAGCCCACATTATCCTGGTGGGTCCAATCTAATGACACGATCCTTAAAAGGGGGACTTTTGCCAACTGTGTTCAGAAAGATGTGAAGGAGGAAGAAGTGTTAGAGACCAGGTGCAACGTTGCTGACTTTGAAGATGGAGGAAAGGGGCCATGAGCCAAAGAATGTAGGTAAGCAGCCGGAAGCTGGAAAGGAACAGTAAAGAGATTCTCCCTTAGGGCTTCCAGAGCACCCTGATTTTTAACCCAGTGAACCCCACATCAGATTTCTAACCCACAGAACTGTACGATAACAAATTTTCAGCCACTAAGTTTATGGTAATTTGTTATGGCAGCAACAGAAAACTAATCCACATGCAAGAGTTCTAAATATCCCAACTAATAGTACGGTACCGATTTTGGGACAGTTGAGAGGTAATGTATGGCTGCCATCACTCTGAGTTGGAAAGCACTCTTCTTAAGTGAAAAGAAATATTTTTGCATTCAGTACAACTGCTTTTAAGATAGTTTGCTAAACTACATTTAGGGATGTACTATTCCCTCTGGTACTTAATCCTATTGCCTTATATTTTACTGTTTCTTAGTATATGTCCAGTCCCTCCAACTGCCATACTTTTTGAAGGTGAAATTCACATATTCTTCACAGCAATTCCCTACTCCAAAACTTTCTCACTGTGTTAAACACCTGGAATAAGTGAATTCATTATAGATTTGATTATATATGACTAAATCATATCCTTTGTGATCTTAATCACACTAATAGTATCCTACTGAAACACAGGCCCTAAAATATAAAGATCTTTCTTATTGTATATTCTTAATAGTTTTCCAAAGTAGTATGGGTATAAAAACCCACAGTGTGGGAAAGGAGAGAATGATAAAAGGCCACACGAAAAGGGTGTGTTATATGCTGAAATCCATGTAGTCCTGAGTGCTCATGCAGCACTGAGGCAAAAGTTGGTACACCTGATCAAACATCTGTCTTTTAACAGCCCCACTCTGACCTTTGCAGTGGAAGGGGTTAAGGGGAGTGTTTGGCTGCAGGTGATGTGCCTCCAACGGTGGTGCTTCTGGGAAAGCACAAGCCACAAAGATGTTCCTACAATGTGATCAAGTGTGCCAGTATTCCAAAATCCCTTCGTCTGCCTATCTTCTTTGTACATAGATTCAAAGATTCTCATGGTCAAATCATACTTCACAAAACGTGTCCAGTACGTATCATAAGAGCTGGACTTAAAACAAGTCTGCTCAGAGATAGCTTTTTGTATAACTCTTTAATGGGCTTCCTTTGTAGCAATCCACTCTGTTGAGTTTCCCTACCTTTATTTTTCTGTAGTTTCTTGACTTTTTCTCCTGGAATCATTATTTTCAGCTATTATGATTTTTAAATGCTTTTCTTTCAACATAGCAGCAAGGATGGAACGAGTATAATACTCAAGGAAATCTAATTCTAATCCAGGTTTTGCTGCCTTGAATTGTTTGCCTCTCTTTTAGACCTTCGAAATTGAAACTTTAATATCATTTCAAAGCCGTCTTTATGATATACTGAAGATACATAAGATCATAAATACTAAAGGGGAGAGGGGAGTGGGGAGGGAGAATTATGTCCATTTAAAGCATTTCTGTTTCTATCATAAACTTTTCTCCCAACCTGTTCTTATTTTGACATGAACATATTTCTAAAGAAATGTAGAGCCTCTTGACATTTAATATCTCAATCTATGCATTTGAGAATAAATCTAATGAAACTTTTAATTATTTTTCAAGATGTAAAGTATAATCAAATCACCTTACCTTGGCCATCAGTTATGGCTTAAATTTAACTGTATACATAGCTTGGCTCAAGTTAAAGCCATTTGTAGTGCATGTAAAACAATGACATGAGAACCTAGACGTTGTGTAATAATTTTCTTACCCCCTATAGATGAAAGCAGCAGCCTCATCAGATTCTTTCACTCCTGAGAGAACATTTTAAGCATTAACTATACCTTGACAGAGCCAGCCTGCTTGGCCACAAAGAAAACACAGAACAAATGTAGATAATTACCCACTGGAATGTAGTGGATATTTATGGGACTCCTCTACTTTAACGAAATGTAACTCCTAGTTATCTCAAAAAGTCTAACTTCATACAATCAGAAACATTTACTAATCAAAGAGATTACACAAAATGCTAAAACCTTAGATTGCTGAATTATAAAAGAGATAACAAGAAATTTAATATTAGTTAAAAATAGCACAGCACAGAGAATAAGAATATTCATCTGATACCACATTAGACTTTAGTCTTAAACTCATACCTTGGAAACACTCGCCTTGACTACAAGCAGATTTATTCAATGCTTTTTACAATAACCTATTTTAGAAAGACTGCATCTGAGAGCTTAACTAGTCTTGTTTTTTCTTTCATGTCCCAAGTTAGTCTAACCGTTTCTTTCTTCTCTGATTAATACTTTTATTTTTTTCCATTCCATACAGTGATAGATTTGTTCTTTAAAAGATTATAAACCAGGAATAAGGTAGCTAAGCATTAGGCAATTGTTCATGAAAAAATGATCTCAGTTAGGCTAAAAATAAGGACTATCTCAGCTAATTCTGGATTCTCACCCTGGAGCAATGAAGATGATAGAAAAGTGTTATAATAATCACCGTCTATGTTAATTGCTTATTTGTAGTATTTGGCAAAACTTTTGGAGTTAAATTTAAATCCTCTCAAACTGTTTATAATAGATACGATAGTAGCTATTTTTTGTATGCCTATTGTATGTCACTCACCTGCTTTGTAAAGAATGTTTTAAATCTTTAACTTGCAAATTTTGAATTCACATCCTCATTTTATAGTCAGAAGAAGGTTCACAGGCCTAAAAGGGGATTGAGCTAGGATTTGGAGCCAGTGTGAAATTCCTAGTGTCATTGCCTGTCCTCAAGTGAGCCGCCTTCCTGGCCTAGTGCTTCTACATCACAATGCAGGATGGGACACAAACATCTTGTTGCTGGAATTATTGTAATTCCACTGACTATCCGATCTTTTACTTCTCTCTATTCTTCATCCTTAGCTTCAAGAATGCAAATCACAAATGAATTCTGAATACTGCCTGAGAATCCCACCATGCTTCTAGCAGAAAGTCACTTTGCCACTCTCTGATGTGACTATGGCATAACTTCTCTCTCTTCAAACTTACTACTCCCCAAATTCAATCCCATTTTTCTCATCACTTCTACTTCTTTAAAATAGCTTTTCTAATTGAAAGATCTTCAGCCTCCCACCAGCTAACCCATACATCTATGTGCATCTGTATGCAGGTTCTTCTTCCTCCAGCAACAGTCAGGTGTTCCTGTTCATTTCATGCTCCATCCCTTCATAATTAATGTTAACCTAGCCTCTCTTCTCAGTGACTTCAATCCTTGAATTACCTCTACCTTCTTTTGCCTTAACCATTTTGTCCAGTCTACTGGTTCAATCCTGACACCAAATAAACACACTCTAGTATCTCTCATTTCTTAAAAAACAAAGACAATAAAACAACATCCCCTTCTATTCACATTCTTCTCAGCTACAGCCCCATTTATCTACTCCTTTTCACTCCTTTTCAGAGACAAACCTGCCAAGGTCTGTTTACAGCTCTGCCTCTACTTCCTCATCTCACTTTCACTCTTTGACTGAGTTTAGTTTGATGATATCTATTCCCACCATTCCACTGAAACTAATATTGTTGGTATTGCCAGTCTCCATATTGATGAACTCTGAACATGTTCTGCACTCAACTTGTTTGACTTTTTGACAGCATCTGACAGAACTGGCCATGCCATCTGTTTTTATGGTTTCTTACTCTCCTCCGTTGGGACATGAGGCATCCCTCCTACCTGCCTTTCTTCATCCCTTTCCAACTGCTTGCATTTGGTTTTCTGACTTAAATTTTTATTTCTATCCAAAGCCTAAATTTTGGAGCATAGGTCTACTCAGGACTCAGGGTTGGAGGGTCCATTTGTCAAGTTCATTTTTTATACTCTGTCACTCTCAATATATTGACTCATACACCCCTGTAGATTTAAATATCATTTTTTATGCATATAATTACCAGTTTTCTAACCTCAGGCCCATATCGCTTCTCAACAGATTTCATACATTTTGCTGCCTACTTGATATATTTATTTAGATATTACACAAAACAGTGAGAGAAGTGATACCATTTTGCATACCATTTCTTCTGCCTAGCAAGTAACATGTGGACAGAGGTCAGAATCTCATGGATTCAAGGAAAGTGAGTGAAACGTTAGGGTCCACCAGGTCTCAGAAGTGGATTTTATTTCAGTTTTGCTTTTCACTTTGTTCTCTGTTTTCACTGGGAACCGAATCACTCACTGCACTTGCAAATAGCTGCGATTTCAATGGAAATGTAAATAAAGTGCTATTTTCACTCAAAGTAGAAGTCTACAGTCAAGGATAAGCCTTTCAGTGTGACTAAAAATCTGTATTTCTCAATTAAATCTTCACAGCATAATTACATAAGTAATTACAGAAATAACAAAAACCGTGGAACTATAAGTTGAAAAGACCTTGTAGCCAAAAGGAAAAACTCAGTCATCTAGGAGTCAGCTGTGACCCCTCACCAACAAATCTAGGTTCCTGCTTCCTTATTAAGATAGCCAAGAAAGGGAACCTTTCGACCTCTCCTAGACAAGTGAAGACACAACTCACAAACATTCCAAGGTCTTACCACTTAAGCATTACAATAGGTACACATACATGTTCTAAGTTTTCTGGATTATTTCTAGATTGGTGAGCTATGAGAGAAAACATATACTTTCCTAAGACAAACTAATGGCATTAGAGAGACTTTTCCCCATGAGATCTAAAAATATTTCAAAATCATTTGGCACTTTTAGTGTACTTACCAGGCACATAAGGTGGGTAGTTTAGATTATTCTCTTCACATCCTGACTGCTGGCCATTTAGGAAATTGGCTGGTTCATTCATATTCTTACATAAAAATAGAAATTCAATGAGTAATAATGGGTACAGTTTTCTTTCCATCAGGGAAACAGAGCACATAAACATCATTCGTTCATTCAACAGATATATTTTGAGTATCTAAATATGTGCAATGGTAAGCTTGGAGCTCTGTGAGGCATAAACAAGGTAACGTCCCTGGTCTCAACGAGTATACACTAGCAAACTAACAATAGTTCCACAAATATGTAAATGTCATAGAACAGAAATAGATACCACCATTTTTGTATTATGAATGGTAATTCCAATCTTCCAATGGTTGTGGACACAAATGATTCTGAATTTTTTTCTTGTAGCTCTAATCTGTTAACCAGTCCTGACAACAAATCTGTTAACCAGTCCTGCATCTTAAAAATATATGCATACTCTGACCATGTCTCATTCACTGTAGCGCCACTATCTATTCTACACTACTCTTGTCTCTTGCCTGGACCATAGCTTCTTAACTGGTCTCTCTCTTCCACATGGGCCCAGAGGTAGATTTATCTGGAAGTTGAAGAAACTTAAGTTTCAAAGTCTTTTTTGCATGACATCTTCATACTTTTATTCCTAAAATTCTATTTGTAACTTTATACATATATATATATATATATATATATATATATATATATATATATTTTTTTTTTTTTTTAAAGAGAGCTGCCCAAATTTTATAAAGCTCCATAAAACCTAGATTCATCTCTGCTTTCACACTGCTCTTTGCCTTGCTGTAGTCCATTCTCCATGCAGCAACCAGAATGATCCTTTGAAAACCTCAGCTCAAAATCATCCAGTGTTCTTCCATCTCACTCAGAGTAAAAGCCAAAGACCTTATAATCGGTCCATGATGCCATTTGTGATACTGCCTCAACATCCCTCTGATCTTTTTCCTCTCTGCTTGTCCCGATTACTATGCTCTAGCCACAGTAATTACTATGGTAAATTACCATGCTCTAGTTTCCTTGCTGTTCCTGGAAAATGCCAGGAGGCATGTTGTGCTTCAGGGCTTTTGTACGAGCTATTGTCTTGCCAGAATGTTCTTCCCTTAGATATCCTGAGGGCTGAGGTGCTAGTCTTTGTTATCAATGATCACTTTCCCTGACCACTGTATTTAAACTCCAAAATTTTTTTAAGTTCCCAAATTTCCTACCCCACTGCTATGGTCTGAATGTTTGTTTTCCCCCAAAATTCACATGTTGGAATCCAAACAACCAAAAGTGATAGTACTAGGAGGAGGGGCCTTTGGGAGGGCATGATAGGTCATGAGGGTGAAGGCTTCCAGAGTGGGATTAGTGCTCTTATAAAAGAGACCCCACAGAAGTCCCTGGCTTCTTCCACCATGTGAGGAGACGACAAAAAGTCTGTGACCTGGAAGACGGCCCCCACCCTGCTGCGCTGGCACCCCGATACCAGACTGCTGGCCTTCATAACGGTGAGAAATAAATTTCGTTGTTTATAATCTACTCGATCTGAATGGACTAAGCAGCCTGAATCTACTAAAACATCTACTTCTCAGATTAATTGTTCTCTCTTATAGTTACTATTACTCAACATACTATATATTTACTTATATATATGAGAAAAGACAGGAAGGAGAGCATGAGCAAAGGCACGGAAACAATGAATTATGCTGCATGTAGAGAAAAATGCTCTTGTGTTGAGTAGTAGTTGTCTAGCCTTCACTCAGTCTTCTGGTCATACGATTCTACTTGCAAGTGTCTCTCTGGCAGAATGGGGCCTATTAAGCATGCAACTTATGATGGTCCCAATAGTGCTAGATCAGCACCGCCCTTTCTTCTGCACTCCTGCACATGCTATTCCTACTACCTGAAACACTTCCACTCACACCCACTTCCTGATTCATTAAGCTAACTCCCATTCTTTGGTCAGTCTTCATCGTAACCATCACCTGTATTGGTAAATCTGGACTTCCTCAGACTTGAGTTCAATTGACCTGAGTTTAATGCCTTTCATCTGTGTACCCATTGTATCCAGTGCTTGCTCTGTCATGGCCACACAATAGCTTGTTTGTCAGCCTATCTCCCCAACTGCTGCTTCTCACTGCCTTGCACAGAGTAGGTACAAACAATAACAAATGCATAAACCAGCCTCGTCCAGAGTAAGATGAAGCAGGGATCAATATGCTAGAGATAATGCCATTCTTGGAGAAAGTGGTTCTCTATAGAGGTGTATTAGGGAGGTTAAAGCAGAGACTATCATGAAACAGGAAGAAATCTTTTTTTTCTTTTTTTTTTTACTTTCTTCAGCTTACTATAAAACTGAAAAAATACAAGTAGATGAACATTTTACTTTTTTACCAGGGGAAAAATTTTTAAATAATAAATACAGACTTACAATCCAGATCCCATCAAAATCAATGGTGTTCTTATAGTCGATACACATCTGAGTCCACCATTCTGCTGTTTGGGGGTTGGTGTAGTCCGGATACACTGAATCTCCTGGAGGCCAGGCCTACAATGAATATGTAAGTCAAACTAAATAATGCAAGTCAGCTAATATGGTATAGAAATCTCTATAGTTGGGCCTTATTTTGCATTTTGAGTCATACAAATAAAAATTGAGAGTCAGTGAAATTAAAGAGCTTAACCAAGTACATAGTAGAAATACATAACAAGTCCCAGTAGAATGGGAATAGAATCCCATATTCCTGTCTAGTGCTCTTCATCCATGAAATTGTGCATAAAATAATATTTTTTATTTTCTTTTATATTTTAGCTATTTCTCTCCACACATAAATCTGTATCAATACAAATATAGGGATTAGAAAAAGTAAAAATTACACTTATAAACAGCAAGAAAACTTTAAAATATGTATCGTATCAACAAGAGCCATAAAAATAATATAATGACAACTATAGAATGTTTATAAAATGTTCAAAAGAAGACAAATTTGAGAGATATAGGATGCTTGTGGATGGAAAGACTCAATGTTGTATAGATGTTAAGTCACTTCAAATTAGGGTGCAAATTTTTAGGTGTAATTATTATATTTTAAAAACTTATATAAACGTGAGACAAGAACATATAACAGTATGTTTTAACATGTTTATTGCAGCATTGCTTATAATATTAAGATACTAGAAACAAAAAAAATGTTCATCATTAGAAATTTGTTAAACTAATTTCCTTACATGAGAACAGTGGAATATCACATAACCATTTAAAAAGATGAGATAGTTTTACATGTATTAACATGGAGATATAGATGTATATGTATATATATATAGTATTGTTATAGTTTTTTTTGAAAAAACTTTAAACGTTGTAAGTTGTATTTCCCATTTATGTAAAAATACAGTTACATGTGTTTAAAAATCTAGAGGAATGTATACTAAAATGATAAAATTTATATTTTTGGAAAAGGAGTGGTATTTTCTACTTTCTGCAAGTCAATATTACATTCTTTTATAATATTGTACTACTCTGATCATCAGTAAAAGCATTAAAGATATTTCCACTGTGCAAAAGAAAAAAGTAAGGAACTTCCTTTCAGTTAAATATCTGATGTGTCATTTCTCAATCTACATAAACTTAATTTTTCAATATAATCACAATCAACATTATCTATAATTTTGTCATACTTATTAAAATGTGCCTTTTCAGGATGTTACACTGTATATTAGTATATCCTTTGAATTTCTCACCAGTTCTATGGGGGTTAAATAATTTCTTAAAAAGTCATATTATCCAGGCCAATGATCTAAATACTCAGCTCGAGAAGCTGCACATAATTTTTTGAACTGAACCAGTTCACCAATGTCCTACAAATTACAATTGTTTATCAAATACTCACTACAGAAGGAGATTTTTATTCTTCTTCAAGGTGCTTACCTTGCCAATAGCTGGTGTGAATCCATCAGAGTTATTGATCCAAATTCCCAATTCCTCTCCAAGTTCATAAGGCTTATAAGTACCTAGTGGTTCATCTTTTGTCACGAAGGGATCCTAGGAATTTCCAAGAACACTGTAATTGGTAATAGCTCGATAATTGACATTCAAATATAAACTTTCCAAAAGTTTTTGAAATAAGAACATCTAACATTCACATAAGCAGTGTGTTTTAAATTGCACACATTAAAATGTTTCCAGCTATTAAGTATGGTTACAAATATAAGAACTATTTCCATTGATTTAGAGTGCTGCAAAATGTGGACCCAAGCAATGTCAATTTAACGATGTAATCAGTTACTTATAATTAAATCTCTAATTTACTTGAAAATTTATATAAGTAGATAAATCTAATATTCATGCTACTTTGGCAAACAACCTTTTCTATTTTTTTATGTGTTGTTTTTTATACAAGATGAGATGAGGCAGTGAAACTGTAAAACAAACAAAAAAAACCCTGGATGGGGAAATCGAGAAATTTGGATTGTACTCTCAACAAGAGCTACAAAAAGCCTGGTTATGCCACTTAATTTTAAGGCAGCAAAAGATTCTCTTCCACAAAATGAAGCAGTGTAGTTGGCAAATTCCCTGTGACCCTCTTAAAAAGTCAAGTCTTAAAATGAATCAAGGGGAAAAATGACTCAGTCTATACTCCAAGTCTGTTTTTCTTCCTACACATTTTAATATCATATTTATATTTAAATATTTTTCTTTATACAGTTCTTTAAATGATCTCAGTTGGATAATAAATATATATTTTTTAATTTATAATAAGGCATTCTTAAAAAACTGTCTTTATTTTAGTTTATTTGGGGGGAAAACTCTGTCTTTAAATCTCTAGCACCATTAAGTCGTATAGGAATTATAACACATAGCAACATTTTTATCATTACATTAAAATAACAGAAAGAAAAAATATTTTATAAAATACATTTCATTATGAACCAACTTTTAATAACATTCATGCTCCCAGAAATAGTTATGGAGATGACTTTTCTTTTTATATTATAAATGTATTAAATGAAAAATAATGTTGTACTCCAACATGAAGAACAGATTCTTTCAACCTAAGTTCATTGCATTTATTCAATAACTATATTATTCTTTGTTTAGGATTTTTATGGCCAAATCTTCAAATCCTGACAGGATGATCTGTGAAAAACATATTTTTCCTTCTAAACACAAGTCATTTTTTTTAAAACAAAGAATATTTTAGTTTTAAAAATTGTTACTGAATTCCTTCATCACTTGTTTTGTGTCACTGAATAGAAAACTTGCTTATAATCATCCTTTAATAAAACATGACATTTATCATTATACATTATACAAAATTTCATTCCTCAAAAATACATTAGTGCTGGGAATTCTTTTTGCTAAATTAATTTTAATTTAGAAACACTTAGAAAATATGAATTTAAATATTTTATGTTTGATCTTCAAAAAAAATTTACCAAAATGATGACATAATGTATTCCATCATTTTTCAGTTCCTTAATGTACTCAGGCAGACCAGCAAAGCTAGCTTTATCATATGTGAAGTCCAAGTGATGTTCCATTTGGTCAATATCACCATACTGAACATCCTGTACAAAAGAGCAATGTAGACATAGCCTTCAAACATTAGAAAAAAAGACAAATATTGTCAAAGAATCATAAGTAGCTAATAAGTGACTACACATAATTTGAAATTGAAATATTGGTGTGAGTTTCAGATTATCCTGTAAGAAAATAACCCTTCTATTGGAAACTGAGAAAATGTAGTAATCCCCCACACCTGTTTAAAACCCCTTCTATGATTTTAGTTACTCATGGTCTGAAAACATTAAATGAAAAATTCCAGAAATAAATAATTCATAAGTTTTAAATGGTGTGCCTTTCTGAGTAACATGATGAAATCTCTCACCATTCTGCTCTGTCCCACCTGGGATGTGAATCACTCCTTTGTCCAGTATATCCATGTTGTATATATCCCGTCTGTTAATTATTTAGTAGCCAACTAGGTTGTCATATTGACCGTCTTAGCTTCATAGTGCTTGTGTTCAAGTAACCCTTATTTTACTTAATAATGGCCCCAAAGTACAAGAGTAGTGATGTTGGCAATTTGGTTATGCCAAAGAGAAGCCATAAGTGCTTCCTTTACGTGAAAAGGTATGTATGTATAGGAACAAACACAGTATACGTAGGGTTTGGTACTATCCACAGTTTCAGGCATCCACCGGGGGTCTTGGAATGTATCCCCTGTGGATAAGCGCAGATTACTGTAACACACACATACATATATGTGTGCGTGTATGTCTGTGTGTATGTATGTGTATGTGTGTGTATATGTTTGGTGTACACTTACATGAGGAATATCATACTGTTTTAAACGTTCAACTGTTTTTTTCAGCACATCTATGCTATTGTAGCCCCATCGAGATAGCTGAAATCCCAATGACCAGTATGGAGGCATATAGGGACGTCCAATAGCCTGTAAAAAAACAAAAAGTATTAAATCCAAATAAGTTAGTTAAATGTTCACGTAATGCTTTCGTCAGCAAGCAGTTCAAACTTCCCATATTGCAATGAGCATCTAACATTGTAAATTGCCCCTGGTAGCAACCAAAGAAACAATAACAAAAATTGGGGGTTTCAAGAACTCTTTTGAGAATTTAATTAAAGCCATGGAATTTCTTCCCAAAACATATACCTACAAAGGCAATTCTCTCAGTTTTGTGAGTAGGGGATTATACTCCCCAGCCTTCTCCCCTCTCCGTCCTACTTCATCCATTCCACCAGGAAGTAATACAATAGAGGTTTAAAGGCTCCCAGTCAGAAACACTGGAGTTCACAACTCAGTTCTGCCCCTAATATCTGTGACGTTAAGAAAATTATATAATTTTATAGCCTTAGTTTCCCCATTTTAAAAATGGTGTAAATAGTAATATCCACTTCATTCATTCACAAGTATTTATTAAGTACCTACCATGCACTGTTTTAGACCCAAGTTCCTTGTCTCATGGAGCTTAAATTTGAGTGGAAGAAAAGCAATAATAATAAACATGTAAACAAAGTAGCATAATTTTTAGAAACAGAGTATGTGGGGATGGGATGGAGAAATGTTATGGAAATCCTCCATGGCAGTATGACCTGAATAAGTCATCCGTGTAGAGGGCACCAGGCTGAGGGACCAGAGGGTTCACAGGCTTGAAGTGTTCAGAAAGAGAAAGATGACAAGGGCAGCTGAACTATAGCAAACAAAAGGGAAAATGGAATACAAGAGAAGTAGGCAGATATTCAATCATAAAGGACTGTAACAAAGAACTAGAAAGTTTTTTGTTGTCTTTTTTTCAACTTTATATTATGAAAACTGTCAAGCATATATAAAAGTAGAGAGGATAGTACAATAAACCTCTATACAACCAGAATCAACAATTACCACTTTGTCCCACAGCTTTATCTTTTTTTCTTTTGGTGGGTAAATGAGATGTTATAGCATTTTAAAGAAAACTTCTGAAATCATGTCGTTTCATCCCTAAATATATTCCTAAAAATAAGGACAATATCTTACATAACCAAAATACCATTACCACACCCAATAAAATTAACCACAAACCCTTAATATCCTCAAATGCCCATCCAAAATTCACTAATGTTCTCAAAAATTTCTTTTTCACAGTCGATTTGTTTGAAAACAGATGAATTATATTCAAATTTCAATGAAAGCCATTAAAGTGAGTAATACACTCTACTTTGTTTTTAAATCACTCTGACAACCCTGGAAAATAAATTACAGGAGAGCAAAGGAAGTCACCATGAGACCAGTTAGGTGGCTGGTACATTGTCCAGGCAGAGATGAGAGTGGCTAGAACAAAGGCAGCCATGTGGTGATACCAAGAGCCAGGCTGGGACACATTTTGGAGACATTGCTAACAGAACATTCTAACGGATTTGTTGTAATAGAATAAAGAAAAGAAAGGAATTGAGAATGACATTTAGTTTTAAAGTTGAAAAACAGGGACAATTAATTCTATTAATTGAGATGAAAAAAACTGGAGGAGGAGCAAGAGCAGTTTTGCGGAGAGAGAGAGAACCAGGCATAAGAAATATGGATGCACTTGGGGTTATCTGCTAATGATGTATTTAAAGTCATGGAACCAGAAGATATGACAGAAATTCAGTTAGAGATCAAAGGAGAGCCTAAGACTAACCTCTGGGAGACTTACCATTTAAGACATCAGCAAAGGAGACTGAAAACAAGCCATCTGTCATGTGGCAGGGCAGCCAGGAGAATGTGGTGTCAGAGAAGGGTATTTCTAGAAGTGGCGACTGTGTCAAATACCATCTGGATGCTGATGTAGATGAGAACAGAGATTTGACAACTTATCTTGTGACTCTGATAACAAATGTATAGAGAGTGGTGGAGGTAACAGCCGGGTTGGAATGTGGGAAACTGGGAGGTGAGGAAGTAGAGAAAGCCCATAAGGACACTTTCAAAAAGTTAGACAGAATAGAGGAGTGGAGAGATGGAGGATGATGTGGGTTCTTAGTTTTGCTAAAGTAGGCACTGTTAATGCAGGTTCGTTGATGGGAAGGACCTAGCAGAGGGATAAATTGATGATGCAGCTGAGCATGGAGACATAGAGCTGCTTCCATAGCTGAGAGCATAGGTGGATTTAGAACACAGAAAGAACTGTTATCCTTAGAAATGAACAAGAACAACCTTCATAAGAAGAAAAGCAAAACATATGGGCATGTAGGCAGGTAAACTGATTGATTCTGTACTTGAGAAACGATGTGTTTCTTTTTTAATTGCTTCTATTTTTTTGCTTTTATTTTCCTCTATAAAATAATAAGACACATCAATAGTCCTAAGTCGAGCATGGTGATATTGGAGGTTTTACAAGAGAAAAGTGTGAAATAGTAGTCTCAATGAGTGGGATTGCAAATATATTAGTCTAGGACATTTAGCGGGATTGCCAGGCAAAGTAATGAATTTAGGGATTAAATTGAAGGGAGACTTGTCAGCACAATCATGTGATTGTTGGCCAGACGCTTTCAATTGCTCAGGAGCAGGCAGTGGTTTCATTAAGAAATTAGCACAAAGTTCTTTTTTTCTATGTACAGTGAGTTTTAAAAGCTGTTTTAAAGTTTTAAAGTTTTCTTCCTCTAAACCTCTTTCCAGTAGATACTGGGACTCATCTCTCTTTTTGACGCTATTATAATGTCTAAAAGAGAATATAAATTTCATAAATGCTTATTTATGACATGAGTGAATGAAAAGCTGAGGGTATCGTCCATGTTTTACAGACAGGGTCACTAAATCAAAAAGGAGATTTTATGACTTTTATGAATTGGTACCACATAAAAGACTGAAACCAGAACTGATTAGAACCGTTGAGTCTCAAATCTGGCTGAACATTAAAATCACATGAGGAGCTTTTAAAAATATGTGCTCTATCTAGGGCACATCCTAGATTAATTCAATCAGAATAATTCAATTGGAATTTCTGAGGGCGGATCCCAGGCATCTGTATTTTAAAGGGCCTCTGGGTGATGAATGCAGAACGAGGTTTAAGAATTACTATGATAGACTGTGAGCAACTGGGGAGCAGGTACTTGGTCTATCTGCTGTAAGTCCATCTCCAGACACAGAGCTTGTCTCATCTTCTGTGCACATCAAATACCTTATCGGCTAGATCTCCTAGCCCTTAGCCAGGTGATTCCTGAACAACCATACTTAATGTTAGTCTCTGCTGCTACCTTTTAAATCCATTTTCTTCCCTTCTCACTTTGTAATAAGTGGTGAATGTTTTATTTCCACCTTCTCAATAGCACAGCAAACACCTCCCCTAAAAAAACAGTGAAGACGCTAGAGGAGAAGGAGGTACCCAGGATACAAGGGCTGAGAACAGGATATGCTTGAAGGCCTATGAAACACAGCCGTGGAGAGCATGGAGTTCCGATCGGTGGGGAGACTCAAATAAAAATGAAAAGAGCAAAAGCACACTGAACAGGAGGATGCTGTACAGAACACCTAAGGAAATAAGGAAATATGTTTCTTATTGTTCCCACAGTAGCTGAAATTATATGCATACCAGCTTTCCTGTAATCATAAGTTCTAATATATATCAAGAAACATTCCTTATGCTAAATTGAGAGCTCTACCAGAAGTCTATCAGCTATAGACAATAAAAGCTCACCTAACAAATAACAATATGCCTTGAAATAAATTCATATAGTCACTTCAAGGCATATTCCAGTCCCTTGGTTCTAATTTTTTCTTAATTATTAGTTTAATAGTAGAGACTAAACACTGTTAGTTTGGCTGTACAGTATGTACTGCCATTGCTGTCACTACATACATAGCAGTATATACCTGTGTAGCGTTTATTAAATTCCCAGCAATACCACTATGTAGTAAACAGAACAAATGCTATCATCCCTATTTTATGATAGAGGAATCTATAGTCCAAGATCAGAAATTATTTGTACCAAGTTAAAAATAGCAGGGGGCAAACTGTAGCTCAAACTTAGATCTTCTGATTCCAAGTCTAATAACTTCTACCACCCCTTAAATACCACTGAAGTCATCCATATTTTTAAATATTTCTTTAAGAATGCTTGATGAGGGCTGCTGAGAAGGTAAAGGATAAAATTCCCTCCTTCATCACTATTTCTCTTATGCTGTAAAGCCCTGGGGCCTTAGAATGGCTTAAAGAAAGAATAAATTTTATTAATTCTATTTCTATCCTAACCAAATTTTAGATTTTCCCCTAGAGTAGAAAGGCTTTCCTAGAATAGATACTGTTGACAGGAAGAAAAGGGATCTAAGTTCATCCTCATGGCTTACAAGGCCATACGAGCACAATATTTCTTCACCAGACAGATGAAACAAACCCACTGTGGATTACCCATTGCCTCTTTCACTCATTTTATAGTACAAAGCCAGAATAATTTTTCTTGCTCTTATTATTTCCTGCTACAAACACAATTTCTGCAGCCTGGGGAGTAAAGAAAAGTCAGCCTTACATAAGGAAATTTCATCCATTTCTCCTAAGTTGCTTATTATTTGGATTCAGGCTCCTGGCCATCTGCAAATAAAACAGCTTTGCACAGGAATGACAAGGATAAGAAAAATGTGTGTTGAAAAATAGCAGTCTTCTGTCTGAAGAGAGGAGTTCCCACCTGCTTTACCGCTTACCAAGTGCTTTCCTATGCTGCCCACTGGATTAGAAATAAATCAGTCCCGAGCGAGAGCAGAAAGTTCATTTCAACACTGGGGATTTAAAATTCATAGACCTGAAAAATCAGTGAGGTATCAAAAATGCATCTAGTATCTCTATATGCACTTTTTGGCAGAGTGCTGTGAGGAATTTCATTTGAAAAAAAAATCGAGACAAAACTACCAATCGCCGTTTTCCAAATAAAAGCAGAAAATTGTTTACAAAATAATGATGAACATTCAACTGTTAATAACTATAGCTTAATTTATTGAGAAATTACCGTGTCCCAGGTACAAAACTAAGAGCCATTATTATACATTATCTCAACTAACCTCCTAGTAATCCTAGGAGATGGGTATTTTTATATATGAAGAAATAAGAGTTTAAGTTCACTCAGCATCTTACAGAGCCAAGATTCAAACTCCTCTTACTGTCAGACTTTAAAGACCTTGAATCACTATGTTATATTGCCTAATAATAATAGAGTATAGACATGCGATTTGTACTAACATATGGTTTTTTGATCATTATTTTTAAGAGGCAATATTTAGTTTAACAGTTTATGCCATATTTGTATTATTTATAGTGCTAATGGTTGGTTTTTTAAAAATTACTTTCAAAAAGATTACTTGCAAGAAGCTTGAGGTAGACTGAGGCATTTTACATTTTTTTAAAAGTCCTTAATAGCTAAAGGAGGTACTTAAATCTCAAACCACATGTGGTGGCTTTTGTCACTGTCAAGTCTGCTAGGCCGAACTACATTTAACAAAATTTTTTCTATGTTTCTGGTTAGGGTGGGCCATAACAGAGACTCTTGTGGGATATTTGGAGAGTTAGTTCACACCTATACATAAGGTCAAAATCCTGTAACAAATTTATATCACCTAGCGGTCCTGCCCCACAGATGGAACCCAACTGATACAGTAAAACTGAGCGAATACGATGGGTTGAACTCCTTAAGCTATTTAATTATATATGGGTTAAAGCCCTACTACCAAGTTCCATTTCATTTCGATAAAGAGGACTCATAGTTGGACCAAAATTTAGACGAATAAATCCAAATGAGCAATATCAGAGATATAATACAGCTTTGTTCAGTTATGTTTATTCTCTCACATGCTAATAAATAGCATTAACTATATTGGTTATGGTTTCTTTAAAAATTTAAACTATCTTTCCCTAAAGAAAAAAAAATATTAATTTATTAACTTAAGTTCTTAATTTAAAAATTATTATCTATAAATATATATCTAAAATGTTTTACTGCATGAAAATATATTCTACTTCAAATATCAGTACTATTACAAACAACTGTAGGAACAAATCTAGCAACTGAGCAAAGGTGCTCATCCTCTACAATGGCCAGACTGCCTATCATTTACTATATTACAATTACATTAAGTGCCAACAGTAGTAATCTTTGCTTTTTAGCACTTTAGAAGTCATTTTGAATAAAACTGTTTAACATTCCTATTTTTCCCTTTAGGCATAAGTAGAAAACAGAAAGCTTCAAGAGATAAAGTGTGGGAGAGGGGAAATTCTAAATCCATTTTTTAGTGTACTGTTACAAAAAAAGAATTCTGAATATTACTCTACATATTTCTTAATCTTAACGCCCACTGATTGCTCTCAAGATAGAACATCCACAGTAGGGAAGAGGGGCCCAGTGGAGGAGGAGTCTCTACTTTCTAATCATAGTCACAAGGCCATGGCTTCTCACTAAGTCTATAGATACTCTCTCATCTGGATACCATAAAATCCCTGTAATAATACTTGACACTTGTTTTCAAAGGACCTTATTTCTAAAATTGAGCTGCTTTGTGCTAAATTAATTCAGAAGGGCATGAAGGAGCACAGGATGCATTAAGGAACTACATTGCTATAGCAACTGAACAGAGAATTATAATTAATTATTTTTAACCCATATGTATATATTTTATAGGAAATTTTGAAAAGAAGGAAGTAGAATTCAGGAAGCTAAGCAACAGATGGAAAGTACATGATTTGAAAGCTTTCTTCCTGTATTACTAATCTAATAAATACTTCACTATCATCTCTACATCGATTTCTCCTTCTGACGAACAGTGGGAAAGGAAAAATCCTGGCCTAATGCACAGAATTTCTACGGGGAATTACTAATGGACTCCAATAGAAAGCGCTCTGCAAACTGAGATCTCGTACATGAGTGCTTGAGGGTAAAAATGTGTCTCATTCTCATACATTCTAAACTCATCAAGTTCTTGGACTTGATGTCCAAATCATCCTCTGAGCTATTTTAAGACATTCTCTTAGGGAAAAAAAAAAATATTGAAAGATTATATAGACATTGAATTCTAAGTAAACTGACACGCAGTTTGAAACTCTGATTTCCTTTCCCCTTAAATGACACCATTCACCCATGTCCAGTTCCGAGTCCAATCAAAATTTAATAAAATATTTTATTTCATCCACTAAAGAAGAAAAAAGTAAAGAGAGAATACCTTGTAGATATACATCAAAGCTAGTAGAAGGTAAGTCTTGAATTAACTTATTATGAATCTCTGTAAATTCTGAACAAAATTGTATTACTTTTCCAGCCTCATCCTGTATATATTGGCCTATCGACAAAAGGTATTTACTATGAGCTATCTGAATTTCAATCATTTGTTCACATTCTCAGGTCAAGCTGTCGTTAAAAATTCATTCACATGCAACTGGTAATACTGGTAACCCCAATGTATAACTCCAGCTTTTAACCAGATATTAAAAACCAGTGATGACTCATTCTTATAGAGTACTATTTAGGTCTGTGGGTGAAAAGGCAGAAACATGCTTTCCATAACTTTGTACAACATAAGAATTAAAGTATCATTCTCTGACATGCAAATGTGTACTGATAAACTCAGAAAGAAATCATCACTGTAACTTATATACTCTGAGCAAAACAATTTTCCCCACTGGATTATATATGTAAAATTTGCCCAGCTAATATGTGTAGTAAGACTCTAGGACTGAGATATTAGGATTATAAAAACTGAGCTTTTATAGCATAATATTACTTTCTCTCACTGTGTGTGCATGCTTTTTCTCTGTTATCCCAACACTTGTGCATTGAATTTCTGCTTTCAATCTTGTTCTAATGAGGGTTTACCTACTGGATCCAATCCACAATAATGGCCTACAAAGCCTTTGGATAGTGAGTAAAGATTTATATACATGATACAAATATTAAATTCTATGGTCAGAAGATAATCATGTGCCAAAATGTCTTTAACAGATAGAAAGTGCCACAAGGTTGGTGGTAAGAAAGAGAAGACTAGAATAGGCTGGAGAGTAAACTGAAAAATGTCATAGAAGAACTGAGAAATATAACTTTTCTTAGATAGGTAGGTAATTCTCCCTACTCTCAAAGATATCATTAGATTCTTCATTTTACCCAAAGTCATTCAATTAGAAAGATACACAACACAGAGATTAAAGAAGTCAGTTCTAAGAAGCAGGAAGAATTAATTTGCTTTTTATAGATTAACAAATTTATTTTCAAGTCGACACTTCACAATATAGCTGTTCACTGAGGTGGAAAAGTTTTTTCTTTCTTTGATTGGATTTGATAACAATTTGAAAGGTTTGATTGCATTTTTCCATTTGTATTTGGACTTCATAATAGCCTAAAGTCTACAGAAGGAAGCAGATTTAGTTACATCTCCACTGATCAACATTTCTACAATAGTCGAATAGACCAGACTTTGTCTAAAAATGAAGTATTCAAATTGGCAAAATGTTTGCATTTCTTAGCTTCCTTAAGGCTTGGCACATGGAGCAGTAAAGAATTTGGGTGGGCTCCATGAAGTAGTGAAAGAGCATTGCTTTGTGCTGATGACTTGCATTCTGACTGCAGCTCTCTACCCAAGGGCCAGCTGTGTGACTTTAAGAAAGATAGACAATCTCTTCAGAGCCCCATTTTCTCATTCAATCAACAAAGAGGCTGGATAGAATTCTCACTAAATTCCATTTTCCTCTCTGGTTGGCTACAATGAAACTCATACCAATTGTCTGTAGATTTTGGAAACACAATGCCTTCTAATTCAAGCTGGAAAGCTGAGTAAATGCTTATCACTTTTTCAACCTGATAAGATTGGTGGTGGTTGCAGGGGAGAAAACTGTATGTATGACTTCACCCTGAAGCTTCCTTTGAAATTCAAGGACTTCTAATGAGACACATATCTCATGACTCAAGATGTGATATTTGCCTGATTTTTTTTCTTAGTAACAAATGTAGGAGGAGGCTATAAAAAGCTGAGTGGGAGAAACAGTCTTAAATTAGCTGTAGTAGTGGTTTTGGTTAGTCACAGGAAACCTAAATTACATAGAAGCTTGAAGCAACACTCTACACATTTGACAAAACTGGACAGAGCAGTTACACAAGGCTGATTGCTTTCTACCATATAACGTAAATGATAGCTTCACAAGTTCTAAGTGTAGGAGCCAAACTAAAAGAGGACCAGAATTTGGGTAGAGGGCAGAAAATTAATTTATAGTTTCCTTTAAGCCAGAAAAATGTCTGCAAGAAAAAAAAAATCATAGGCAAGTAAAAAAATAAACAATTTCACACTGAAATATGACATAATCAAAGAACTCAACTCCTGTTCTTAAATATCCCAGCTCTGCTAAGCTTATGAAATCAACTGGTCAATGAAAGAAGAGGTTAGAATTAAAAAGAATCAATTTCTTACAGATATTTTTTTTCAGCTTCAGCTGAGATAACACAGTTCAGCCAGCTTAAATTGCAAGGAGAAACGCCTATATAAAGTAACAGCTTATATGACACAGGGTTAACAAATCTTTCAGCTGTCAAGTTTGAAGACAAAGGTATAAAAATACTACTACTGCTACCTCACATTCAATGGTATCTCAGGCTTTCAAGAGGATTTTTTATTTATTTTCTTATGAGCTGCTCACAGGAAGTCTATGATAGGTAGGGCTGGCATCATGGTCCCTTCTCTGCACATGTCAACTCTAAAGTCCACAAGGGTTAAGCAACCCTATCAGTGAGAGGCAGAACCAACGCCCTCTGAGTAACCCAAAAATGATTTGGTGAGACTGCCTTTTAAGATCTACCTGTATGGGTGCCTTGTTTTATTCTTTGTATGGATTGAATAATTACCTATATAGTTTTCCAGGGTTCTGTCCTGTTGTTAAATTTTAAGACTGAATAGTGACTAACAGCACTCTTAGATATCTCCTCTCCCCTTTGGGTGGCATCGCTTTCTTTCCATCCATTCCTGAAAGACTATTATGTATATGGTGTGATGCGACAAGGTTAAACTCAGTGATGATTTTGGCTCAGAGAAAAGAATAATAAAAAATATGTCTTCCAACAGCTGAGCAAGGAGGCACCATAAATATCAATTCCCTAGTAACTGTCTCTAAAAATCTAAATGAGTTGCTGTTTCTGCTTTAGCCCCTGAATTTTAAATAAGCCTGATTTTCCCCTAACCATTCCCTCAGTTATTCCCAAAGTGCGTAGGTGTGTGTGTGTGTGCTGCAAAGGAGCATGCTGGTGTGTGTGTGTGTGTGTGGTGTGTGTGTGTGATTGATGATGTGATCATTTTAAAGGGTTTAGTTGTATGGGGTAAACTCCAGTCTAGATAACAAAATTAAATTATTGACAAGGATCCCAGGTTTGTGTACTGTGTGTTCACTGAAGGAGGCAAAAAAAATAAAGGCTCTGATGTTGCCCGCACTGTGTCACTGGCAGCTTATTTCCTAGGAAACTCACAAATAAGAAAGGAAGCCGGTTATTAGAGATTGGCATGGGCTGCTTGTTTAAATGAGAGTTTTCTAATCCTTTCCCCCTCTCCCACTTCTAATTTCAAAAGCACTGGCAAGCATTGATTATAAAATGTCACTGGAACTTTGCTGCTAATCTATTTGATAATGTTTATTTGGGTCTCCTGCCTTAAAGCATTTCAAGATAAGTTCACTACTAACATTTTAAAATATCTTACTTAAAATCTACCTTGAAAGGTGAATATAAAGAGCAAGCTAATTAAGTAGACCCAGTTTCTAACTAATCTCCAGCCAGGATTCAAGGGCAGAACTGACATTGAACAGCACAGAAGTTACACTGCACAGATGACAGACATATGATTTTGCCATGATCTAATTTATCTGGGTAACCAGGCAACTCCTAGGATCTGACTGGCAGGACAATCCACTGCCATATGCTAAGATCAGACAAGATCTCTAAGTACATTCGAACAATAATCTGAATAAAGTGTGGTTCAATTTCTAACAGATGACGTGACTGCAGACTTAGAAGTACTGCATGCAAAACCTTACCAACAGAAGAAGAAGGAAAACAATTCAGGGTCTATTTTTTCCTATTTCAATTGGGTCAATAAGAAAGAGTCGTAAAAGCTTTTGTATCAAGATGTTGAATTGAACATCTACATTCTCTTCCCTCTATACTCAAATTCTATTTAAGTTACAAAAAAAATAAAAAAAAAATCTATTCACTAACGGTGCTGAGACATGAGGATGACACATCAGCAAGCTCATAACTTAAAATATTTATGTAATACAGAAAGCAGATGGGATTTTATTCACTAATAATCAGAGTTGAGGGAGGTAACACCCAGAAAGTATGAGGAAGAATGATGAAGTTAAGATAAGTGATTTCCTTTTGGCTGAGTTCTTAGCAATTCACTCTCAAGGTAGGCAGTTAGAGAAATGGAGGAGTGTAGTAAAATAGAAATCAAAGTATCTGACTAGCTGCTCCTGCCCCAACTTCCTTTCATGAGCAGCAACAGAGTTTGTACATAGAATTTCTCTCTGAAGAAGTGAAACTAGCCCCTAACTCCCCACACCCCATCAAAAAAAAAAAAATCCTCTCAGAACTCCCCAACCATTGAGTGGCATGAATGGGTTATGAGTAGGGTAACCATATGACTAACCATCCAATCCAGGTCACTAGGACAACAGGTGTAAACTAGGACCCTTGAGGACAAACCCATGTGTAAAGCCACTCTAGCTTTGTGTGTCTTGAGATACTGATCCTCTCAGCTTTTAGGGAAGCTGAGTGGGGCCTCAGGCAGCCCAGAGGCCTCAGGCCAGGTGAATAGTCTCAATCTGTTTACTACAATGTGCCACCAAATACTGTCATTTTCTATGTGTGTTATGGCAAAATATAAATACATATATGGAACACTGGATTGAGGCAGAAGTCACATACTCATAGCCTCGAAGCATATTGCATTTGGCTATGAGAGTTTTAAAAAAGATTGGCTCAATGTTTAGCAATCAAGAAGTTACATATAAAAAATCTGAATATTGTATTCTCCTGGAAAAAAAAGATATTTGTTCATACTATATCTACAGTACAATCTAGAAACAATCCAGTGGGGCTGAAGAGGGGCAAAATTCTCTCACCAGGAGGTTATACTTATTTATCTTAACTGCACATCCCAGATATTCCTTTAAATGTGTTTCTACTGTTGGTAGGCACCTCAGTGTGCCTGGTAGTGGGGAGGGTACAGTTTTCCCCTGCTTTGCAATTATAGACCCTAAAGTAAAGCTGACCTGCCTATCTGTCGACCAGCCCTACCCAAATTCCCAAAGCCCAAGTCTGATCGTCCCATGGAGGAAAAGTTGAGTCTGCCTCTAATAGTCCATTTATTCATGGGTAAGATTAGTGATGCAAAGGTCACAGATACTTTAGAAATCTCAAAAATGAGAAAGAGAAGATCTAAAATTACAAGATGAACAATAAATCAACTGAATTCTCTTCATAGCACTTACCACTCTCTAAAATTACCCATCTTATTTATTTGTTTGTTTATTGATTATATCCTTATTAGAAAGTTATCTCGCAAGAACGATTTTAACTGCTGGTTATTCCTGTATACCTTGCACCTAAAATAGAGCTTAGTACAGAAGAAGCACTTTATAAAGATGTGTGGCAAAATGATTAATTTTGATTCTGTTACATGGAGGTTTATTATACCACCTGTATTTCAAGTCTAGTGTATTTCTGCTTATATTTCGGGTCTAGTGATTCAATTTATCAATTGGAAAACTATAAGAGGTACCCTTGGTGAACATTAATCAAAGAGAAATGCCAGAAATAAAGAAAGCAGAGGGATTAATCAGACAAAAAAAGACACACAGAAGTCTTTTGCAACAAGGAAAGTGGCTCTGAGCATGTCCTGAGCTTAGATGGGTCACATATTGGGTTCTGGGGCCAGAAACAAAGGGACTAGGTGGATACTTCAGTGAGAGCAACCAGGTGGACTGGCTTTTCCACATCTCTGCCACGTATCAACAAAAACACCACACATCAGCAACAGAGTCATATGTACCCAGGTAGGAATATAAGTAGGACAAGCAAGTTAAGGTTCCAGGAGACTGGTGCCACTCATAAGGAATGAGGAACTCATGCCTAAAAATAACAAGTATAGTATCCCATTCAGGAATACATTCTTCCCTACCCACCCAGCCCTCTCTTTCTTGGCAAGAGTGTTCTCTTCAGTTCACCACAGTCCCCACATCCCACTCTATTTGTTTATTTTAGCAGCTCAGTCTTATAAGCCTTTGAGTTGTGATTCTTGCACTGAAAGACAATTCTCTGTGTGGTCTTGAAGTTTGCAGGGATTAAAAATGAGCTCTAACAAAAACATTACATGTTTTTCTATTGATCAAGTGACAGGCTGAACTGCAAAGAGCCCCATGGACTAGATTGACTGGCCTTAACCTTAGGCTTTTCTAAACCAATAATTTGATTTTCCGGGTCCAAAAATAGCTGTGGGAACCATCTAGCAATAAATGGAAAGATTTATATAGGAGGATTCTTAGAGCTTCTGAAAAGATGGGTTGATCCATGTCCTGAAGGAGCATGTAAGGGAAAGCAGCAGATGCTATTAAACTGAAAGAACTCTGTTGTAGAAAATAGGAACAGTGTTATTTTAAAATCCTTTTATCTAAGTCCCCTGTGTTTCTGTGCTCATGTGGTTTCTGAGCAAATGATTTATTAACTGAAGTGCATTCTTTCAGCAAATTATAAACGGTTGCTTGTATAAGAGACAAGATCTTATTTCAAACTCAAACAACAACAGAAGTTCAGGACTCACTGTATACAGGACAGATACTGAAAGTTCAGATTATAGCGGCCAAATATCCTATGATATAGAGACTGACAATTTGACAAACCTAAAGTAAATAAAATAAATTCAATAATATTCTGAAATCATGCCCAAATTAGTACTCGACACTGGCAATCCACTAATTATCTGATTTTTAAGATATTATGTACACTTAAAGAGTATAAACCTAACCTAAAGATCTCGAAATTTAAGAAGTGGGAATACTTTCATTAAAATTGTTTAATGGCTTTCTCCACAAAGGTGAAAAGAATACTGTATTAATATTGTATTAATTTGTGCATAACTATGCAAATTCTCAAATAAAGGTGAAAATAAAGTCACTGACAGTGCCCTGCAAAATAAAATGATATTGGACAAGATATCATTGAGGCCAACGTAGCTTAAAAGGAAACAATAACCTTTTGTCACTTAAAAGATTTTTAAAGCACCTAGAAGGTATTAATATCCCAGTTACCTGAAGATATATTTTTTTAAAAAATCATACTCCCAAGAGCTCTGCTTACAAAAACTTCATATGATAATAATGCTCCTAAGTTCATTAAAATTTAAAGCTATAGGTTTGAAGAAATAAAACGTAAAATTTTCCAAGGATATATCTGTATAAGTTGTGTATATTGGAATGAAGTTTCCCTAAAGAAGATTCCTTTGGGAAGGATTAAAACAGTGAAGTTAAATGAACATGTTGGAAAATCCAGAAAATGCCGGTGGCCGTTTACCAACATCATTTTGTATGTAGAAAGTGTGACATAGTGATAAAAATAACCAAAATTGGAAGCCATGATTATGTGGTTCTCTTCCATTACGTGCTCCTAGGCGACTTAACTCAACTTCTTCGAGCTTCAGTTTCCTTGATTTTAATATGGCAGTAGTAACACCTGTCCTGATTATCTCTTGTTTTTATATGAAAAAACTCAAAAACACATGTTAAAGTGTCCAAAAAAAGCAAGTTGGATTATTTCCATAATTTTGATAACATGCACTCATCATTCTAATCCATGTATTATTGACTTCTTGAAACCCAATACATTTGGTGTTTTAGAAAAATTCAAAAGCCTTTCTTTTCTTTCCCCCAAACTACACTAAGAACTCTCTCTGATCATGAGCCAATTACATAATAATACATTTAATGAGTACCCAGAATGTGCCAGGATGAATATATACTCACATGTGAGGAACTGTGTTCTAGGTTCTTCATATATACTAACTCATTTAATAGTTATAATAATTTCATAAAGTAGGTACTATGAGTAATCCATTTTGAAGGTGTGGAAACTAGGGCCTAGAGATTACAAAACTTGCCCAACATTTTACAAATAGTAGGGGATAGAAACAGGATTTGAACTTAGGGAGTTAGCTTCAGAAACAGTGACCTATATTAAACTGCTTCTCTCTTACACAGTGCAGTGTCATTCAGGGAAGAAAATTATAAATACAGTGTCTTCTGCATTTCTGACAAACGTTAGCAACCTCATAATAAGAATGAGAGTCATCACTTTTTGACCTACTACCTATATAACCCCACCTAGACCCATAGATACCTTTAATCTTGAGAAAGAACTATGTAAGGGAAAGTTATAACCTGAATTTTAAAGATGAAGAAAGTTGAAGCTCAGAATAAGGACATCAATTGACCAAATGCACGTGAGTCATGCAGAAAAGCAAAGATTCAGCTGTGAAGATCTGTCCGAGCCTAACACTGAACTGCATAGGATCTGTGTTCCGAGAAAAAGGCCAAAAGCTCATTGCAACCTCACTCAAAACTGAGGCATATGGGAAACTCAAGTCTTCTTGAACTACATGCATACCAAATAATGAAGAGAATAAGGAATATAGAGGATTTAGAGTAAAAACTATAAATATGTCAGAAAATCTAACTCCCTAATAGGTTTATGTCAAGAGTTGAGTACTTTCCACATAGCATCGCAGCCCGTTTAAAGCGATGTTCAAAAGAGATTTGGGGAGCATAATCTTATTAAAACTCTAAGACTCCTATAATCTAAGCTTTCCCAGATCATAGCTACAAAAAGAAAAATATCCCAAATCAAAAACACTTAGAGAACTGAGTTTTCGCACTGATGTACTGTTATGTGCTTTACTTTTGGCTTTCTAAAGTCTGCATGATATCCTTAATGACAATTTTTTTTGGTGACCATTGAGCAAAGTGGATCATTTCAAACAATTCCTTAAAAATGTTTTCCTTTGGGTCACAAAATTCAGCTATTTTGTGGCCCTTCAATTCTACACGTAAATGTGAACTATAGCTTCCTATAATGCTAGGTAGTTTTTAGAACCACATAATTGAAAATACAGATAATAGTATAAATCCTCCCTCAAAACTATCTGCTCTGTGCCTTTTCTCAATTTCTAGTTTAAGAGATATTGAAGGAAGAGGGAAGCACAACAAGAAAGGAATGTAAATGGCAGAGAACTTATACCATATATATATTCTCAGAACATAGCTGAAAGGAACAGATAAACAGAGCCTTAAAATGAGCAAGATAAAAATTACTAAAATTTCAAATTTTACAAAGCACTGCACTAATTTTCTAAGAAAAGGGGGATTTCATTCACAGATCTTGTTACCAGATAAACTTTGGATAAATCCTATATCCCTGTAAATTTGTTCTTAATTTCTTGCCTTCTCACTGCTAGAAAATAGAACTGACTACTAAGAAAAATAATGAGTTTAGAGTGGCTAGCAACTCTAAATACTGACTACTATTATGCCTCTCTAATTCTCCCTTGGTATAAAAATTTTATGAAAAAAAATCTGCCTGATGCACTAAGGATTCGAGATCACATGATTTATCTTCCTCTTTGGAGAAGTCAAAGAATTTCTTTCCACACTTACTACATTTCCTGTGGAGGAAGTCAGTGATTTCATAGAGAGCTTCAGGCATAAAAGAGAACTCTTTGAGAATATTCTTCTTTGCAATTTTTAAACTTACTTTAAGAAAAAAAAAATCGATGAATTTACTTTGACATTACAGCAGGGAAATGAACAGGTTACAGATGAAATTAGATTGACAATTATATTTCCAAAGTGGCTGACTAGATCTTATAGGAAAAAAGATTTCTTGTGGTCACAAGAAACAGAAACTGCCCCAAACATGAAGTGGAACTTAACCCTCCCTTCTAATCAGTGCCCTGGGTCTTCCTAGTATGGGAATGCACAGGCAGCATCAGAGAACTTGCCTAAACTCATGGCACACAATACTGTCCAACAGAAACATAATGCAAGCCACACTTGTAATTCTAAAATTTCTAGTACCACATTGAAAACAGTAAAAAGAAACAAGTAGTATTAATGTTAGTAATATATTTTATTGAACTCTATATATCTGAAATATTATCATTTCAACATGTAATCCATATAAAATAGTATTTTATTATTATTAACATATAGTTATTAATATAACACCAATAATAGTGTTATTAACATAACATTAAATAATATGTAACATATACTATTTATATTTAATTGTGATATTAATATTTCTTTATTTTTCTGTACTAAATCTTTGAGCATGTTTCAAGTTACTGGGCACATTTCAAGTATTCAGTGTCACACTGGGTTGGTGGCTAACACATAGGTTGGCATAAGAAAAAACACTGGCCCTCTGTGCTGTGCATTGGAATTACCTGGAGAGATTTTTAAAATCCTAATGTCAGGCTGGTCTCTAGGTCAATTAAATGAGAATATCTCGGAGTCCCTCCCCTACTCCTTACCCTCTCACATCCCACCTCATGTCAGTCTTTTTCAAAACGAGTTGATTCCAATATACAGCAACACTGAAGAACCAGTGGCCTAGAAAATACCCACCACAGACTGGCATCACTTAGCAACCTCCCTTTCAGTCCCAGATTCTAGTTTGAATATCCTTTCATTAACCCCCACCTCGGAAATGCATATTTGAAAGGGAGAAAGAAAATGGGTGCAATCGACCTTTTCTAATCACTTTCTCACTTTTCCAGCAAAATCTGGAATCAGGTTCCCCCGGCAGCTGATTTTATTATCTCCACCACTTCATTGTATTTAAAACAAATATTTCCAGTGGTAACAGTAATGTTGGTAAAAGATGGTGTTACAATGAGTCACTGGTTTAATCCTGTTCTGTCACAAGTGTGGGAAATAAAACTCTTGTTTTATGCAAATTTTTATTATGGAAATTATATACCTGTGAATACTGACAAACAAGTTTGTCTGGTAACACAGCATTTTCTCCCACAATGCTTGTCAAGTGGACTTGTGCCACACCTTGACCCTGCTCCTCTCTTTCTAACTGATTGTCTGCCGCCTGCCTGGACTCACTCTCAGCTTTAGACACTCAGCCAAAAGCGGGTCTTTGAGCCAAAGCAGCATTCAGGCAGCAGAGATCCAAATGCAGAGCTGGCTTCCAAGAATCTGAGTGTGTCTTGGAGGTCTTAGCTTCTCTATGCATTTGGCTCCTGGCTCTGTTCTAAAAGAATTTAGGCAAGTGGGAGATTTATCAGATTGATTTAGAAATGCAGTCTTCATAAACTTATTAAGCATGTTGAATTCTGCTACATGCTTGAAAGCCAAGGTTAGAAGCTATATCTACTAGCATTCTTAAGAGAGAGAGCATGTTTAAAGGACCCGGTGAGACAGGAAGGTTAAGTGATTCATGCCATGTCACAGAGTTAATTAGAGCATCTGAAAGGGGACTAGGAGACTAGGAACCGGTTCTTCCGATGCCTGAACCCTGTGCTCTTGCCACCAACAAACTGCAGTATCTTTGAGTCCGGTTCCTATGCTTTATATTCTAGATACAAATGAAAATCGAGAGTTTTTTGTTTTTTTTTTTTGAGAGAGAGAAATTAGCAGTGTCTGTCAAAATTTTAAATACTCTTGACTCATTCATTTCACTTATAAGATTGTATTCTACAGAAGCATCCATGTGCCCACAGACATGTGAACAAGAATGTTTGTTGTTCCACTCTCTGGGAAACAATAAAATCAACATAAATGTCAGTTGGTACAGCTTTTAAAAAGAAGACAGATATGACATTAAAGACACAGTCCATAAAAGAAATAACTGATAAGCTGGATTTCATTAAAATTAAAAACAAAAGACAATGCCAAGAGAATTAGAAGATGAGCGAGACTGGGAGAAAATATTTGCAAAACACATACTTGCTACAGGACTGTTATCCAAAATAATAAAAGAGCTCTTAAAACTCAACAGTAAGAAAATAAACAATCCAATTAAAATATGGTCCAAAGACCTTATCAGACACCTCCCCAGAGAAGATATACAGATGGCAAATAAGCATCTGAAATATATTCCACATCATATGTCATCAGGGAAATGCAAATTAAAAAAACAATGAGATAGCACTACACACCTATTAGAATGGCCCAAATCTAGAACACTGACAACATCAAATGCTAAAGAGGATATGGAGCAAAAGGAACTCTCATTTATAGCTGGTGGAAATGCAAAATAATAAGCTACTTTGGAAGACAGTTTAGTAGTTTCTTACTAATCTAAACACTCTTATCATACAACCCAGAAATCACATTCCTTGGTATTTACCCAAAGGAGTTGAAAACTTATGTCCACACAAAAACCTGCAGATGGATGTTTATTTGTAATTAAAAACAACCAATATGACCTGCAGAAGGCGAATGGATAAATAAAGTATGGTACATACAAACTGTGGAATGTTACTCAGTACTAAAAAACAGTTATCAAGTCATGAAAACAACATGGAGGAAACTTAAATGCATATTCCTAAGTGAAAGAAACCAATCTGAAAAGGCTACATACATATATATTATACAATTCAAAATATATGACATTCTGAAAAAGGTAAAACTACGAAGACATGGTTGCTGATGTGGAATGGAGGATGGGGGATGAATAGGCAGAGCACAGAGGACTTCCAGTGAAAATACTCTATATGATATTATACTAATGGATACATGTAAATATGCATTTGTCTAAACCCATAGAATGTATAACACCTAGAGTGAACTCTAAGGTAAACTATGGGCTTTGATGATAATGATATATCAATGTAGATTCATCCTTGGAAACAAATATACCATTCTAGTGAGTGATGTTTATCATGGAGGAGGCTATGCATGTGGGGAGGCTGAGGGTATATAGTAAATCTCTGTACCTTCCTCTCCACTTTTTTGTGAACATAAACTGCTCTAAAAAATTAAGTCCTAAAAAAATTATGTAGATTTATATGTACTGGTACAGAAAGATCTCCAACACAGAAGTAAATTAAAAAATCATGTCACAAAACATAGTTCTACTATGACCCTATTTATACAGAACGGGAAAATATATGTGTTGTGAATTCATAGTAAATTTCTGGAAGGATATTTGGGAAACTTTTGAAAGTAGTTGTTTCTGCTAAAGGCAGGAGGATTTGGGAATATACTTATACATCATTTGACACTGTTACCTGGAGAACAAATTTCCACAGTGCATGTGTAATTAAAAATAAATTTATTTGAAAAAATATTCCTTAACTTCAGCATAAACAATCCAGAATATTCACAAAGGGCACACTTATTTAGAAATGTAGATATTCTTTTAAATAACATAAATGAAATTTTTAAAAATGTATAAGTATGCTAGAAATTTGTTATAAGTCATTTGTGTTATAACTAAAAAAAAGGAAAACTAATTAAATAATGATTAGTAAGTTAATTAATTGAAATTCCACAGTCTCTTTTTCTCAAGATTAATTTTGTTGAGATTTTAGCATTATAAAATAAACATGAAACAACTATGAATAATATAATTTCATGAGGCTTTGCATGTTTATGTTAGAAAAAAGTAGGTTTGTAAGTTACAGCCAAAATAATAAAGATAAATTGCTCAGAACCCAGTTCTATGGGCCCCACGGAACACCGTAATTGGGAGTTGAATAGTTTGGGAGAAATGTCAAGTGCCTCAGGGCATGATAGACCAGAAGTAATGAAACCGAGACAAAATTGCAATGAAGTCAGAAGCCTTTGCCTAAATGTAGAAACAATTAGCCATAAGCCTAGAAGGCTAAAGGACTGGTGATTCGTAGATATGTTAACTGCTCCTCCCTTCCCTCACAGCCAAGGCAATGAAAACTTGAGCTTGAGCTACAGTACTGTACTCACCTCTGTGTACTGCTGGATAACATTTTCAGGAGTGGGACCAAGGAACATGTAGAAATCAAGTATTCCTCCAATGGTCCTGAATGTTAAAGAAGGAAACGGGCTCAGAGTAACATCTGAAGAGAACAAAGCAAAAAGAAAATAAACACACGTAATGTAAGTAGCAGAGATCATGATTTTAATATTTCCACCATTTAGGTGTTACTTAGGCTGATTATCTGATATTACACAATACTGATAGTTTGATAGCATCTAAATGTCTTTCAGGATTTTCCAAATCCGTGTGTTCACAGGTTTCTTACAGTTCATCAAGTCAGTTATATATTGCATTGCATTTATACACAGAGAGAGAGAGAGACAGAGAGACAGAGACAGAGACAGAGAGAGAGACAGAATTAAACCTCAAGCACACAATTAAGAAAAGCTGCTGGAGTGATGATGCGTTTCGAGTATTCCTGGACTAATGCAATGCTGGAAGGAAGCCTGGGTAATGTCTGCGTTGCTGAGACGACATGGCAGACCCAGCAACACTGTGTTACCATGGAATTTCTAACACTGTTTATTCCAGAGCTTCTGATTTCTCAATTTGTATATCTGTAGTACTATGTGCCTTAAAAGTATTTTGGAGTCTATTAAGAAGACTATATATGTTTCATTAGAAAAATTTCCATTTTGAAACAAAATATTAAATTGTAGACAATCTCTCACTCTATTTTGTTCTAATTAAATATTTTTTAAAGGGAGAAAAGGCAAAAATTATCATTTAAATTGTACATTTGCTTCCTTATAATTTAACCAGACAATCACATTACCTTGGGCATTGGAATTCAAGAGGAGAACACCATGAGCATTAAAATCATTCTCTATGCACATATAAAAAGGATGAACTCCATAGAGATTGCTAAATGCCTGCAACAGCAAAAAGAAATATTGTAGTCCTAATGATTTATTATTATTTTATTATCTTATCTCAATGAGATCCAGTAGCAATTAATGACATACAAAAAATATGTGTAATATATATTATGAGGGTAAAAGGCAAATTGGTGAAAACCTGAGTGGATGTAAAATTTCAAACCTGCCTCTATAACTGATTAAGTATAAACTAAAATGATTTCTGAAACTTAATTTATAGTACCTTATAGAAAATAACTTGCAATAGTCATGTCCTCTTTCAATAAGCAGATTTCTAGTATTAAGAATCTATATTCACACATTACCGTTGGTGACTGGTCTCTGGAAAACATTCCGTATCTAACAAAATTCATGTCATGCTTAAAGGATGGATGTTCATGTTCCCCAAATCCATAGACTGAAGTGGATGGGACAGAGGTCATCATTTGAATATACTGGTTAGAAAATATCAGGCCTCCAAAAGTTGTTTCCCACCTGTGCCAGACAGAAAGCAGAAAGTGACCAGGCAGTTTTTTATAAAGAACTCTTTTCTCAATTAAATTCTTGCCTCTCCCCTTCCAAAAAAAAAAATCCTGTACAGTTAATTTAATAGGGGAATGAGAAAATCAAGGCAGGATATCAGAGGATCTGAGAGAATGGTAATTCATGTTTATTGAGTATTTGCTAAATGCTGGACCCTAATCTGGGTATTATATATATGGTATTTCATTTAATCCACACAATAATCCTGTTGTAAAGCACTATTACTCTATTTCATAAACACAGAAATTGAGACTCCAAAAGAGTGGTTATATAACTTGCCTAAAATTACCCAAATAATAGTGTCAGGATTCAGTCAGTTTTGCTGCTCAAATTTTTGTGCAGCATTTATCTGCTGAGATGGAAGTAGGTCTTTCTTGAAATAAGAGTAGTCTGTGTTCAAATAAAACTTAGGAAATGTTGGGTTACCCAAACTGAGCTAGATTTCTTTTCTGCAAGGACTTTTTCAGAGTTTTTAATAAGGAAAAATGTATAGTGAATCTCTGACAACTATTGCATTGACATTTTCCAAAGGTAATTGAAAAATGCCTTTGTCTTAGAACACCTGTTTAAACTATGAAAGCCAGGGTTAGATCATCTAAGGGAAAGGAGAGTGGTGGTGGAGGCAGTGACAATTCAGCAGGTGGGAAGGCCCCCATGCTGCTTCCAGGCCCATAACCTCATCTCATCCTCTACTGCTCTCCAGTTCCCAGCCCTATTCCACAGGAGGGTCAGCGGCTCATAGGTTCCTTGCAGAGGGGAGTTTCTCACACACTGGAGGAGACTGCTGCCAAGTATCCACGCTTACTATGTTTACTGAAAACTGTTGCTTTTTCAGTGTTTCTCTCTCCACCCCTCCTACTCCTCTCCCCTTCTCATTCAAGGATCATTTCCTGAATGCCCAGCACTGGACACCAGAGAAATACACAGAGGTATAATAGGCGGAAACAAATACAACAGGTAATTACAACAGAATGGGATCTGTGGAGATAAGCAAGTACATGTTGATATAGGAGCAGAACAGGACATATCACAGACTGAGAAGGTGAAAGTTCAGGGGAAACTATTATGAGCAGGTAAAGTACTGTGTATGAAGAGTAACAGTATGTATCGACTCTATTTTCCAAAGGAAAAAGCTTTTATTATCTTTTTTCTTATGTTCTTAGTTAAATACAGGTTTTTCAGATGCTCATAAACAAGAAAATACATTTAATATTTCAAGTCATCAGAAGAGCCTCAGAACAAAATTTTTTTTCTCTCATAAGTATCAAAGCCTCAACGTATAATTTCCTGAAAGTTCATTAAAAGCTTTACTTAGCCACAAAGACTTGAAATAAAGGCCAAAATGCTACCATAGTGTTTTTCGATTAATTGATAATATCAATAGTAATCATTTGCTGCAAAGATTGTATAAAAATATGAATGAGAAAGAAAAATGTGCTTATTTTGACTATTACGCATCTGCCTCAAAGATTGTATCATAATATTAATAGTATGGTATTAATGTAACAATAGTGTAACAATATTGTATAACAGTCTTAATAGTGCATAAAAAATTGCCCAGAGCTTGCGCTCCAAAGAAATCATTCAGAAAACTTATACAAAAGGATTGAACTGAAAATTAGCTCGGCACATACTGACCAATCAGAACTCATGTGAGCCACAGGCTGAAGCAGGGATATGAAGACCTGAGATGATAGCTATTAGCCATTTACAAGAACTTAGAAGACCCGAGGGGTCCTGGTGGAGGGAGCAAGGAGGGCAGCAGAACAGCAGGAAAAACACAGGACTAGCTCAGGGAATAGCTATCAACTATTGTGGAAGTATTTCAATATTTTCACAGCAGCTATAACTATAATGGGGCTATTTCTAAGGAACAGTAACCACTCCTTAGTGGTAAGGAATTATTTTCTAGCTCAATTTGCCATAAACCTTAAAGGTAACTTTACCTCTCAGAAAATATCATTTAAGAAAAAATCCTTTGGTTTTGACTTTCCTATGAAAAGAATGGTATCAATTAGGCTTTAGTAGCATACTATCAACAATTCTTTAAAAAGCTTTATAGGAGAAGCTATTTTTCTTGGACTTATCTACATGCCAATTATTTATATAAGGTAAACAGAACTAAGGACAACCTGCTGCTGGTCTCATTAGTTCTAACCACAAACCTGAGATGCAGCATCTTACACGTATTCTATGAAGTACACACTTATACCCTTTTCCTTACCAAAAAGAGGGCCTCTAATCACTACCCATCGAATTCACATGTCAGTTGTTTTGAAACAGCTGGGTTGCCAGAAGTTTGTGGCATATTGTGCGTTGTTATTACCAGTTCACTAGGGCTGGAATAATTGACTGAAGAGTCATAAACTGTCTGTCCTCTCTTTTCTGCTTGTTATAACTCATAACTCCCAGTATTCTCAAAGGGTTAGTACCAGAGAGGCTGCAGTCACTTAGGTTTTCATAACCATATTAATAAATGTTCTTTCCTATTTCCCATTCCCCTTCATGAACACTGATTATATATATATAATTATATATAATATATATTTGTATTTATAAAATAAGGCAAAAGAAGAAAAAAAAAACCTTCCTGAATAAAGGAGCCAATTTCATTGTTTTTTTAGAAATTACCTACATTAAACATTAAAAATTAGGTCTAGTAGACGCTGATAAGTGAAAATAAAAGACACAGTATTATGTCAACAATGTTGATTGAGTTTTAAAATGATATTCAAGTACAGCATTCTCATTGATCAAATGAAACTAAAGTAAGTTGAGTGTGTTTAAAATAATAACCAGATAAAAAATAAATGAAAATAATATCATATTACTTTCTCCTTAAATATTTTATAAATAAAAGAAAACTAAATAAATCAGATAAAAATCAAAGTTCATTAAAGTGAAATAGAACCGCTTCAGTATTTTACTTATTTTTTCCAAAGAGATATCTCTCTATAATACATTTATCTTAAGAAATTCCTCGTATTTATTAATTTGTCACATGTAATCTCTCTTTTCAACTAACCAGAGCAATGTGTGAAGGGGAGAAGTTGGTCTAGGCAAGATATATATTTTGAATATATGAATAAATGATGGAATTCTTATCACATGTATTACAATTAGTATTATTAATTCCAGAATGCCTCCAATCACATTATTCATAATACTCAATGTGCAAAGCTTTAATGCTGACATTTATTACAAACTGATATCTGATATGGGTGTATTCAAACCTATTTATTATAAAAGCTATTGGTATGAGATAAAATTTTAGAAGCCATCGTTTCCAATTCAAAGTAGAAGGATCTCCCTAGAACTTCGAGAGAATTATCAATAGCATTGCCACATCCTCACCTCACCCCCAAAACTATCTCTTTAATATATTTAAAGAAATAATCTTCTAACTCAGGATTTATGCTATAAAATAGGAATAAACATTTTCACTAAGAAACCATTAAAATCGCTGGGTAGCTCTTAAAAATGAATGTCATCTATAGTAGGTATCAAATAAACATCTGAAAGAAGAATAGAGGAAAGAAGAACTTCTTAAACACTATGCCCTGAAGGGATGATTAAAATAGAATGTTTCTACCAGAGTTGGATTAGTTCATACAAAGACTGCAAGGCTAGTATTTGAAGAGTTGGTCATGATTGAAGAAAACAGGGCCACAGGGCATGCAGGACCCTTGACCACCTCCACTTCCTTATTTCTCTACTGTTGGGGTTCAACACACACTACCCAAAATACAGCACTTTGGTATACTAAATATCTTAAGCTGAAAGAGTTTGAAAAAAAATGGCAGAAGTAGGAAGGTCACTCTCACCTCCTCCCCTTCATCCTTCTTCCCTAAACAGAGTTAGAAATCTCCCCATACTAGAAGGAAGACATTCTTACAACCTGAGACAGGGAATGTGGGGCTGAGACATCTACATAAAGAAACCTTGTTAAACTGACCCTTATCTTCCTAGCTACTTCTTCACCATTTATTATCCCCTTAGTCCCAACCCCTTTGTCAAATCTTCACAAATTTATTATCTTCGTCTAAAAGGTATAAAAGCTTCCTGCTCTTGTCACTTCTTCGGGTCTTTCTTCTCTTCTGGAAGCTCCCATATACATGCACAAATTCAATGAAATTTGTATGCTTTACTCTTGTTAATCTTTCTTTATCAGTTTAATTTTCAGACCTAGCCTGGGACCCTAAGAGGGTCATGGACAACTTTTCCTCCCCTACACTATCATATGAACTGCGTACTGATATGGAGTATAAAACCATTTCACAATTCCTCCTTGCACTCCTTGTCATATCAGTCTTTTTATAGCCAGAAGATATCCAGTCTATTTTACTCTTTTGTGCCATCCTTATGTGGTTCCCTTAAACAACAACAACAAAAGGCAACTAAGTCCTCCCTGAAGTCTTATCTCCATATACCTGAAGGAAAAACAAGGTACAACAAAATGTACTGAGTATCTATTATGAGAAAGGTTTTATAGAGTAACAGGAAGCTCAATCCTCCCACTATCCCATGGGTGTACGCTAACTCTCAGATCCCTGGAGAAAGGCCTGCTTACAAAGCTGTCTAATGGTAGTGGGGTGAGGAGACAGAGGATGTATTTACCACAGACACGAACTGTGGCGCAAACAAGGGCACTGGGCATCAGGGCAGCTGAGCTCCTCAGGCTCCTGTTTGACCAGAGGGACTGTCAAAGCAACACTCATACCCATTGCCTCAATACTCAAACCTCAGGCAGCTGGATCATTTTCCTAAAAGGTGAACTGAAAAGCAAAATAGGCTGGACCCTGATTGCCCTTTTTAGCCCTCAGTCTAAATGCACAGGACCACTCCCTTCCCCCGCCCCGCCGCCCCCATCCATCCCGACGCGTGTGGCTAAGCAATTTCAAAAGAATTCGGTTTTAAACCTAGAGCAGCCACAAAGTGAGCTGTTCCAGGCCCTTGTATGCCAACTCAGCCTTCTTCTCTTCTGCTATAATGAATACACTGCTGGTGCTCCTCAGATTAACTCCTCCGGTGATTCACTGGACGCCCGCCTTTCTCTACATTTTCTAACACTACATTTCGTATCGAAATACAAGCATACTGATATTTTTCTCATCTCTCTCCTGACTTTATTTCACTCCATTTCTCGCTTTCTTAAAATTGAATTTTCTGAAAGAGTGGTTTAGCCTCAGTTTCTCAATTTCTCTCCCTACTCTCACTTGAACATACTCGCCTCAGGCCTTAACCTCCACAAAGCTCTACTGGAGCTGCTCTTGTCAGGATGAACAATGAGCTCCAGAGATCTACTGTACAACTCTGTACCTATAGTCAACAATAATGTACTGTACATTTAAAAATCTGTTATGAGGGTAGGTCTCATGTTAAGTATTCTCATCATAATAATAAAAAAATTGTTAAAGACGCACAATGAACTATGTTGTGATAACCCATGTTCAATTCTCCGTTTTCATCTGAATTAATCTATCTGCAGCATTTGATGGAATTGTTCACATCCTCTTTCCTGAGACACTTTTAGCATTCTCTTCACTTTAGGTGAAGAAACTCCATATATTTCTAATGTTGGTCTAATTGTGTATTGCTGTTTCTCAGCATATCTAAAATGTACTTATAGGATAATGGACAAGTATTCACTGATATTTATTTATTGAACATTTACTACATGCTCGAATATGTGAAAATGCTAAAATGAAATCCAGAAGAGATAAAACAGTAAGGTGAAATGAATATGATGTAAAATATAGTATAGGATTTTAAAGAAAAGTACAGATTTGGTTCTACCTAAGTTAAAAAGAGAGATTACTTCCATGTAGGGCAATTGGGCACACTTTAAGAAGAAAGTAGATTACACATGGGAAGAAGCATTTTGATAAGCAGAGGCAGGAGAGAAAGGCACTCGAGAAAGAGGAAATAGTTTGAATCAATGTGGAAAGGAAGAAAAGTTTAGGGTAGGTCCCCAAAATAGCAAGCCTGTAGCTCAGTCTGGCTGGAAGTAGGGTATATAAAGGACACTGGGAAATTTGGGTGAGGTGTGGAAGTGTGAAATAAGTTTTGAACATTGTAAAGCTGAAGGACTAGCAGAACAATAAGGTTCCCATTGTCCAACAGGAAGCTGACAATATAGAGTTGGAGCAAGTCAAAGCTTGAAATGGAGACGCAGAGGTCTGCAGAATAGAAGTGGCCAGAAAAGACATGGCATTATCTAGGGAAAAAGTACAGGCAAGAGAGATAAGGAATACAGGTGAAATTGTTGAGGATTATTTTGTATGTGGTTTTCTCAATACATTTAAGTTTGGAACTTTCAGTATATTTGAGTTCACAATTAACCAGTAAGTCAGCAAATATTTATTGAGCACCAATTAATCTATGCGTTGTGGATGCTGAAGTGAAAGAAATAGATGGAGTTCTTGCCCTCAAGGATCTTTAGTTCTAGCAGAAGATAACAAACACATAGAACAAACAGATTCATAAGCAATGTTCAGTGTTGATAAGAAGATAAAATACATACCTATGATGAAAGGGGAAGGGGAATGATAGTTCGCTTTTTAACTATCTCATAAAATAACAACTTCTATTTATAGAGAACACAGCCTTGCCTTCAAGACTGAGTACAATCCAACTGTACAGAAAAAGAATCTAGTTTTAGAGAATTTAAGTTACTTTCCTGAATTCATACAGCAACCCAAGTGTCAGAGATTTAACCCAGCTGACCCAAAGACTGCACTCTCAGCTACGGTGAATGTCTTCTTTCTGAATGCCTGCTTTTCCCTGATAGGGTTATATTACTACTTCCAGGTTCTGAAGGGCACATGCTTTGAGCTGGTTTTCCTTCCTTGACCATGAGCTTGTTTTCCACCACATTCTCTTATATCCTGTCTGCTGTCACCAAGGACATACAGCTGAGAGCCAGCTGTTCAAGGTTATTGTATCAGTTTTCTAATGTTATGTACCATACCACCCCAAAACTTCGTGAATTAGAATATCAACAATGCTTTATTCCTCATAATTGCCAGGCAGTTTTTCTGCTGGTCTTGCCTAGGATTCCTCATGGAGCTTCAGCCAGTTGGGGGCTTGGCTGGAGCTGATTAATCTGGGACCTTAGCTAGAATGGACACAAGGACACAAGAGTGAAATCTGTAAGACTTCTTAAGGCTGGGGATCAGAAATCATTCAACAGCATTTCTATCACATTCTATTAGTTCTAGTAAGTTACAAGGCCAGCCCAGAGTCCAGGGATGATGAATAAAACTACAAGATGGAAGAAGCTGAAAAAGATTTATAGCTGCATTTAATCCACTACAGATTACCTTCTGGCAACAATTATTTACTTTCCATCCACATGCAAATATAGTTGCCCCTTCTAAGATGCTCAAAATGTTCGACCCAATATAGGATCATCCATAATCTCACCATTATAATGAGGCTCCTTAGGTGTACTTCCTCATGTGCAGTCACCTTGTTCCAAAGACAAATTATCTGCCCTTCCTACCCCACTCTCACACATATACACAGCATATAATTATTGAACAACAATAGAAGAATTGCAATAATCGTTCTTAACCAAAAGAGAGAAAGAATAGGAGGCTCATATCAACCTCTAGTCCGTAGCAATTCTGAAATTTACCCAGGCCATGTTGTCAGGGTCTCCTACTCTGTGTAGGAAGTGTTTCTTGATTCGAGTCCAGTTTTAGTCTTTAAGAATTAGTCTCTAATCCATTGTTTTGTGACTCTTGGGTCCCCTTCAGGATATCTTCTTTTGTCCTTTGAGAAAGTCTTCCTTCATTATAACAAACATGGCTCATGTTTATAGCTGAGTAGCTGTCTAATCCTACTTATTGGCCATAGAAAGTACAATCTCAGAGATATGTTTTCATATTGAGCTGTCTCTGACCCTTCTAGTCCAAGCTTATATTAATTCCCTTAATACCTTCCTGGGTTTTCCAAAATTATGACTTGGGTCTACTCCATGCCCCTAAAGCCATATTTATAGCTTTTTTTAAAAAGAAGAACCCTTTGTATTGTGGGCATAGCGCTGCAAGAAAATGCCTTGAAGATTGTTAGAGGTCCCTTTATCTGGTTGAGAAGGTCTATCAGGCACAATGCTAAATCTTTCCATGGTCTCAAAAAGACTTTATAGTCACACACACATCAATTTTACCTAAGGCCATTTTGTTCTTTGGGAATCTTTTGCCGGTTGGAGGGACTGAGGATGAGAAACAGCTTTATATTCCATCCAGCAACTCTAAAGTTCTTTATATTTTTTTCTAAATTCTGCTTAAAAATAGTATTATTCCTTATTTAGTTTCTCTCTTCCTATAACATTATACAGTTAAAAGAAGTCAATTAATATTTTCAAAATTATGCCTGAAAATCTCCTTTGTCAGATACACAAATTCATCAGATACATTTTCTAGCTTCCAAACTATTATAGGCAAAAGCACAAAACATGGACAGCCATCTTTTCAGCTTTCATTAACAGTGTGTTCACCATCCCACCAGCCTTTGCTAACAAACTCTTGACCATTTTTCCAGCCTCTGCTTATTCTTGGGTCTGAAAGCCAACGATAAACGATTTATGCTTTTATTACCAATGATGCCCTATTTCTAAGGCATGCCGCTATAATAAATTTTCTCTATTAGTTATCAATTGCTATATAACAAACCATTCAAAATTTAGTGTCAACATTTAGTGGGCAATGATTCTGGTTTTAATTTTTAACATAAATTGGGATTGGTGCACCTCGTCAAAAAGGAACCAGCTGTCGGCCTACTTATGGTTAGATGGCATAAGAGGACCTCACATTAAGATGGGGGACTCATCTGGAATGGCTAGAGTAAATGAATTGGCAGGGACAATCTTTTGATGTAGACTTTGATCACATGATGGTAAAAATAGTCCAAGAAGAGGAGAGAGGAAGCTGTAAGACCTCTGGAGGCCAGATCTTGGAAGTCACACGTCATTTCCCTTGCATTCTATTGGTTAAAGCATGACACGGGACCAGCCTAGAATCACAAGGTGAAGAAACAGACTCCACCTCTTAACTGGGAGGAGCTGTAAAGTATCTGTGGCCATTTTTAATACACCACAGTGTGGCCTCATGAACTAACGATGGCTAAGTGGGCTGCATAAACATTAAAGCTGTGGCATTATTCAAACCATAAGCTGATCATCTGAGTTACTGAACCAAGGGTAGCTTCACTTTTTATGTGAATCACACTGTAATTCACGTTAATCCAAGGCCATGTATTAGAAGGAACTGAATGGTCAGGATGACACAGATATACTTAGAAACCCATTGCAAAATTTGGTGCTATATTCTTTTGCATAATAATGACAACAAGGCCTGAATTAATTAAAAATAATTAATTCGATTACCATAATGCTCAAAAATAACATCACCGATTAACAGTAAAAACAGGGAAAATAATAACAGCAGATATTAACTAAACATGTGCCATGTACCAGTTCAACTAAATTTATATTTTGAAAGGGAACACAGGATTTTAAAACTATAAATAACTTATAATTCAATTACTTATAATTCAGTTCTCCTGAATACACGATTTAACAGGAGGCTAAATGAAATACTTTTCCTACCCTACCCTAAAACATAGCTTTAAATTAAATTACATATTTCTAATATTCTAAGTTGCTAATCCCACATCCTCCATAACTTCTCCAGGCATGTGCTGTTTCTAAGGACAAAACTAAGAGCATATTAATGTGAATAGTACTTACAATACAGTTCTTGTCTGCCTTCTCATTACTTTGAATTGAAGGACTGTATTATCTACAAATTCAACGTCATAGTTGGGGTCAAGAGACAAATTTGAGGGAGATTCAATATCAAGTGGAACTTCAAATCGTTTATTATTAGGATCATAAACCTAAACCGGGTTAGACAGAATAAAGAGTGTATTAATTTTTTTAAATGATCTAATTTCAGTGTTACCAATAAGTGAAATGTGAAATTGTAGATACCTCCAGAACAAGATATTATGAGGCACTTAATCACATTTTTATTTAATCATATTATTTCGGTGTCATAAATAATATTATGACATTTAAAACCTTCCATTAATAAGCTTTGTATTCATGGAAAATACAGACCATTAGTTATACTTACCTTAAATCGGAGCCGATCTTCAGTATGAAATTCTACATCCATTACAACTGGGGAAATATCATTTCCAAACAGGGAAATACTGTCACGCTTGGTTAACGTTAACCTACAAGACACACCAATGTTATGAGCCTAAATGAAGCATATTTATTTTTACAAATGAGTGGAATTCCTAAGGTAAAAAGAATGTTGATAAACAGGAAGATAAACAACCTACACTAACAAGGAAAAGAAAAGTAAGATAAAAAATGTTTTACTAAGAGCAGAAACATTGAGAAGTAGACCTGAAACCCTGGAATGGTAATAAGGAAAATCAACTAATTTCTTTTCCAGTACAGCTGTAAGAACAGGAAAAACTATAACAACAAAATTAATAATAATAATAATAAAATAATAATAATAATAATATTGAGACAACCTATTAATAGAATGAAATAATGAATTCAACATTTCTCTCCAGTCATGTTCAATCAGGTCGGCTGTCCATGACTTCTAAAAACCAGCTTAGTAGTAATCAATGGACAGTCATGTACCCAAAGTTCTGGGCACAGCCCCTACTCTCCCACTTCTGTCCTTCCTCCTCACTCTGCACTAATGTGTGTGAAACTACTGCACACATCACAGTTACGAGAATCTCCAATTCAATACCACCATCACCACCATCACCCACTCCAACCAATCCTTCCAATGGTGGTTCAAGGAGAGAGGCCCCTTTCCTCAGGTAAAATCTTGGTTAGGTCCACCATTTTTGGTCTAGCATAGAAAAGCACCACTTACTGACATTGTTTTGCTGTGGAACAGTCTTTCTTGATCTACAAAGAATCCATTCATATTTGAGGAGTTGTATAAATTCAGCAAGCAAAATGATCTCATGGTCAAACTGAGACATAATGAGATCTCCCAGGCCCAGAGTTAAGTGCAGGGCTAGGTACACATCACAAATAAGCCAAAGGCAGACCAGACAGTGAAGACACTGACATCTGGAGTCTTCATCAATTGCCCAGAGTGCTTCTGCTTCTCTTACAGTTCCCCATTGTGTATAATCTCTGTTCCCAGTCAGAACTTAATATAGTTATAACTTAATTTATCTGATTTTTATTTATTTTATTCAATTATATGTTTCACTGCTCTTACTCATCCCGAGTTCTTTTATTTTAATTTCAGATTTTAATCTGTATTCAAAACATTTCCATGATGGTCACTGCTAAAATCTGTAAAAACTCAAGCCAAGGGCAAATTTAGAATAAGAGAAAACAGCATATAATGTAAGTTAGCTCAATCAAGTTCTAATTTTGCGCCCAGAAAATAGGCTTGTGTTTTCAGTGGAGAGCACTTTCAAGGTCCAAAACCAATAATAACAAAATGTAATGATTTTTTTCCTCTTTTTTTCAGTTTGGAATTCATTATATTTCTGAGACTACCCTGTCCCGTCCTGATATAAATCAGTTCTCAGCCCAGACTTCACCATTCTGCTTCTAGCTAATGTCTCAACAGTCATTTCTTGTCTTCGTCATTAAAGAGGATGATCCTCCAAATCCCCACTCTTAAGCATCATCATTAAATTTTATATCACTGCCTGGTAAGAAATGTAATTGGGAAACACATTGTGACACAGTTTTCAAGCCCTGGTCTTGAAATGTAAAAGGGAAATAGCTCGTAAATCCCAAATAGAAATTGAGGCAAAGTCAACTTTCGGAACACTCTGCTGAGCTCCAATTAAGTAAATGCTGTGATTTTACACATTCTATACATTTCCCAGAAAAGTATTGGCATAGGAATAAATTTTTTTAAGTGAGCCTTGACCCATTAAATCTGGCTTTTCTCTTGAGAATCTTGACTAAAGGAAAATGACTATTTCTTTTTCCTTATAAAAGTTAAGCATATCATTTGTGACTGAGTTATTTTTGTACTTGTTAGAGTAAGTACTGTGATGATGTTAAAGTTTAATTTCTGATGTTCTGAAATAGTTGTTCAGGGCAATTTTTCATTCTAAGTCTCTGTATCATTTCACTGAAAATTAAGTGCTGTGTCACGCTTCATAAACAATATGCAATAAAAAGGAGAAAAAGCTTCTTTCTAAAAGATTTACACAATAGCATAAAGACAACAGTGTTACCTTAGCCTAATTTGTTTGCAGTGAATCATTTCAGCACACAAAATAACGAGTTTCTGGCTATTTGGCAGGGCCCACATAACTGATTGAGAAACAAGAAAGAGAGGTGTAACCTACTTTTCAACAGGGCAGTTGTGACAGTGATTTAGAAGTAAAAGTGATTAAGAAGCAAAAAGCCATATATTTTTGGCTTTTTAATTCATGAGGGCTCAGAGTCCTCAGGATATAGCAAATAAAAATAGAATGTAATCTCTGAGGTGATATGTGTACCAAACAAACTCGTGAGGCTGGATCAGAAATTTTAGATGTTAGAAGTTGTAATGAAAAAGTTCTAGACAATATATACCTCCATCCTAGAGCTGTTTTTTGAGGTGCATCTTTCATCGTGTAGCCATATGGACCATCAGCTGGGTAGAAGCACCAGGGAACATTGGCAATGGTTGTAGGACACCAGAAACAACCTTTGGTTTCACAGACTTCTTGAGAAGCTCCTGGATGAGGATGGCAATCAATGCGTTTCTGAATGGGAAATCTCGTGGCACAAGCAGCCTCTTCTTTGGAGTTGTAGAAGCAAAACGGAGCAGTGGCATTATCAGAGGCACACCATTGACATCCGCGGCTTATACAGGCTTCTTCATTTGCCCCGGAGTCTGGATGACAGTCAATTCGTTCAGAGTCAGGTACCACAGAGCACAAATCGACTTTCTCAAAACACCAAGGGATCTCTAGAGTTTTCAATGGAGACCAGCAGCAGTTCCTGGCCAGACAACTGGCTTCGAAAGCTCCAGGATCAGGATGACAGTCTTTACGAAGTTGGGGGGCTATAGATGCTAAGCAGGAACTTGAACTAACAGGCTGGACTAGAACTGAACCAAGAAGGAAAACAGGGCAAAGTAAATGCACAGATAGCTAGAAAACATAATGATCATTAACATACTTTGATAGAACTTAAAAAAAAAGTCTCAAAGTGCTAATATTATGAGTGGAATAGTTGGTGGATATTAAACTATACTATAAATTTGTCAGTCTTGGTAAAACAAAGCAAAGCAAAAAACCTGTCCCATCTCCTAGTTGGTCTTTCTCTTCCCTGCCTCCTCCTATTTTTCTCAGCATTATCGTCTTTTCTAAAGAATCCTGTTTCTCAAGACATGCCCCAAATAGGACAACTTCAGTTTTGTCATTTTTGCCTCCAGCGATGTTTTCAGGCTTAATTTGCTCTAAGACCCACTTATTTGTCTTTCAGGTGGTTTAGGGTATCCACTGAGCTCCCTCCAACATCATGTTTCAAATGAATCAGTTTTTTTCCTATCTGATATTAGACTCTCAAAAATGCCATAATACTGGTGCATTTTTTCCATTTTCTTTCTTTGTGGCTTTCTATTTTTAAATAGACCTAGAGGTTATTATGCTGAGTGAAATAAGTCAGACAGAGAAAGATAAATACCATGTGATTTCACTTATTTGCAGAATCTAAGGATGAAAAAGAACAAACTAATCAAAAACAGACTCACAAATATAGTGGATAATTTGGTGACGGACAGAGAAGAGGGGGTTCGAGGAGCTGAGAGAATGTGGTGAAGGGTTAAAGAAGTACAAATTAGTAGTTGATAGTTGGTCACAGGGAGGGGGAGCACAGCAGAGGGAATGCAGTTAGCATTAATGTGAAGGCTAGGTAGAGGGCCTAGGGAGGGAGGGAACAATTGGGGGGATCGTTTTATGAACTATATAGATGTCTAACCAATGTTCTGTATACTTGAAACTAATTTAAATAAAATATTTAAATAATTTAAATAATTTAAACTATATAAAAAAAGTCCTAGATTTGTGTTGCAGATGGTGATACTTTCCTCATTTTTGGTATTTGGGAGAGTTTTACTGTACTAATACAATCAATTTCACAAATTACTGATCTTTGTCTCCCATAAATTGGATAAAACATCTGAGTACAGATACAATTCACCTGTTCGACTCCAAAATCAAACTAAACTTAGTCATGGTTTAATCAATTGTTTAATAGCAGTCAAGAACAACATTCTGATCTTTTTTATTTTATCATAAATAATTTCTAAACTATGTTTTTGCAGTTAAGGTCCATAGAACATCTGCCTCAGAATTGCCTATCACATTAGTAAACATACTTCTTGGGAAATGAGCACTCTCGTGTGTACATGCCTGGTGGGGATACAAAATTGTACAACGACTATTGAAGGGAATTTGACGCTATCTACCAAATTACATATACTTTCACTCTTTGACCAGAAATACTATTTCCAGGAATTTGTCCCAAAGATCCACAATTATCTCTAGTGAGGCATTATTTATAATGGCAAATAATGTACCGAATGTCCTTCAATAGAGGACTGATTAAATAAATTATGGACTCTATGGGATGTCATAAAATGGAATGAGAAAACTTCTATATATTATGTAGCATGATCTCCAGAATATATTAAGTGGAGAAAAACGAGGCCTAGAACAGTGTTTCCGAATTATACTTCTATAAAAAAGGGGTGGGAGATATGAAGATATATTTTTATTTCTTTATAGTTTCAAATAGAAACAGTAGGAAGATAAAACAAAAATAGTTACATATTGGGGAAAAAAGAAACAGGTTGAAGAAGACAAGGATCGTTCTTTAGCTATATCTTGTTATATAATTTTTACTTTGAAATCATGTCAATATTTTAATCTAATTTTAAAGAAGACAAAATTGATTTTTTTAAAATGTTAAAAATAATTGCCGTTAAGTTGAATATACACTGAAATAGATGCACCTGTTTATCACGTTAGTAGCTTGTCCACAAAAAAAAAGGAATGATCTCAAATGACTTTAAAGCAAATATTTTTATATCTCTAATGATATATATATTCAAGGAGCAAACCATAAAAAAAAATCTTAGCATGGATCTAGTGGTCTAATTGTTAATATAAATATTGATGTTATTTTGAAAGTATTATGAATATATTGTAGGTAAAGCCAGTAATTATGTTAATATTTTTAAGAAACAATATTTCAGCATAAGAAAAAAAGGTAACTATAAAAATTTTTAAATAATTTAAAACTCAGTAATCTTAATTTGATTTGAAAATTTTAGCACGAAATGATGATTAATCATTCTCTTTTATAAATATGCATATTTCCTAGCTCTGTCCATTGAAAAAACTAGAAACAATGACAACTCAGTTGCAAGAAGGTTCTCTATCATCAACAATAGACTTTTAACTACCATTCCTCATTAGAAGGAAAGGACTCCTTGGAGAAAAATGACTGATTCTCAATTTAGGATAATAAGAAATGTGTAAGAGAAGCCTAGAATATATTTATATACAAGAAATGAAGAAAAGCATCACATCTGCCTGCGACCAACTTGAAGTGATTCTCAATGGTATTAGATGGAACAATTGAAGCATCCAAAAGATAAATGACACTCCAATGGATAGACACACAGATAAATAGTATGTATGTGTGTGGTTGCCCAGTCAAAAACTGAATACTGATTACACTATAAAATTAATAACTAAAGAGAAAGAAACACATTATCCTTTCTTATATGAACTCTACTACAAGATGACCAAGTAGTTGATGATGAAAATTTTTTAAAAAAATTAAATCCCAACTAGTAAATGCCTAAGAAGCTATAGAATTAGACCCTATTTTGCAAATTCTAATGAAACAATCTATGTAGGTTAATGATCATCATTGGGTATTAAAATCATTAAATGGAAGTTGATAGAGACCTTTGTAATGTGGGGTCAGGCAGCCACCACATGATCCACTGATAAATCTTAGCATCATTGAAAGTGGGAAAACAAGAGATATTACGTGCTTCCTGGTGTGATGAAATAGGAAGTTCACAGTACCACCTGTGAAGTATTCTTGTCAAAAATTATTGAATATGAACCTGTTCAAGTCTCTAGAACCAATCACCAGTTATAAGAAGTAAATGGAACAGAAGAAATATTGTGGATAGGAGAATATTTAAATGATATCACCATGAAAAAGTAATCAGCCAAATCTAGAATATAGGACTTCCTTCAAAACTAATCATTTGATTTCTCCAACAAATCAATGGCATGAAAAGAAGGTGGTGGTAGAAGAGACTTTTATAGAATAAGAGACTTAATGGCCTTGAACAACCAAATGTAATGAGGAGATCTATGAACTTGATTGGAAAAAAAAGTTATATCTACTTCCACTAATTCTAACTAAAATTTAGCACTGCCTTCAATTATGAAGTAGGCAATAAACCATAGCAGCATTCAAAGTACGCATCGCTTTATCACAAACAAATGTCAGATACTTCAAATATTTTTCTATCACATTACAATCATGTGTATGTGTGTGTGTGTGTGTGTGTGTGTGTGTGTGTATCTGATAATGTTGTTTAAAGTCACCATAATTTTCAAATTATGGCACTGTTGAGACAAGATGCTTGATCTTGTTATTTAATGCATTAATAAAGAAGTACATATAGTGATGTATCACGATTTTTAAAAAAATATTTTGATAAGAATTCTTCAAAATAATTAGTTTCACCTCCAATCCTATGTATTTTACTTTACGCACTTAAAAATGCTTCTAAGAAAGGGATGCTATACTTCTCCCACAGGCACAGACACACTCATACATACAAATGTCCAGGACCTCTCTAAAACTATGTGTATCCACCTACCACTAGGAAAAACATCACATATGCCCAGGAGCATGGAAATTGCAGTTAGACCACACTGCTCTATATCACATGATTCAATCAGTCCTTATAATTTTTCACAATATGCCAACTCCAACAAATAGAAAACTCCATTATCTCACTCTCATTTCTCAAAATTAAAACCAAGCAAATAATAGGATTAAATAAGCAACTTTATGCATAGATATCTAGGCACCATTCTAGCTTATCCTCAATAGTATGTCGGATCATTCTGTACTCGTTATTATTTTATCTATCCTGCCCACCTGAGCTCCCCATTCGGTTTCCCCTGCTTGCCACCAAAGTTCTCATGACTGCCCTGCTATCCTTGCAGAGTTCTCCTTCCTTATTCCATACCAACTATAGGGATTTGCTCGTGGGATCGACCATGGCTCTGGTGCCTTAAGAGCTGTATAACTTTAGGTAAGCCACAAATTTTCTAAACTTTAGTTCCATCATATTTAAAATAGCAATAATAAAGCTTAAGCTTACACATTCTGATATAACTCCTTCTTCTGATCACTAAGCTAATGTAGAATATATAGTAATATATACTATGTAGATATCATGGTTAAGGGCTTGCAATGAACCTAGAGCCACATTATCCAGGTTCTAATCTCAGTTCTAGCACTTACTAGTTATGTCCTGTAACAAAATACTTTACTTCGCTATACTGCCATGTTTTCATCTACAAAACAGGAATAGAAATGGAACCTGCCTCATGGGATTTTGAGAAGTTAAATCACTTAATATATGTAAAGATTTTCAATGAGGAGCTAGCAAATCCCTCTTGGTATGCTGGCTGTCGTTTTACATATATGTAGTGCTTAGAACAATAAACTGGTATAAAACATTTAATCGCTATTATTAATAAATTGGAAAACCATCAAGGACAAGAGATATTAAACATTAGAAATTAGATAGGTTGATTTACCATGGGATTTTTTTTTTTGTATTAAGTTTTGATTAAAATTTTATTAAAGGAAAAATGATCAAAAAGTAAGTTACTTACCTGCCAGAATCATGGAACAAAAACAGAGGAGTCTTATGGCCTTCGTGGTCCCAGAAAAGTAACACTTGTTCATGGTATATGAAGTATTTATACAAGACAATTGGAATAGATTGTTTTGGCCTTGAATTTTTTCTACAGAGCAATGAGGCCAAGAACGACTTCTTGAAAGTCTTCCCACAAGATTACCAGTGGTCGTGGCACTACCGTGTAATGGAGAGACACGAGATTAGCATACAGGTGGACTGGAGTTTAATCTAGCTCTCAGTTGGCTGTGGTAGCTGGATGTGTCATTTAACCTCTAAGACTCAAGGTTTCTTTATCTGTAAAATGGATATAATACCTGCCCTGCCTATTTCCTAGGATTGGAATGAAGATCACAGTTATAACATTACCATAAGAAGTCAAATGTCAGCGAAAAGTCAGCTTCTCATTTGACATGACCTAGGTCCTTTGGCCGACTAAGGGAATTAAGGACTAGGTAAAAGAATTTGCAAATGAATTACAATTTTTTTCTTTCCAGACTTTAAAATTTCCAGTTTTATCAGTGCTTTAAGCTATTCCTAGCTGCCCCAAAATTTCAATCACCATACTCTAGGGGTCAGCATAGTACGTTGGGAGAAAGAATTTGCTGGAACACAACTCAGGTTAACCAAAGACACAAAATTTTATAACCCATCAATATAGAGAGTCATCCTACATGTAAGCAAATGGGCAACTGCATAGGTGGCGAAATTTAGGAAGATATCTTCTAGTGTTCCTCTCATCCACAAACAAAACAAAACATGAGAATTTTTCTCCCAACCAAAAAGTCTCAGCTTTAGGGTTATAAAGGGCTAGAAGCTGTATTTTTACTAGAAGTAATTTTAAATTAAGAAAGTGGAAAGAAAAAGCTTATTTAACTTTTTTCTAAGTGGAAAGGAAGGATCCTGAGAGGAGAAACCAAAGGACTTTCCATGAGTCCATCTACAATAATTGACTGGATTAGTTAATTACCAGCAGGAATCCAGTAACAAGGGAGGAGATAGGAGGGCAGTTGACATCAAACAGTGAAAAGCACAAGAAAGGAAAAAAGCAAAGACAAACTTGTCTCTCACACTTTTACAAGAGAATATCTTAATCACCTTAAGTGGGAAACTGAATCTGTTGTCAAATGTAGTGATACTTCTACTGGTAGCTTGCCAAGAACTCAGTTCCTTGTAATAAATTCTGCCTGGACACAGCGGAATTCAGAATGGAATAAAGGAGTTCAGAATTCCAGCATCAAAGAGCAGGGCCCAGATCTGAACGAAAGCTGTACCACATCTCCATGATTTAAATGGGGCTGCCAAAGTATGCATGGACAGAAATCTGCACGTTGACTACATCATTGTACTGTTTTCCCTTTTTGAATTCCTGCTGGCAATCAAAAGCCTTAACAAACCTGAGTCCTTGGTTACAAAGATAGGACAGAGAAGATAGATTCTCTAAATGAATTATGCTCCCATAGGCTACAGACATTGAAAAATCCAATAAGTAGAGCATTTGCATTTATCATCCACTTGAATATTTTTGTTGATAAACTAATCACATTTATTTTTTCATCTGAGAAAGACCCAACCAGAACCCTTGAGAAACTGTGGCCCACATTTTTATCAGAAACTTTCAACTTTGAAGCATGACTTTTCACATGGTTAATGTAAAACGTCCCTGTAGATAGTACAGATGAAGTAAAGGAGCTTGAATTTTAGCCATTTTCCAATTATGTATATTAGAAAATGCAATAAACTACATGAAAAAATATTCCATACACTTAAAAAATTGTCAAGTTCTTATATATCTGTGGTATCTATATTCATGAATCAAAAAGTAAGACATGACATACAACAAATTTGTCTCTATAGGGAAAATGAGAGAATATTTAAAATTCAGACATAATGGGAAAAATCTTAGATACAAGAAAATCTTAAAATGATTTATTCTCAGTGTGACTAAGTAAGAAATGGTCAATAACACTTACTATACAGTTATACGCAGCACATAGTTTACTAAAATTTTAAGTCTGTGCTAGGGTCAAACTTAATGTGTTTTCAAAAAAGAATTTTTGAAATCTGCATTATTGGCTGAAATTCAGAAAAATGCCTAGAAATATTACTTGCATATATGGTATTGCATATGTATAAATTGTAACTAAGTTTTTAAAAACAAACCAAAATAATGGTAATTTGTAATAAGAGTATAAGAAAATTATAAGAGTAATAAGAAAATGTGTTCAAATTTGCTGTGATAAACTTAAAATTCCAATAACTATTTAGCTCATATAATACTTTCTGTTGGATAGCAAATTATGCATAACATATATTAATGTTCTTTATCCAACAGGTATACTTAAAATTCCCATCTGTATTTACATATTTTAATTATTTCCATTTGCTTTACACATTCAAAAAGAGGACCAGATGCGTAAAAAGAAATTTATGCTATGATCATCCTTAGTTGCAATAACCTCTCTAATTCCTTAGGATAAAAAATTGCATGGTTTTGTAAGCTTTGTAGACTGTTTTAAATCACTGTTCATAATATGAAAGCCTAAGGACAAATCAGATCTCTCCCCGAAAGTTTATTAAAATAATTTATCTTAAAATTCCAATTAAAATAAAAATTTAACATCTTAAATATTTACTGTGGTACATGTTTACTAACTTGATTATAATCACTTCTTTGTGACAACCTCATCAACAGATTATGCTGATTATATAAAGCATCATATTTTTTATACAAGTTAACAGTGAAGTTCTATTTTAAGCATATATAAACAGAAATCCTAATATGTCACATCTCTCATTTTTCACATTGACATATAGATCAGAAACATCCATCAATTTCTACGGTTCAGCGTATTAAGTAGAAAAACCTGCTTGTGAGAGCATTCTGGATATTAAATCTAAATAAGAAAGATATTGAAGTGGAATATTCAGGAGATAGTCTAATGAGGAAAATAGCTGGATCTCACAATACAACAAATATGAGGAAAGAATGTCAGAGCTATATCAGGAATCGCTTCAAAATTTATCCTTAATATACCAGTGACTTGGTGATGGAGAAATGAGAAATCTGATAGGTGACAGCATTTTATTTGTCATATTCATGTTAATAATATGATCAGTCCAATACATATGCACATGCGTACACACATTTCCCTTTTCCAGACTATTACATAACTTAAAAATCCTCTTCATAACATTTATATAGTTTCCATTATGGATATTTCCTAGGGATATGATTTCTTCTCAGAAAACAAATTTATGAAAGGTATATTTATTCTTTCAAAAAATATTTACTGAACATCTACTATGGGGCTGATGTTGCCTAGATACTGGGGACACAACACAAATCCTGCCCTCACAGATCAAGCAGGGTGATAAGTGCCATGAATGGGTACTTCCTGGGAGCAGTGGGAGGGCACAGAAGACCAACTCATCCACAAGGCACAGCTCTGTCTAGTAACACTCAGGGGCTTTAAATGGGTTCTAGTAATAAGACATCAATGTATTTTTAGACAGACTCTTCATTTCACACTTAGTGTTTTCCTATCACCTTTACATTTCAGTTATAGCGGCAGGCTAAAGCTGTTGATATCCTTTGTATGTTTGTTGAATTCTCTTCAAATGTGTCAATTATTTTATCAAATAAAAATAAATGACATAGATTGAAAGTAAACTGTCATCCTTTGTCAATTCCTAGCTGAAGAAGGGGCTATATCACTAACATGAATTACAAATTCCATTCCAAATTTCCAATGCAGGGAAAACAGAGAGGAATAGACGGATATAATAGAACATCCTTTTAAGAAGGTACAAACGCATCCTAACACAGTTCACATTTATCTTATACTGACCTGATAAGGAGGTACTATTGAGTAGAAGAGACAAATCACAACATTTAACTTTCAGCAAAAAATCTACTGGAATGTTTGCTGTTCTTTTACTTTTTTTAATACTTTTTCTGAAGTATATCCCGTCAGTCACTTTCATACTTTTGAAAGAAAGAGCATAAGGGCAACAAAAGTACATGGATCTGAGAGTCATTAACAAGAACGGCAAGTTCGCCAGCAACCCAGTTTTCAGCACTCATCTTCCCCACCCCGCAACCCTCCACCTCCCCAGTGCTACTTAGTTTAGTACTGAGCTGCTCTTCCTGCAGCACACTGGGATAAACTGTGCTTTTCATGAACCCCATCTGCTGAAAGCAACATAAAGACAAAGGTGTCAGCTTAACATTTTACTTAAATATGTTACTGAAAAAATCTAACTGAAAAGTTACTTAACTCCTCTTGAACCACACTCGCACCTTGATAGTGGGAGCATTTATGAAAGAAGGAGGGAGGGAAGGAGGAAAGGAGGGAATCACCACCAGAACTTAGGCTCCCTGGGAGAACGGTCCTGCAAGGTCCCATTGAACATGTTCCATTTCACTTTTCCAAACTTAGCAATGTCCCTTCTAGACTGATATTTTAATATACTGTCCCCAGGCACAGGAAAAAAATATTCATTTTACTGAGTTTCAGTCAAACTTTAACCAACCATCCTGATATTTCCCTTTTCTGAGTCAAATCATTCACAGAACTCATTCAGGATCATTCTCCAAAGAAAACTTTATGTAACAGGGAGTCAAATGCTTTTTTAAGTCAAAATGTATTTAGTGACACCAGGAACAGGAAGCTAGGAGAAAAGTATACCTATTTGGCAATATTCCTCCCACTGAAGCCACCTTCCAGCTTACCCATCACATCATCTAAATGTTTACAAACTAATTGAGTATATTTTTATTCATCTTAATAGAAAGGTAACACCTGGTGAACCAAAAAATATTTACTTTCACCTGCAGGATAACTAATACTAAGAGTTAATTAGAGCCATGAATATTGCAAACTTATAATACTGACAGTCGCTGATGTTCAAGTTAAAAGTCTACTTGGTTTTCCAATCATTCACATCATAGTTGTTATATTTAAACATTAAAGATACATTTATTTTCCAACAGTGTCTCTCTAATCCTCCATTTCAAACACCCACCTTTGTGTTTACCCAAAGTCCCTCCTTGGAGACTTAACTGCCCCATCTATGATGGGGTAACGAAAGTTTCAAAACTTTCCCCCAATCGCAATTACCAATTCCATGTTCTACTGCCTCATTTTTGGTAGTAGGACATAGTAAGAGACAGTCTGCTAAACAAATTCTTGCCAAGTCACATGAGTCCAAATGAGTGTGCCTCTCAACCATGTTTCACCTTAACCAAAAAAAAAAAAAAAAAAAAAATACTAGCCCCAAAGTGTGACTACAGTGACATTCCAGAACACTCACTTTTTTCCCCAATAGTGCACACTGCAAGGGGCTCATTTGTCTACCTCAGTAGAGAGGCTCTAAAGAAATGTTTTTGTTTTTATCACAATAGTATCAGAGTAAAAATTGAAATTACCAAATATCCAACAGCAAGAGAATAGCTAAATAGATTATGGTGCAATAATATGAAAGATGATTTTGCTATTAAAATCTGTCTGTAAATACTTTTTAATAACTTGAGAAATATTTATAATACATCTTTAACCAAAAGCAGGGTTTAGTATAGTTTACAATTTTCCAAATTTGTAAATTCGTGTGTATAATTTTCTCTGAATGTACATTTTGAAAAAATACAAATGTATTTCTAATTTCTAACCACAAAAACAGAAAATAAGTATTTTTATTGAGAAAGTTACTTTGTTTTAGTATTGCTTTTCCAATCCTTGGTTAGAAATCCTAGAAGCAGTAAAACAGTCAGTATATATAAAGTACAATTGGGGTATATAAAAAATAAATCCTTAAAAAATAGGATTCACCAAAGGTTTTTATGTCAATGACCTCTAGCCAGAAACTATTAAGGAAAAGACTTTTAAAAGGTAGACTTATTAGGTAACGAGAAAGAGTTGCAATGGAAAAAAAGGAAGATTATTTTCTAGTCTGGTGAAAGGCTGTACAGCATTCAGTGTTTTACAAAAAGAAATTGCCATTAGCACCTTTATTAATTAAGCACTTTATCAGCTGAAGTGAGAACTTGATACTTTCAGGGATGTCATTCAGTGAAATTTCTCACTAGGGCAGGCAATTCACATATATGTGTGAAAGTCAAGCAAAGCTACAATAAAGTGAGAAGACATTAATTCAAACAAAAGATATCAGTTTAGCTAAGCAAATACGACACCAAACCCTGGTGTGGATGTGGAGCAACAGAAACTCTCATTCATTGCTGGTGAGAACGCATATTGGTACAGCCACTTTGGAAGACAGCTTGACAGTTTCTGACAAAAACTAAAATATCCTTACGATATGATCCAGCAATAGTGTTCCTTGGTATTTATCCAAAGGATATGAAAACATGTCCATACGAAAGCCTGCACATGGATGTTTATAGCAGCTTTATTCATAATTGCCAAAACTTGGAAACAACCAAGATGCCCTTCAATTAGTTAATGGATAAACTCTGGTACATCCAGACTATGGAATGTCATTCCGTGCTAAAAAGAAATAATTTACCAAGCCATGAAAAGACATGGAGGAAACTTAGACGCATATTACTAAGTAAAAGAAGCCAAGCTGAAATGGCTACATACTGTATCATTCCAACTATGCAACATTCTTGAAAAGCCAAAACTATGGGGATAGTAAAAAAATCAGTGGTTGCCAGAGGTTTGGGAGAGAGGGACGAACAGACAGAACATAGGATTTTTAAGTAAGGGAAACTATTCTGTATGATACTCTAATAGTGAATACATGTCATTATACATTTGTAAAAACCTATAAAATGTACAATACAAAGAATGAACCCTATTGTTAAATATGGATGGCTAATAATGTATCAATGTAGGTTTCATCGGTTATAACAAATGTACCACTCTTGGTGTGGGATGTCGGTGGTAGGGCAGGCTGTGTGTGTGTATGTGTGTGTGTGTGTGTGTGTGTGTGTGTGTGTGTGTGTGTGTGTGTGTGAAGGAGGGACGGAAGTATATGGGAACTTTCTGTACTTTCTGCTAATTTTGCTGTGAATCTAAAATTGCTCTAAAAAATAAAGTCTATTAATTAAACAGGAAAAAGCAATGGGCTGACCTACGGGACTCTGAAGCCTGTAAAGGACATACATTCAGTGCCTGAACATGCTGCCTAATCTGCCCTATTGATGAAGGGGTCTGACAGCATCTAAATTATGCTTATGCCAGTGACTGAAAGGAGGTCAGCAGGCAGTAAACATATCAGGTGGTTCATTTTTTAATATAATTAAAATATTATATATACACAAAACCAAAACCACGAAATAATTTAATGTGTTAGTAAACTATAAATAAAAACCGGAAATAAACCAAGGAAGTGAAAGTGCAAACAGATTAAATCCAATTCTTAAAATCAGTATCTATCATAGAGAAGAGGTTTAAGCACTTTTGCATATTAATGCTAATAATTTCGGTTGCAGTGTCCTACAGATTTCTATTGACTGGGGAAAATATCAGACAGAAATAGAAATTTTTGATGGCAAAAAATAGATTCTGTTTACCTCACCTCAGCACATTTTAAAAATAAAGGTGAAAGGGCATTCTTTTTTATATGAAAGAGCAAAATTCATTTTCTCTGTAAGACTGTTGACAGCTTTTATTTTTCACGTAGTTTCACTTGATTCAACTACAGCAAACAATGCTTCTGAGCTCAACTTTTCCAACTTTTCTTTTCTATAAAAAGAAAAGTTCATGCTGATTCTTAGTCATAGCTTTGAAGTCATACTTGTATTTTTCCTGTATACCCCTTATAGTAAAAGAGGAAAGTTTTCAATTCTTTGAGGAAAAGAAAAATCCGTTTTCTATTTTTTAAGCCAGTATCATCAAACAGAATTGTGAGGCAGCAAGCTGTATTAAAAGTATATGGGAACAAAAGAGAGACAAATAAAAAGATAAAATCAATTAAAGAAATTCTAAATAAAAATGTGGAATACAAAAGCGGTCAATGTAATTTCAACAAACATTTCATTCAAGGCTTGAAAAAAAAGAAAAAGCTTTGACTAGCCAATCTAGACAGAAAAATGTGTTCTGGCACTGAAGGATAAAAGAAGTAATTGTCACTGCTTTGGGAACTTATGGAACTTTTAAGATTTTGAACCAATATAAGTCAGTTCTTTGAAATTAAGAAGGACTTATTGAGGCCACAGATGAGATTGCACTGAAGAAGATGCATAAAGAACAAATTTGTTCATTTAGCAAGCATCTTCTAGTATTAGGCCTTCAGGATTCATCAATGAACATTACAGACCCCCATCCTCTCACCCCTCACACCCCCCCAAAAATAAAATAAAATCTCTGCTATGGTAAAGGTTATGTTCTATTTGGAAGAAGGCAGAAAATGAGCATTAAACATAAGTAGTGATATGTCAGGAGTTGAAAATGCTATAGCAAAATAATGGAGCAGAGTAAGGGTAAGTGAGATACGGGTACTGGGATGAGGAAAGAGAGGGTTGCAATTTACACAGGTGTGTCCAGGGCAGGCTGCATTAAGAAGGGGACATCTGTGCTCAGATCTGAAGCTGGGAGGAAGGGAGTCCTTGTAAACAGCCTGCGCAAGAGTCTGAGGTTGGAACATGCCTGATGTGGACCGGGAGGGTCCCAATTCAGAACGTTTACAGTTACTGGTAAGGCCAGACATGCACTCTGAAAATAAGAGATCAGCTAAGGACTAAACACAAAAACAAAAATGATCAAGTTTCAAGAAAAGAAAAAATGAAATAGAGTAAATCTCAGAGGATTTCCGAAAGTACTGAGGAAGAGATGAGAGTTTAAATGGTCCTTGAAATGTTTCTAAGGTTTTTCTTCCCACGGGAATAAAGTCAATGATCATAAGCACTTTTAAAAGTTACAAAGCAGTTACAAAGATGAGAGATCACATCCTACCAAACGTTTAAAAACAGAAATGTTAGATGATTCTCAAATCTCTTGCATTCTAAAATAATTCAGCCCTATTCCATGTAACCTCTCTAGCAAGTGGCCTAGCCATCTCTTCCAGAAAGTGAAATCTACTTTGCTGTTCTTTCCCATTCTACATGCCTTACTCCACTGAATGCTGGCTTAACTCTCACAGTTCCTCAAAAGCTTCTTATGTTGCTTGTATATCCAATGTATACATTTTAGTTATTATTATTTTATTTTTGCTTATTTTGTATTTGATATGATTAAACATGGTCACCCTGCAATTTTCTTCTCCTTTGGTTTGCCTGTTTCTCTCTTCCTACCATTTCGTTCTCTCTTCCTCCATCAGTTCCAAAAATACAAGGCTAAGTTCTCAGCTCCCAGTTTTCTTCAGTACTGTCTTCAATATCTCTTCTCCCATTCTTTCTTAAAGCTACTCAGACCAGGGTTTCACTCTACTATTCCACCTAATATGCTAGGTAACTAAATAGCTCCATTTCCCAAACAACTTGAGTTTTCTCCAGTTTTTACAACTTAATAATGATAGTGCTCCTTTTCATTTTTATATTTGCTATCCCTGTTTGGATAACAAAATATTCAGTCCCCCTGTCTCTGACTCCCACTGAAATGCTCACAGTCATTTCTCAGTGCTTCAGATCTCATACTGTATTCCAAGGCTCCCTGAAGCACCACAGCAAACTCACAGGGCCTCAGGGGATATTTTAAAACTTCAAAGGAAACACATCTCTCAAACACAGCACAAAGTACTAGTTCAAGTTAGTTCACAGTTTCAACGGTAGACTGCACTGCTCTCCTTCATTGATGTCATACTTTTGCAAAGCTGGGTTTTTGGTGTTTGTTGCAATAAAAAGTAATCACTGCAAAAATCAACATGGAACAGGACATGAGTGTGCTGACGACCAAAGAGATTCCAAGGTTTAGAAGTTGTGTAGTGCCCAACAGACACACACATCCCATTAGAACGTAACTGTGGTTATTTCAGAATGAAATTAAATATTAGGGTTTTTCCCTAATATTTAGGGAATATAATTTAGGAAAAATAAATGTCTTAGGTTTTCAACTTTCCTAAGTTGATAGGACACAAATATTTATTAAGTCGTTTGGGCAAGGCCACTGAATAAGTAAAACTATTTGGTATTTCTTTTAGCCTAGGATGGCCATACAAATGTGTTGAGACACTAAGGGTGACAAGAACCAAGAAGTTTGGGAGTCTCTGTCTCAGTTATTATCATAACTGACATCAGCAGCAGGTGGCACAGTTGATCACTCCCTCCTCCTCTTCATGATTCCTTCACTCAGCTTCTGGGACACACACTTTCTTCATTTTCCTTCTATCTTACTGGTCCCAGCCTTTAATCTCCTAGCAGTTTTCTACTTCTTCTCCTTAAACTCTTACAATTAGGGTACCCCAGGACTCATGCCTTGGCCTTCTTCTTTTCTCAATCCATAATCTCTCATCCAGTCTTATGGCTTTAAAGACCATGTATGTACGAACAACTTACAAATTTATATCTCCAGAACAGACTTCTTCCTTAAGTCTGAACTCAAATCCAACTACCTTCACCACATTTGCACCTGGATGTGGAATAGTCACTTCGAACTTACCAATCCCCCAAAATACCTCTTTTCTTCCCATTCCCTGCTCCACCAAAAAACAAACAAACAAACAACAACAAAAGACTTTTATTTCAGTACAGGCAACATACTTCTTGATGATAAGGCTATGAAACTTGGGACCATCCTTGACTCCTCCCTTTCTTTTAAATGCTACCAATCCAACTTTTGTCTGCTCTACTTTCAAAATATATCCAGAATTTAGTCACTCAGAACTCTGAAATAGCCTCCTAACAGTCTAACGCTTTCTGCTTTACCGTATGCATTCTCAACAAAGCAGCCAGAACGATCTTTTTAAAATGTTAAGTCAGATATCATCATACTCTATTTAAAATTCCCAATGACATTACAGTTGACTTAGAGTCAAAGTCAAAGTCCTTGGCCTACATAGAGCTTTGATCTGAACATCTACTCCAGCCCTAATCTCTGAGTTCATCTACCATCATTATTCTCACTCCACTCAAGCCACACTGGCCTACCTGATGATCCCTGAACACGACCTTGCCTTAAACCCTTGTACCACTTGTTCTCTGCTTGGAATGCTCTTCACTCACATAAGCACTTGCTATCTCACCCTCTCTTTCAAATCACTTTTACTGGACCATCCTATAAAATACTGCAATCTCTACCCTATCTCAACCCACAAACCCAATCCCTCTTGCTCAAGTCTACTTTATTTTATTCCATGTCATTTCTTATATTCTAACATTCTATATAATTTACTTTTATAACATAGTGACTATATACTGTCTTCAAGCCCTGGAGGCTTGCAGATCACTATTTTGTTCACTCGAGGTGCACAGAAGAATTCCTGGAATGTTAACGAGTCACTAATTATATGTTGAATGAATGAATGAATGAATGAATGAATATGCATGTGAACTTGGGAATCATCTCATCCATTTTCAAGGCTTAGCCACTATGTACATTCTCCAATGATTCCCAAATTTTAACTCCAACCCATAACTCATATATATTCATCTGCTTACTAGAAATTTTCCCTTAGTTGTTCCAAAAGAACTTCAGATTGATTCAAATGTTTCAGAAAGGAACCTCACACTTAAACTTACTACATTGCCTTATGCATTAGTTATCTTAGCCTGCCATAACAAAATACCACACATTGGGTGCCTTGAATAACAGATATAGCTCTGGAGGCTGCAACATCAAGGTGCCACTAGGGTTGGTTTCCAGAGAGACCTCTCTTACTGGCTTGCAGACTACCAACTTCTCCCTGTGTCCTCACATGGTTTCAGAGAGTGGGGGAGTGTGGGGGCGCGTATCTCTTCCTCTTCTTAAGGATACTAGTTGTATTGGATTAGGACTCTACCCTTATGGCCTCATTTAACCTTAATTACCTCTTTAAAGGCCAAATTTAGAAATACGATCATATTGGGGTTATGGCTTTAAAGTATGGATTTGGGGGTGGGAGGGATACACAATTCAGTCCATAACACTCTGCATTCCCTATTTTCATGAATGAAAGATTAAGAATGCCATTAGCCAAGCCAGAAACCTGACACTTATCCTGGACTTTTTTTTTTCATCCTCATTAGCTACATCTAATGAGGTACCAAATCCAGTCAGTTCTACCATCTAAATACCTTTTCTTTCTATCCCTCTATCTTTGCCCTTTGACAGATGTTTATTTTTCTCTCGGGCTCCTAATCTACCCTCCAACCAACCATCATCCTGACACCTTCCTCCATCCCTGCACACTACTGACAGATGATCTTCCTAAAATGCACCTCTGATCTTAAGACCCCCTAAGTTAAAATCACACAATAGCATCTCACTTCCTAAGGATAAAGCTTCAGCTCAGCAGTATCACCTACAAAGTCTTTCTTGTTGTCTTCTTTACCTTTACCCTTCCCTCTCAGCACCCCCTCCCTCTTCTCACTTTATACTTCAATCACATCAAATTGCTCACAGTTTCCCAAACACAGTGTGATTTGTCTGTCTTTAGCCAGAGCTGCTCATACCACCTTACCAGTGTTAGATTTCCTTGCCCCTCTACAAAACCCTGTTCATCATCCCATTATCAGCCCATTCTGTATAAAGGTGTTTGTTCTTTATACAAGGCAACATTTACTTCCTCTGTTAGAGATATTAACTATTGTAATTGCCTGTTTGCATACCTACCACCTGTTGACTTCATCCATAAGTGCCTTGAGGAGACTTACTTGTTACTAGATCTTTGTATTGTTCCCGAGCCTAGCAAAGATTTGTAATCTCAACGCAAGTTTATACAATGAATGAATTAATGAATTAAGTCAGTGGAGTTCACTCTGAAATTTTTCTCCTCTGACAATTATTCTTCCAACAAATCTACAAGTCCTTTATTCTCCTGCTTTATTAAGAATAAGAAAATGGTGCTGGGAAAACTGGAAAGCCACCTGCAAAAGAATAAAACTAGACTGTTGTCTATCACCACACACCAAAATTAACTCAAAAATGGATTAAGGACCTGAATATAAGACCTAAAACAATAAAATGCATAGAAGAAAACATAGGAAAGAAACTCAAGGACCTTGGACTTAAAGAGGATTTTATGAATTTGACCTCAAAGGCAAAGGAAGTAAAAGCAAAAATAAATGAATGGGACTACATCAAACTAAAAAGCTTCTGCTCAGCAAAAGAAACCATCAACAAGGCAAAGAGACAACCATCTAAACAGGAAAATTTATTTGCAAGCAACACCTCCAATAAGGGCCCAATATCCAAAATATACAAAGAACTCATACAACTCAATAACAACCAAAAAAACACAAATGATCCAATCAAAAGATGGGCAGAGGACCTGAAGAGACACTTTTCCATAGAGGACATATAAATGGCCAACAAATATATGAAAAGATGCTCAACATCGCTAGCTATTAGGGAAATGTGAATCAAAACCATAATGAGATACCACCTCACACCTGTTAGAATAGCTATAATTAATAGAACAAGTAATAACAAATGTTGGAGAGGATGCGGAGAAAAAGGAACCCTCATACACTACTGGTGGGACTGCAAACTGGTACAGCCACTATGGAAAACAGTATAGAGGTTCCTCAAAAGACTAAGAATTGATCTACCATATGATCTAGTAATCCCTCTACTGGGTGTTCACCCCAAAGATTTGAAAACCCATATCCAAAAAGATACTTGCATACTGATGTTCATAGCAGCATTATTCGTGGTGGCCAGGATGCAGAAGCAACCAAAGTGTCCTACGATAGATTGGCTAAAGAAGCTGTGGTACATATATACAATGGACTATTACTCAGCCATAAGAAGAGATGAAATACTGCCATTTGCGACAACATGGATGGACCTCAAGGTAATCATGCTGAGCGAAATAAGCCAGACAGAAAAAGTTGAAAATCACATGATATCACTTATATGTGGGATATAAACTTAAAAGCAACAAATGAACAGGACAAACAAACAGAGACTCATGGACATGGACTATGGACTAGTGGTTACCAGAGGGTAGGGGGTGGCGAAGAAGGGGGAGGTAGACAGTTAAAAGGGGTCAAATATAGGGGGTAGGGAGAGGGGTGAAGTGGGTAAAGGGGATCAAATATATGGTAGCTGACGGAAACTGAACTTTGGGTGGTAAACGCACAACAGAATATACAGATGTCGAATTATAATGTATACCTGAAAATTATGTAATTGTATTAACCAATGTTACCCCAATAAACTTAATTTTTAAATATTTTAAAAAGTAAGAGAATGTTGAATAAAAACATTGGATATTCCCCCCTCCATTCACATGCACCCCACATATACCTCCTTTGCTTGGCTCTAAGGAGGCTATAAGCAAAAAAGAGATGAACTTCCAGCCTGGGAAGTAATATCTTAATGGAAGAGGGACCAGGGAGGAAGAAGTTGGCTCTTCTCTGGACAGGAGCTCCACGTTATGAAAAGATCTGAGTCCTAGGGTGAGATAGAGGCTGGTCCTGTTGGCGTGTTTCACACATCCCGTGAGGAAGATGCTTGGAGACCCAACACTGCTCCTCCGTTCAGCTCAGAACCAGACACCTGGGTAGCAGTATGATTGGCAGGGACGAACCTAAACATTGTCTTTTTTTAGTGGCATCTATTTCAAGAGGAGGGAAGCCTAGATATCTGAAAACTTTGTACCCTGGGTGACTCCATGCTTTTTCATTTTTATTTTCTTCTCTTTGTCTTTGTACTCAGTGAATGGGTCACTTCATTTTTCAGATTCATGTGTTAAGTACTGCTCAATTCTATTAAACCATGCAAATACCTAAAGTTAGATCTGGCCTCAATGCACATCATAATTCACATAAAAATCTATCCAAGTTAATTACCAAAAAAAAGCAAGAAGAAGTAAGTAACACTGAATATAGTTTCCAGGGATTTTCAGTCTTTGTTTTTTTATTTCTTCTTCATATAATAACCTCATAGGGCTGTTGAAGAACCACCTAAAAATATCTAAACCCTATATTTTCCCAAGACTCAGCTCAGTGAGTTTTCAAATGATCATATCTACCAATGAAAACACAAGTAACTAGTAATGTGAAAGACAGTCTTAAAAAATTATATATGTTGACACTCCCAGGTTAAAATGAATGCATTTCTGAGCATACACTGGCTTAATATTTTAAAATCAATTTTACAATGTCCTAAGCATATATTGTTAAACACGCACCACTGATTTTGAACTTAATATACTACATTAAAGCTTTTTAAAAATGTAAGTTTTAGAGTGTTTATTCAATCAAAAATTATGTGCATCACTGAACATTTACTTAAAGTTTTAAAGTTGTAAGGATAAAAATGCCCAACCTGTAAGAATTCTAAAAAGTCATAAAGATGTAAGAAACATTTCAGAAGAGATCAAATAGACGATTACCAGACTAAAAGAAACACTAAAACAATTAAGAGAGAATACAAATAGAAAGAGACAAATAATTACAAATGAGAACACAGAAGTACTATATGTAACACAAATACAATAAAGTATCAGAGTGAAATAAACAAATCTCATAACACATGTAAACACAAAACACAGGAAATGTGTTAGAGCTGCGAGTACTGCAATGAATGGTCACACATTGCTATTGCCCTAATCAGAACATTTCAAATGTGTTTTTCATATTAGGAGAAAAATTATTCTCATTTATTAATTTTTTCATTGTGTTAAGTCACAAAAACAGACTTTGACCAATACTTTTTTACTAGTCAGGGTAGACTTATAAAAACAAAACAAAGGAAGATAAAAAAAAACCACCACCAAATCTCTGTGGCTTAAGAAATAAAAGTTTCTCTTTCACATATCACAGTCCAATGTAAATCACACATACATCCTAGTGTTTGATACATAATAGGCAATGACTATGTTAAAAAGACTGAATGAATAAATAGAGGGAAATGAGAAGGGGAAAGGAGCTGAATTTATCTGTCATTATAGGAAAAGGCCTCTGTTAGTCAGCTTGGGATGCTGTAATAAATTACCATAGACTGGGTGGCTTAAACAACAAACATTTATTTCCCACAGTTCTAGATGCTGAGAAGCCCCAAATCAAGGTTCCCGTAGATTCGGTGTCTGTTAAGAACCATTTGCAGACAGCCACCTTCTTACTGTATCCTCTTCACATGGCAGAGTGAGAGAGAGAACTCTAGTCTCTTTCTCTTCTTATAGGGACACTAATCCCATCATGGGATCCCTACCCTTGTGACCCCATCTAAACCAAATTACTTCCCAAAGGCCTCACCTCCAAATACCATCACATTTGGGGATTAGGGCTTCAACATAAGAATTTGGGGGTGATACAAACATTCAGTCTATATCAAGTTCCTTTTGAGGTACTCACATAGTCTCCACCTCACAGCTCCTTTAGGGTCTTCCTCAGCTCTTCTGGTGGTGATCACATCTATGACTGAGTGAGAAGAGGGGTATAAAAGCTAGTTAGTTCAGTCTAACACAGGACGCTGATGGGAAATTCTTGCCCCAAATCTCACGGCCAGGTTGACCAAGACTTTGACAGGCCTACATCACAATTCGAGCTCATGTTCTGCCCAGTTTTGCTTTTCCCCCCTACCTTCCACAAGTGTTGCTACCTAATAAGCATTTTGTATCTCAGATTCCATCTTACTGTAAGCCCATCTGCAATAGTTGAATAAGAGACAAGTGCAAGTAGAAATGAGAGACCTACCCCGTCGCAGAAGACAACGTGCTTTAGATAGACATTTGATCTCCTTAGAAGGAATGCCATATTCCTACTTCTTTTTCTGGTCTGAAAGATTATCTCCTTATGGTTTCATGGTACACAAAGATTTTGCCCATTCACTGAAGGCTGTTAATAGCATCTCCTAGGATTAACCATACTCAGTGTTTTGGATATCATCCCAATTAAATGAACTAAAGCAATTTAATTATTGCATTTGTAACTTTGATTTAAAACTCTTTTGTGCTCTACTATTGTTGCTATAATATTGTTGCTCTGTCTTCTATTGGTACCAAATCCACCCTGCTGTCTAAGCTTAGCCAAGTCAATCACTCTCACTGTTCCATCAGACGAATGAATATTTACCATCGCCGAAGGTGTAGTAGAGAATATCACTGCCCTCTAGTGGAAGTACTGAAGACTATTCTACGATTATCTCCCAAAGAATGGAATTTTCACAGGTGGGCTCACAAAGAAGCTTGAGAAGTAAAAAAAATTAATCCAGAAAACTATCTTCATTTCTGTGTCTTGACATTTAGTTGGCTATATTTATTTAATTTCCATTTTCTTCCATGCTTTCTTATCTTTAGAATAAATTCGGCCACTCTCGATTCTTTAAAACACTGATCCACTAAGACATGGACCTCATCGCCCAACATTTTTAACAACAAAGCTTCCAAACTCCTTTTCAGAAAGGAAAAACAAAAACAAAAACAAAACAAAACAAAACTAGAAATAGCAAAGCATTAAAAAACTGAGTTGTAGATAACTATTTTTACTTTAGTTCTCAAAATGAATTCTCTTTTCTGGGATATGCCAATAGACAAATATTTGAATTGCTGTTGCTTTTTCTCCTCTTTACTGGATAATTCCATTAAAACAGGGACTAGGAATAAATCTTTTATGTACCTGCTTTGTGTAACTGGCTGAGTGCTTATATTTTCTTCATGTGTGGGTGAAATAGCATAAAAAGCCATGCTAGTAATTCAATTTTTAAGAACTTCTGTGAATTTCTTCTGTCTATTCTGCCTTCTTAATGTAAAGGAAAGACTATCAAGCAATCATCCCTTAAAGAGAAGAAACAGTACAAAAATGATCAAATCAGACTACAGACTAAGGAACTAGAAACACTTAGGTTTCAATCCTGACTCTGATTCTTAAATCCCTCTGAGCCTCAATTTCCTCATTTGCAAACTGTAAATAATTATGTTTAAGGAGTTGTGGTGAGGATTAAATGAGATAACTTATGTAGAGCTTAAGCATGGTGCCTGGTACATAATAAATGCTGAGATATTTGTTACTATTATTTCTAATCAACTAAAAAAATAAAGTATTTATTTTTAAAAAGCCAAAAAATTATGTTGGTCTAGGCAAAATTCACTCTATTTGGTGTCCTATTAAGATCTCCTAAATAGGTCATTTTCCAAGGAGATCCCTCAACTACTCCAGTTTCTTTCTTTCTTTTTTTTTTAATCAATGAAGTTTTGTTTTTTAAACTGATGAATTAAAAAAAATTATTTTATTTTATTTTAATTTGTTTTCAATTAAAGTTGACATTCAACGCTCCAGTTCTTTTTTACTTTTGAAACCAGCTGCTGTTGCCAAGTCCCTGGGCACATGCCTGTTCTCACTTCCAACCTCCGCCTCAAGCTTGCCTTCTCAAGAGAGTTCTCTGGCCATCTCCTCGATCTCTTCTCCTTTTCCACATATATACTTGTTTCCAACCCACCATATGCACTCGTGGTCCATCTCCATCTGACTGTAAATTTTTTAAGAGTGAATATAGTATCCATCTATTCATGAATGAATATAGTCTCATAGTAAGTGAAAATGTTTCCTTAAATCTCTCCCTTGTCAATTAGGTGGCAAAAACTCCCGACAGATTCAAATATGAGATTGAAGAGAACTTGGTTTCTTCTCACTCACTGAACCTCCTCATCCCACAAAAGAATGAAGTAATCACATCGAAAAAATCAGAATAAGGGTTTAGTCATCTTGATCAGGTGTATTCCAATCAGAACTCTTGAGAAAGGCAATCTCATCTCTCAAGATTCTGAGACTTTAGCTCACCAGGTTATTATAGCTTGATTTATTCAAGGAAAAAAAAGCATAGATATATCATACCAATTTTATCAAAAGTTTACCTATGTCATGGTTAACTACAATCATTACATATCATATTTCTACACTATATCAGTTTGAAAAGCAATATTTAAATAAATAATTATTAGAAATCAAGTTAAAATAACTAAATATTGAAAGTAATCTATTACAATAATAGTAAAAATAAAACCCTCACAGGTTTCTGAATACTCTGAAATATAACATTTCTGCATTGAAACGTCATAGATCTTTAAATTATTATTATTACTGATGACATAAATCCAGCTTTTTAGTCAAATGAATATTTGTTGATGACATATACTGAAATATTAAAAAGGGGCTTAGTGTATAATTCCTACAACTCTAGCAATAAAAAAGAGAAAAAAATTTTAAAGAAAAAATAACAAGCAAAATTGTTCATGATCTTACTTCTCCTAGAACAAAACACAGCTTTCTTTGTCCCTATTCTTTAGCCCAATTAATACAGCAAATAAAATAATCTTCCTGAAATGACCTTAGTAGACCTAAAGATTTTTGTTTTTCTTAAAAGAATGCAAAATAGTGCAAAACACACTTGATTTTGAAAAGCCATAAGAGAATAAAGCCACCATTTCTTGAGTATTTTGTATATGTCAAGTATTACGCTAAGAATTTTTTTATAAATATTATTTGATTTAATCCTCAGAACAGGATTACTATTGCTATGTATTCATTTTACTATCTCAAGTAAGATAATAACTCCTGAAGTCACATCAAAAGTTTTGTAGCTGGACTCAAGTCTATCTGATTTTAAATCTGTGTTTTAGTTACTGGTGTAGAGCTTTCTAAAGTTCAAGCTGTGTGCTAAACAATCTACAAACTGTACCCATAACCAGTGATGCAGCATTATTGTCCATTCCATTTCTCCTTTCTAACGGCCCTGAGTTACTCATTTTCAAACAACAAAGTGTATATTTCTTGTCATTTTGGTTTAGGGATTTTAGAAAGAAAAATTCACAATCCTAGGAAGTAAAAAAAAAAAAAACTAAACTAAATCTCAGTACAAAATTATTTTTGAAGCTTCCACTTAAGATCACTTTTTAAAAAAACAATATTCAATATGCAGATAAAGACAGAAATTGAAATATAGACTTCTCATATCCCTACCTCCCACCTAAAGTTGCCAAATTTCAAAAACAAAAATACAGAACATCAGTTACATTTAAATTTCAGGTAGAGAATAATATAGTGTATGTTCCACACATACTTATACACATACATACTAATACTGAAAAAAATCATTCATTTATCTGAAACTCAAATTTAACTGGGAACCCTATATTTTATCTGGCAAACCTACTTCTACTCTACTCCCAGCCTCACCACCAAATTGCTCAGTAGAACTCTCCACATGTCATTAGGGTCTCATTTGGTAATGAGTCTCACCTAATGACCCTTTTTCATTTCCCCATCAGTGATAAAAGGGATGTTTTGAGGAATATTTAAAAATTTGATTACAGTCTATTAGTTGACTCGTACAGCAGAACCAATGCACAGAGAGGAGTGGGAATCCTGACTTTACTGGTAAACTCTAGTTAGGAGAAAAACTATTTTTGTGATACTGAATTTGAAATTACACATTCTACTACTAACATTTTATTGTAAAGGTAATAAAGCCAATGCTAATCAAAAAATAAAGAAAAAAAAAAGGCTTGATGAGTTGTCCAAGCTACTCATAATTTTAAAAGCAGTCTTTTAAACATTGATATCAATAGAAGTTTCTAAAAAATTTAGTTGCAATGTTGCTCAACACTGAAAAACACCATTTTATCTTGCAGTAGTGAAATAGTCATCCTGTATTTTATCTGGCTTTGTTGAATGACAACACACAAATATTCATCAAATCTCAATTTTTAAAAAGTGACTAAAATTGACCTGAGTTGTTTATTGAAAGAAAAGCAATTTCGGTTTTGGAAGATAACATCAATATAAATTTAGATTCCTCTTTTAGTGGCAAACAATTCTCAAAGGAATCAAATTTTCTAAGTAAATGTCAAGTGTGCTCTCTAAAGCACTATTAATCAAATTACATAATTAAATATATTCTGTGCTTTGACATATTAGGTTTGGGACCATTTTACAAACTGAAGCTTTCCTCCTCTAGAATATGAATGAGTTAATCAGCGTAAGTGCCAAGTAACAAGACCATTTTGATATAGTTTAAAGTAAGTGTTCTCATTGTTTCAAAGGAGCACCAGCAACATATCACTTTCCATGCTTATATATGGGTCCATGCTGCTCAGTGGACTAGGAACAGGGGAGGATCTCAGTGAGGCTTCCATCAACAAATAGGCTAGGATGTTAACTACAGCAGGTATCCTAGTCAGGTTAGGCTGCTATAACAAAATACCATAGGCTGGGTGGCTTAAACAACAAACATTTATTTCTCACAGTTTGGGAGGCTGGAAGTGTGAGATCAGAGTTCCAGAATGGTCGAGTTCTTGGTAAAGTCTCACTTCCTGGTTTACAAATGGTCATCTTCTTGCTGTGCTCACGTGGCATAGAGAGATCTAGCTAGCTTTCTGGATTCTTCTTGTAAGAGCTCTAATCCCTTCATGGGGGCTTGACTCTCATGACCTAATTACATCCCAAAGTATCCATCTTCAAGTTGAGGATTACGGTCGTAACATATGAATTTGTGTGGGACGGGTGGAGGGGGAGGGAGACACACATACGTGCAATCCAAAATAGCAAATGTTATGAACTCTATAATTTAAAATACTTAAGCATAGACAACACGATACTCTTCAAGTGACACTGTAGGAGTAGTTTGTTGCCCTAATGAATAAGGCACACTCCAGGCCTTATCAGCCAGCATTTAATCAGAAATATCTATGCTCCAAAGGTTGCTACTACTAGCCTTTCTGCTATCATTATCTCAGATCAATACCAAAGGCTTGGTAAACCAACATAATGAATGCTAAAAAAAATTTGGTAAAAATGTGTGGGCTGTTAATCAGATAACAGATATTCAAAATAGAATTCTCAGTGATGAAATCAAAATATATAAGGTGGCTAAAAATAATTTACATTTATTTTAATCCTCAAATGAGAGAATCTAGTGAGCTCTTCACTTTTTAGAAAGGCTTTCAAAGATTGATTCTGTAACAAAACTGGGTACAACCACTTAAGAGTCTTGTTGTTTGATGCTGATTATAAATCTAACTGACTTCTGTCTTTAAACTATTGTCACATTTGCCTTGAGTAAGTATCTTGTGCTAGGTCTTGTCGGAACACACAAAATGACAGAGAGCTAGGAATTCACTAAGTGTACAGAATGGACTGTATGAATTATTTTATTTTGGCTTATTAATAAATGTTTGTTTAATGGATGACTGTATGCATGACAGCACTGGGTCTGAGTTTTTTGCTTTCTTTATAGCTCGATAGGAAGGTTGGGAGGTGAAGGGTATAGTTAACCCTGACCACCTCTAATTATTGTTAGCTATTGTTGTTACCAAAGAGATCTCATAGTTATACTTGACCAAATTGCTTAGGGCAAGTCATAGCATCAGATATTACTGGGATAGGACCTAGGCACTAGAATTTCTGGGATACAGAGAGATCTTATTCCAAACTACCAGCTTCCTTCTTTTCTCAGAAGGTTTGATTGTCCTTGGACTGTAACCAAAATATCCCCTAGTCACTAGCCACTGCTGGACTTTGCAAATAAAAAAAAATAAAAAAAAAAACAAGGAGTAAAAACCCCATAAAGCTTTAAAGTCAGTGTGAATTCAATGTGCCTTAAGGCAAACATACAGAGTAAGACAACACAGTGAGAGTATGTGAAAGGTTTGCATGAAAAGAACCAATACTTGCCCTTTCTATAATCTTCTGTTCAATGTTGTATAGGGTTTTGTCTTCTTTCTTGTTTATTTAGAGCTTGTAAACTGTTAACATTCCATATTTTACATTTCTTTATTTTAAAAAAGAAGCAACTGAAAGGGAAGAGAATGGAAAAAAAATAAAATAAAAGCTCTCAGTTAACCAACATGAGCAATAAAAGCTTACTTAGATGTAAAGTTGTAAAGAGCAAGGTGATTATGAGAAAATCTTGTGTTTTCCAGTATTCATCCCTAAAACATCATTTCATCCTTTAGAGTATCCCCACTTCCTGCAGGGAAAGAGGAATTATACTCCTATCTGTTCCCTTCAACTCTGTTCTTAAATGGATAAAATTTGGTAAAGCAAAAATATCAAAGCAACTTAGGAAAGGAATAAAGGTCTCCATAGCGACACTGTAGTCCCACCCAGGCAGAAAGGATGGAAGGTGTGACCTTGTCTTACTAACAGAGGACAAGATGTGGTGCTGAACTCCTCTAGTGCCATCCTTCTTTTCTCTCAGTGGGAGTTGGGGGAGGTGAGAGAAGAGCGTATCATAGTACAACTATTTTATTCATTACTGTCACCCTCTTCCCCGATCTAGAGATGATCACTTATCACTTATCTACTACATTTATAATTTTCCTGCTCCAAACAAGCTGAAGTACAAATTAGCACACCCAGTTAACCCCGAGACATGTCATTCCTAAATTAAGAGTCTTTCAATAATTTCTCAAGAATCTGTATAGTCTTAAGAATAAAAATTTAATTCCTTAATTCAGCACTCAAGGCCCTTCACAATCTGGGCCAGCCGTGCCAAGCATTTATGAATACCTAAAAATGACATTGATATACACTTCTTGCCATCATCATGGTTTTGTCTCCTCTGCTTGGAATGACTTACATAGATAGATAGATAGATAGATAGAGAGATAGATAGATAGATAGATAGATAGATATAGATACAGATATGATATAGATACAGATATATAGATATATAGACATATAGAAATAGATGGATATAGGTGATATAGATGATATATAGATATACAGATATCTCTATAGCTATAGATATAGCCTTTGTTATATATTTATAATATCTAAGTGATTCCAAATAATGGAATTTTGATTCTTAGGTCATGGGCATTTGTACTATGAATCCATATTTGTGGATAACGTGTAATAACTACAGAGGTCTCACAATTCCTAGAATGTTGTTGAGCTCTTCTAATTATTCCAAGATATCCTTCCAGCATCAGGACATGCTTCCAGGCTGTGTTATTGCCCTGACAGGTCTGCCTGTCCAAGCAGCAGTTTATTTCCAAATTGTTGTGTGAGGACAGAATGATGCAGGAGAAAGAGAGAGAAAGAAAAATAATTGGGCCAAGCACTCAGTCAGGAATCAAATTTATATCAAGGTGTTTCAGGTAATGGTCAAATTAGCTGAAAGTTACCTCAAACTTTCTTAACCATTTTTTTAATTTTTTTTATGCCTATGGCACTTGGTCTTCGTAGGTGGTCTCCCATCCAAGTACTAACCAGGCTCGCCCCTGCTTAGTTACTGAGATCAGACATCGAGCTTATTCAGGGTGGCACGGCGATAGACCATGAACCATGGCTCCACTGGGTCGTGAACCCAGGACCTTCTGCATGTAAAGCAGACATGCTAACGTGCTAACCACTACACTATGGAACCACGTCCTTCTTAACCATATTTAATTTTTATCTTTTGAAATGTAGTTTCCCCATTTTGTACTTTGAATTATGCAATGTCTTATAAGAGGTATAAAGAAATAGATGTGTGTGTGTGTGCATGCACACTTACATGCTATAAAATATATAAGTCACTACTTCTGAGTATAAATCATAAACTGTCATATATTCAGAGATTTCCAGAACTGGGCCCCTGAGAAACGAGATGTTGATCTATATAAAGCCCTTACTAGGGCCTGACTTCACAGAGCCTTATTCATGAGGGTATTACAGGAGCAGTCTGCTCACGGATGTTAGCAAGGAACAGTGAATGCTTTGAGAGATGGGTTACCCTAGGACTCCACTTGTTTCCATCTTCCTACCTCCCCCCAGCACATGCCCATACACAATCACATTCATAACATACAAATGCGTGTTTGTACGCATCAGATTTCATTCGGGCTCTGAAACTTGCTCTCAAAAACACCTTGCATATTAATGTTAAAGAATATGTCTACGATATTCACCATTTTACCTCAGGTACCTACTACAATATCCACTGCCTAATAAGGATTTATTGAATAAATGAATGAATAAGAGAATACATTAGTTACTGTATCAGAATTCGAATCCTTTGCATTTTATTGTTCCTTTTTATGCTGTGATATTCATGAAGGGTTTATTAATCTTGGGGAGTTATTGGTATTTATAAGCTGCATTGTTTATATAAAAGTAATAAACCTTCATTTAAAAAATTCAAACAAAACAAAAAATACACAGAAGAAAGCTTAAAATAACTTGAAATCTATTGGACTAGGTCTATTGGAGGGCATTTTTTCCAGACATTTCCTAATAAAAATATATAAATATGTAATATGTTTTATATACATATTATAGGTATGTCTGTTTGTGTGTATGTGTGTGTGCATGTATACTATATTAGTGAGCACTTTCCTAGATATCTCTTTAGAGAAAATATGTAAATATATAAAATATGAATTGTATAAATATACAAACATCTATTTGTCTAGATATCATTTAATGGAAATTTATAGATATGTAAATGTAAAAAAAATGCTATTTTATATCAGTGGAGTTCTTCCACTTTAAATATATTTGTATATTTATTTCTTGTTCCAGAGCCAGAAGTCTGAATAGGTGTTTCAGCATGGTCCAGTTCTGGTGACAGCCCTCTTCCATGTTGCCACCCTCTCATTGTATCTTCACATGGCAGAAGCAGCAAGAGAACTCTCTGAGGCCTCTTTAATAAGGGCATTAATCCTATTATGAGGGCTCCACCCTCATGACTTTATCACCTTCCAATGCCCCACCTTCTAATGCCATCACACTGGGGGTTAGGGTTTCAACATTTGAGGAGGCACACAAACATTTAGTGCATAGCATGGCCCTAAAAGACTTACTTGCAAAACAGTTGAGGGGCCTGGGGTTGGTTTTAATTCTCTCTGAGACTCAGTGTCCCCACTATGAAACAGAGCGATAATAGCATCTATCTTATAGGATTTTTGTGAAAACCAAATGAGTTGATAAAAAATTTCTAACATGACACTCACACAGTTTTCACTAAAAAATTATTAGCCTGTATTTTTTATAGGTATTAAAAGTATCACAATAATCTTTCAGATCAGTTCTCATGCAGCAATTTTAATTTTTACAGATTTGAACTCCCAGCTATCAGTACCTGCACAAGAGACTTCAAATCTCATACCTAATACTACAGCTAGAAAATAGAAAGCTTTGGCAATGGTACTAAATAAGAAATATGACAGAATTTTGAAATTAAGATTTTTCAGTTGAAAATGAGAAATACCCAATTTGAACCAGAAGATAGGAAGACACAATTCTTGGTTCATGTGACTGGTAAGTTCTCCATTTTTTGTCTTGCTTCCCTTTTTGTTGTCTTCAATCTCAAGGAGAATGAAAAGATGGCTACCAACAATTCTAGGTTTAGATTATCTTTACATCTAACCATTACAGTAAAAGAGAATTTAATGTAATGATGGTTCCATGACTACTCAAAATGAGGTGTCTAGTGAGCTTGATTTACTTATGTGTTAATTCCTGGAAGGGAGTAGATGAGTGCTTGTTGAGAAAAAAGACAGCCCAACCTAAACCACATAAATGCCATAAGAACTGGGGAGAGGTGGTTCCCCAAAGTGAAACCAGGCAGACAAAAACTACCCATTTCATAAGGTCTACCCAATGCTAATATACTTTAAAACATGGAAAAATGACTGAGGCATTATGAGACAACTTGATGTGTGTGTGTATTATTTTTAATTTAAAAAAATGCAAGAGACCCAACAAAATAGGTAAAAGTTATATGGCACTTGGCCATTTCAGAGACTTAGCTCTAAGAGTTTGTTATAGTAACCCATTTAAGCCTTTCAACAACAAAAGGTAAGTTTCCATATTTCAGATGAGAAAATTGAGGCACAAAGAGATTAAGTGGCAAAGCTGGGTAAATCTAGAAAGACTGGCTTCAGATGCATGCTCTTAAACATTGTGCTATTTATTATTCTTCTTATGAGGTTGATAGGAAAGTCTTAGATGAAATAATTAAAGATGAAATTTAGCTATATCTGAATTAATAGCTCTGCTAGTATCTTCTATTTGCTATTCCATATAGTTATCTTCTAAGAGTCTTCACTCCCACTGACCTGTCCCTTCCTTCAGGCCTAGAACGAACAACATTTTGCTGGCACTAATCTCAAGGTATTTCACTATCCCAGTTGATGTCCCATAGCTTTGTAGAGTCCCTTTATTAAACTCCTCAACACTAAGCTTGATGGTCCCATCTCTTTCTCTCCATTTTTCCATTTGCTGGCTGATACAATGGACAAAATTCTTATTATTATAAGAATAATAATTCAATAATTTACTACTTATTTGACTTTGAAAAGGGATACATTACAGAACTCGAATATAACTTTTCTTTTTTAATGGAAAGAGAAACCATTTTTATATAAAAAGATAGGGAGCCAATTTTAAGAAACTAAAGCATAAGTTTGTCACAAGAAATATTTTACTATCTTGGGATGGACTTCTTGGGGTTAATAAACATATTTTTCAAAATACAGCCCCCCTTTTCATGTGGTTGTTATGTGCAAAAATTAATTTAAATCATATTAATTGTATCATACCCAGACCTCTGACACTAATATTTTATGATTATATAAAGGAATGAACTGAGCTCTTGCTTCTAAATTTTGTGTTTTGGTAAGCCATAAGAATAGACAATTCTAAACAATACTGGGAGATGGCTTAAAGCTGTTGGTCATACACAATTCTCAAAATCTGTATCAGAGAGAGCTACTGTCCACCAAAGATATGTGTTCCCCTTTCAAAGAGTTGATGTTTATTGGAGGAGGTTATTGAAGGCACCTTCTTGGCCAGAGACTACATTATTTTAGCCCTCTTATATCTGGGCGTGGCTGTTTAATTTAATTTTGGTCAGTGAAATACAGACAGAGGTAATGTTTGGCATTAAAAACCTATGATGTTATTCGTCTTTCTACTCACTGAATGTTGACACCCAGAGCAATCTTGAAAGCCATGTGTTCTCACATGCTGGTTGCCTGAATGGCTGTGTGGAGCAGGAGCATCTTCCACTTTCAACTACCATTTGTACTTTACATGAGTGAGAAATAAACTTCTAAGTTAATATGCTAAGTTAATATGTTAAGTCAGTTAGTGTTACCCTTAACTCATACAAGTTCTTTGTAGAAAATAATGGTAGTTACCTGAAAATGAACTACTGTTTCACAGTCTTGCTACCAGGTTGTAAAGAAGGCAAGTCTCAGGCCAAATCCTGCCACATTTATTAAACCAACATTCCTCAGCAAATGGGAACAAAAACAATTCACATAACCTGTTTTATTAGCCTGATAAAGTCCAAGATCTTTGTCCCTTTACATATTCCAACCCCCACTTTTCATGAAAGTTTTATTCAACAACATTCCAGAGCAGGATTTTTTTTTTTCTCTTAGGGGCAGCATCAGGGAACCAGAAATCCTCTACATTACTGGCTGGACACAGGACTGTGCCAGGCTCAAATCTCCTAAAGGTCTAGGTTTTCAGGTTTACTGACCCATAGGAGTTGATAAATATTGGCTGAATTTCTAAATGAAATTTCTGTGAACTGAAATAATACAAGAATGTCCTCCCACCAAGCAAGGAAGAAGTTAGGAGAGTATACATCTATCTTTTCCTAAAATATGACTTCTCTGCATGCTTTCTTCTTAAAGGGGGTAGAGTTAAAAGAATATCAGCCCATCGTCTAACCATATTAAGTGTTCACTAGATACTCAGTGGAAAAATGAAAGGCACCCACCTCTATTTTCTGACAGCACTGTCCTTTGACTTTATTAAAATGAAGCTGCACATTTTACTCACAGCATACTCAAGTGTGCAAAGAATATGATGAGGTTGTGTGGCATTGGTCTTTGGCTTTGAAGTTCTCACTTTCTGTGGTCTGGGGTCTCCACGGCTCCCCTCATCCTCTCAGCACTTCTGCATCCTTTCCACTGGAGTAAAAGGCACGTCCCAATCCCTTGCATGCCATTTGCAGGCCATGAGGAGTGGGAGTACAGCCTCAGGCTCATATATTTAGCCTCTCTTCTCCTCAAATCTGTACTCCCTCACTCCAGTAATGGTGGATGTAGTGCTGAGCCCAAAGCACAAATTCTCTGTCAGGCCTGCAGCCTTCCTCAGGCTATGCCCGGGAAAATATACCATCATTTCTAGTGTTCCTGACTTCCCAGTGCCTTTCTGAAGTTTCTACCACATCAAATTCATTCAAAGTTGGACCTATGAGAGGGACAGATGCTGACATGGAATGTGCCCTCTCACCCTCTTAGTCCACTGCTGGGAAATGGAGCTTTTCTCTCTCACAATGATTTGCTGAGTTTCCTCTGTCCTGTGTTCCTTTCTGAACTCAGGTTTCACCTGAATTCATTTTTGGCACTACTGTCTGAGAAATTTTTGTAAAACTAAAGAGGGCAAAAGATGTCCTTACTGGATGTCCTTTCATTAGAATCCTGAGACTGAACATTTGCTTGTACCCTTGTCTTTGGCTATTTTGCAACTTTATAAATTGAAGAAAACTGAGGTTAATTATTTTTGTCCATAGAATTACATATTAATTTTGACCAATTTGATTATCATCCTATAGAAAAAAATATTCCAAATATTATATTTCATTGTCCTGTAGATTATAAATTTTGCATCTCTTAGCAAATTTCAGCATTCCAGTTATCTATGTCTAGTTTATCCTATGAACCAATAACATCTTACTGTTTATCTAAAAAGTTAGTAAGTCAAATGAGCTAAGTTAACTAAAACCTTTGACATGTATTTTGTATCCATATGAGAATTATTTTACCTATTAAAAATTATATTTTTGAATTATCTCTTACCTTTTGTCATATAAGTCAGCAACCTCAGTGTCGATTTCTTTTTTCCTCAATTCCCCAAGTTCAGTGAGTCACCAAGGCCAAACAAATCTGTATTTATAATACTTTCATATATATTTGTGGTCTCTCCATCATTCATTTTCACTGCTATATTAATTCTAGCTCTCATCTTCTCAATTATGTCTATCTTCCCAATTCCAATCTTTCTGTTAAAAATCTAACTTTCTCACAACCACTGGAGTGATCGATTTCATATGCAAATTAGATTCTACTACTCCGATACCTTTAAACACTTCATTATTTCCCCTTTTGTCCCAACAGTAAGTTCCCTAGTAAGGATCACAAAATTTTCCCTGATCTGCTCTTTCACCTCCCTAGAGAGATTTTTTTCTCTTCTGAGATCAGCAACATTAAATTACTCTCATTTCTCTGGGAACAAACTCCTAAACTTCCCCAGTCTGACTTTTATCTTACTCTGTTTCAAATAACTGTTTTATTTGTCTAGGTTGCCCAGGAGACTGTAAAGTTCAGAAATCAATAATTGGGTATATATTTGTATTTATTTTCTATTGTTGTGTAACAAATTATAACAAATTTAGCAGCTTAAAACAACACATTTTAATCTCACAGTTTGTGTGGGTTAGGCATCCAGCTTGACTTAACTGATCCTCTGCTGAGGGGCTCACAAGGCTGTAATCAAGGCATAAGCTGACTTGACTGGGAAAGGATCTACTTTCAAGCTCCCTTAGGTTGTTAATACAGCTCGCTTCCCTTGTAGAAGTAGGATTCATGAAACTTGCTTCTTCAAAGCCAACAAAAAAGACAGAGTGTCTAGATGGAATCTGTTAGCAAGATGGCGTATCATATAACGTAAGTAACATAATCACTATATTCTACTGGTTTGAAGCAAGTCTTTTAATATGGACTGACTTTTTTCTAGGCTAGCTTTTGGTTGAAGATTATTTGAGGGGAAGAGTGATGAGAGGAGATGGGTCACAAAGTGACTTGGATTTCTGTTTGTTTCCAGACATTTCCTTCAATGCTGTCTCTCATAACCAAGTCTCCTTGACTCTAAGTGAAGCTCCCTTTTCATAAGGTGTATGTGTTAGACAAGTATGTGTGTGTTGCATGTGTATGTGTTATTCTTTAGCAGCTGGCTAGCATTAGTAGATGCACCACCCACCTCTTGTGCTCCAATTTGTCATACCAGTAGTTTAATTTGGGGGGCGGAGGTGGGGATAAAAGGGTCTAGTTTTCATACTTCCTCATTCATCTGCTTCTCAAGCTAGTCTTTGGGACTGCTAAGTGAAGTTCAAAGATATTATCGCAGCCCTCCTGCATTCCAAGACCTGGCTATTTCAAAAGAAGTATATTGCTATATCTCCTGAGATTATGCAAACTACTTTTGGACATTTGCCAAGGTACAATTTCTACCTTGATGTAGCTGTGTTGGGAAGCCCTTCTTCATGGATAATAATTGAGTTCAATTATTAGAGCAGCATAGAGAAGCTTTTACTTTTTTTTTTTTTTGGAACTGAAGTCATCTCAAGCATTTTTTCTGAACACATGTTGCTAAGCTGATTAACTAACAATGGACTTCCTCAGTCTCACAAACCCTTTCAAGATCTGATCACCACCCTTTAGCCATATCTTCCTTTACTCCTCTAAACAGATCCTTGCTCCAAACATACAGATTTTAACTTATATATTCATATTCCACTTCCATTTTTAATAGATATTTGAACATATATAACTACCTGCCGATGCCTGAATGTGTGATGTTATTCCCATTACATTGCTTATGTAATGCTTCTGCTTAGAATGTCTTTCTCCTGCACTTCCGAAATGACCACTTCAAGACTTAGCTCAATTGTCACCATTTCTGAGAATCCCTTTATTACGCTAATGTCTTTAATATAATATTCTCTAATGTAATATTCATACATAATCAGTTTATGTATGTGTCTTCCCTAATAGACAGTGAGTTCCTTGAGGGAGGGAATTTGTCTAGTATGTTTTATATCAGCAGAATCTAGAATAGTGCCTAGCCACAAGACGCTTTTAGTAAAAGTATGTTGAAATATTGTCTTCATTATAAACACTTACAAAAGCAATGTTTCACAATGAAAAGGTTGATTTTTAGAAAAAATTACCAGAGACCTCATTCCAGAATGATATCAGATTATTCAAATTAATAATTCATCAAAAAGTGTTGTCATTCAGTCTGTAATACATAGTTTATTCACAAGGATATTGTGGGACTTTGCCAAATAATTTGATGAAATAAAGATTTATCGGAGTCATTCCCTTCTATATTACCTGATTAACCCTATCAGCAAGGAAATTAAGTTAATTTGGAATTCTTTCCCACATTGCACCCATAATGAGCCCATGTAAGAGTTGTCACATGATAGCTTCCTCTGCCTAGAATCACTTTCTACCATCTTCTGGTATTAGCTACCGTTTTCTTTGGTTAAAACTTCTCTTCCCGGCCCCAAATATGTTGTGTTGGCGGAGACAGCCAACCTGCCCCCTAATACCACCTTGTGATATGGTTAATCCAGGTCACTACACAGAGCAATCCTAATACCCAATCATAATACTCAGCTGGATTAGTTACCAGTCTTCCCCAGGAACGGGCTGGGATGAAGCTGTCCTTCTGGATCATGACCCTGACCATATGGAGAAGCCCACAAACAGAAAGAAAATGAAATGAGAGCAATAATGAAAGTAACATTTCAGTTCTCACTTCACATTGCTGATATCCAGGTCACTACCTAGTTCCTGCAAGATTTTGTTTCTTTCTCTGAGCCAGCCTCGTGTTGCTCCCCTCCCCGCAATAAACATCTATGTTTTGCCTAGGCTGGTACATGTTGGATTTCTGTCACTAGCAATTAAATATTTCCCTGAAGGGATTTACTAAGAAAGCAGCAGTGGAATCATTTTCTCAGATTTATTTTCTGCAGTCTGACAATGTACTGCTCTTCTCTATTTCAACTGTATGGAAATAGTCCATCTCTGATTCACATTTTATAGTTTGAGGAATATAGACCAAGTTCAAAATACGTGAAGTGACTTTGAAAATAAGTAGATGTACTCCCATGAAATGAAAGTTCTTCATATATAAGCCAAAAAAGAAATGTTGGGAATAAAGATTGATACTACAAATGGTATCTTAATCTTATAAAGTTATTATTATAATCAATAACAATTGATTTCTTGAACAATGAGTTTCTGCTCAGATATTTAAAATGTAATTGGGTTAATTCAAACTTTTCAGAAATGTATGAGTATATTAAATAAGCTAGGAAGAACACCCATGAATTATTATATAAAAACAAGAAAAGACAAGAACATATACTTCACAGGTAAAATGATATTTTACAGATTCTAAACTCTCTGGCCATGATCATATAGCCAGAAGTAAAGCAAAAGCAGATATACCATAATAACATACTTGTTTAAGCCATAATACATTTTTGTGGGAAAAGAAATATTTCAGACAAAAAAAACTGCAATGTATCTAAATGTTTACAGGGTACATAAAAATTTAATCTTGAAAAATTTATAAAAAAATATTTTAAATAGGTAGGAAAATTGAATATCCTATTTCAAATGTATTAATATTTATAATCTACCTATTGTATAGTTTTTTCCATTATTGGTGACAAAGTTCTCTCAAGATTTACAAACATAGTCCTGTTAAAATATGTTCAGCAGCATATAAATATGTTAAACAGAAAGAGAAGTACATCCTTCCATTAAATAAAAAAATTTGAAGATAAAACAGAAACAACTCTATTGGAAAGAAAGGTCAAACTGTATTTCTGTGAAGGTATTAAAAATATTTCTTAGCACTAAAGGGATGCATAGCACTAAAAATTAATTACATAATTAATTAATAACATTGTAATATAGAAATATAGGTAGCTACAAGTTTGAAAATACAAGTTGAAAGGTAACATTAACTGTTGTCTTTGTTAGTAGACTAAAGCCAATTTCAGTTTAAGAACATTACCCCCCAAAATGATCTTATCTCATTTTTTTCATTATAATATGAAAAAGAACTTAAAGAATCAGGAACCTACTTAAAATTGATTTAAATGCTAGACAAATGGGTTACAATTTGACCAAGTCTCAAACTATTACAATATGCAAATCATCTGAAGAAATTTTCTGAAAGTTACCAGTGCTTTACATTGCACTCCATGTCTTTTTTCACAAAAGCAGACACCCTGCTGTTCAAAAATTTTAAGATGCTTTTGATAGACAAAGATATGTCTAAAAACAACAAAAGTGAGAATTAGTATACAAAGAGTTAAACGTAGATTTATATTTAGCTACATTTTTGTTTATTCATTCACAACAGTCTAATAAGTAGAGCAAAACACAAAATAGTCTATACATCAATTATGCAGGGTTAAATATTGAAAGGACTCACAAGAGTCCTGAAGGGGTTCAGAAGTCTTATCTAACATGTGCCACTTCAGCATGTGAATTATTGTGAGCTGAAGGCAATCAAGACCATGTAAGATCACAAGAAATTTTTATCTCTCCTTTCAAGTATTTAAATAGGGTCCTCACCCATAATAAGAGTTATCACCAGAAATAACTTTTTATGACCTATATATAGGGCAGGGAAAACTTCTAATTACTGAACATCTGGTCTTCCCATCATCCTATGAATGACCTTTCCCCCACTCTGAAGCCCCAAGGTGCCTTACCTCATGCTTAGCTCAGAATGTCATCTATATCTCATTTTACCTTTCCGTCATGGAGCACTCATGTATGTGGGGTCTCTGACGCTTTCATTTAAGTGGGGTTCCCATACCTATGTATGTAATTAAATCTGGTTATTGTCTCTTGTTAATTTGTGTCATTTCTATTTAATTATTAGACCAGTCAAAAGTTCCGGAAGGAGAGAGGAACATTTCTTCTTCCCCTATACTTCACAAAGTGTATTCATGTAAGGCGTCAATAAAAGTAAAGGATACAGTACAGCAGGGAAACAATGCTCAAGCAGTCATCCAGGGTCCAGAGACATGCAGGTGCAGCCCTCCAGGGTACCTGTCTCAGTAACATAAGATATATCTTGATTTCACAGGGGCTTAGGCACAAGTTTACAATGGGATCTTTTATATCCTGCTGATCACATAGCCACGCCTAGCTGTGCAAGATCACACTAAGTGTAAACAATTAATCCATACATCCCTCAACAGTGTAGATAAGCCAGCCCTAGTGCCTTGAGGGTTGTTTTGAACATTAAACAGCACATTATAAATCACTGACTAATAAATCTCATTCTTATCTTACCTAAGTATCAGTACCAGACTCAGACATTCCCGGAGATAAGCATAGAACTGTCTTGGTCCAGCTATAAACTCAGCCAATATTACACAACATGCATAGAATATTATCACAGTAGTCAGGACTACCCTCTTTTGAGTTTAGTTAATATCAGTATCTTCATTTGTACCTCTTATGACAGAGGCTTGAATTTCTCACAAAGTGTGAAATTTCCAACTTTTTACAGTTGGCCCTCTGTTTGATTTTAAAAATTCAATATTGGGAAATGGTGACTGCATCTGCCAGCTTTCCGACTCTTTTTAATAAAGTTTCCATTCCTTTAAAAAAATAATAATTCCATATAAGCATATAATAAAGTCACATAAACACAACAAACAAGCAAATAAATCCTATTTGGGAAAAATCCAAGTCTCAACAACTGATACAGAAAGTTCAAGAGTTATACAAACATCCCAATCCACAAAAAGAAAGCTTTATAAATTTAAAATAAAATTGTAACTTTTGGAATAAGCGTTAACATCACCAAATCATTACTTATACAATTTCTTCCTACACTAACAATTTTTTCCAAAATTTGATTTTCATCATTTATTTCTAATCAGTATATGAAACACACTTCAAAAGATAAAATGGAAATGATAAATTTCATTAAAATTTTTAGTTATGAATAACCTAAATTTTTTCATACTTTCTTCCTTTACTAAATTAATATACATGTCTTGGCCTTTAAAAAATGAAAATAAAGCAAATAAGGAACATGATTGAATAATAAGCATGGTGCTGGACATATAAAGATTAACTACATACTAATGACTTCTTCTACCATATGGTGTTACTGCAAATAAATCAAAATTAGCCATTGACCATTCGCAGACTTGAGTATTCAATGTTACCAGACATGCCCTAGAAATAGATCTTCCTACACCTGCCCTAGAATAAGATCAGTGCCCAAAGTTATCCATGGGAGAGGTTCAAGATGAAACAAATAATTCTGTGTGTTCAGTACTACCAATTCTAGCCATCACATTTGTAGACAGATGAGATCACATTTAACACAAAGAGAACTTAGACGAGTAATCACAAAAAGGCACTAGAAAGCTGGGTATATGCACAAGAGACAAAAGGTTGTCTGACTCAGTGGTTGCAAGTCTGGCTAAACATTAAAAAAAAAAAAGAATGCACAACCCTAGAGAGTTTTTTAAAAATGCTGATGTCAGGTCACTGCTTCTAGCTGCACAGGCATGCACTGCACAACTCCAAGGGGCGCCATGTACATAATTTTGATGTGAATGGAGTCCCATGGAGTTGTTCGAGAGCATTCCTACTGGGCCCCACTGGTAAATTTCTGGGAATGGTGTGGGGCTTTTGCACTTTTAAAAAGATGATTTAATACACAGCCAGAATTGAAAGCTACTGGTCAAAACCATTTTTTTCCATGACCTAATTATATGCCTTTGAGACTCATGTTGAGATTGTTATTACTTTCAATATATGCATGCTGAGCAACTTCTTTCTTCTCCATTAATAACCTTAGACATTTAAAAAAATATGTCTAACAATCATCTTCTCCCTGTAATGCAAGAACATTTGCTTTTGCTTCTTTCACTTACCTTATTCCATCACCCCCAAAGTATGAAGAAGCTAACTGAACCACTTTCCTTTATGTAATTATATAATTTAAATTATTAATAATATTAGTTCTAATTATTATGTGATTTTTACATAGAGATGGTAGATATTTTTCTAGATACTCTGCACATTCCAACAATTCTATTTAGGAAATAAACACAATTGGTAACAAGAAAATTATCTTCTAAGCATTATATGATCCAGATATTTTTAGACCATTGTATCCTGCTGTTAAAAAAGAGAGGGAGGGAGAGACGGAGGGAGGGAGAGGAGTAAGGAGAGAGGGAGGAGGGAGGGAGGGAGGGAGGGTGGGGAGGTGAGGAGGAGAGAGGGGAGGAGGAGGGAGGGAAGAAGGAAGAAGGAAGGAAGGAAGGAAGGAAGGAAGAAGGAAGGAAGGAAGGAAGGAAGGAAGGAAGGAAGGAAGGAAAGGCTATAAAAGTGGCCAAATCAGTTGTTAGCAGGTGATCTGGGTGTCTGTTTGGTCAGCCTCACAACCCTTCTTTGGAGACTTGATCTGCCCCTACACCACATGTGGCTCATCCCAGAACCATTCTCCTGCCACTCCTCCCCACTCCCCACCTCACCCCCACTCCTACCATCACCACAAAGTTAGTGAGGATGGGACTCAGTCAAGCCCAGTTTGAACCTTGGGCAAAGATTCATCAGAACAGAAGGCAGTTGGACTTGCATTAACTAAAGGAAATGTCCTAGCAATAGTTCAATAGTTCAAAAATCTCTGCCATTTGATCCCCTGACCTGCCCTTGTTGCTCAGATTTCCATTTTTTTCCCCTAAGAATGAACAAATGTACTCTGAATAAATTACTTTTTGCATAAATTGGCCAGATTCAGTTTCTGTTCTTTACAACTAAAGGATACAATTAGAGAAATCGGTACCAGTGTAGAGTTCAGTCAGGTAAAAGAACCTCAGGGATGTATGCACTATTTGAATTTACTTATTGGGCCGAGGACAGCAAGATGGAAGTAAAAATTCACTTCTCATTCCAGGAATGGGAATGAGTAGCCATTGCTATGAATCGGCAAAACGACTAATCGAGGTATCGATTGCATTCATTTCAGACAATGAGCTCAGTGAGTGTGAAGCTCTAGCAGAACAAATAGCTGCTACCATTAGCCAAAACAAAAGATATAAGGAGATTTTTAGACCAGCAAAATGGAGGCCCTGCCAATTTAAAAGAACTTAAAAGAAAATGAAAAGTTCTGATCTTAAAACCTTCCCTGAAGGCATAGAATAGAATTCAGAGCCTTATTATAACCTGCAGGTCTCTTACCAACTTCCTTTAAGTCTGAGATTGTGGAAAACCACACACAGAAACTGATGCTGTAGGTTTCCAACTGGCCCCAGGTAACAGATCACAATCTCCACAGATCATTTATGTAAACATTACTAATCAGGAAGAAGGAGGATACTAACAGTTTTAACACTATATCTAAAGAGAATTCTAAGAAATAGAGAATTTCAAAATCACAAATCCTTCAGAAACACCACAGGGCTTTCTTTGCCTAAAATAATCCTAACGCACTTTCAGGGGATATACATATATAAATCCCACTCATGTCCCTCCTTTCACTATCGCTCCAGTATGACAGCACAATAACTTGAAATGGCATAGGTGACAAATAGGAAAAGACAGAGGAGGAAAGGCCTCCTGCCTAGGAGGAAGCGAAGTACTCCATTAGTTGATATGGTTTTATTTTTGTTTTTGCTTTTAATCTAGAGAATATTTGCAATGGTCGTTGAAATGTCTTGACTATTTTGGATTAATTTTAATCCAAATATAATTTTGGTAGAGCTGAATTCATTACTATTTGATGGAAGTACCTGAAGCTACAGTCAATGTGCCAGCTAAGGCATTGAGTATGATCTCATCAACTTGTCTAAGACTAGCCCATGCCAAGTGACAGAGAGGCCAGAAATTTCTTGGTGCAAAGTAGAAAGAATTCGATTCTTTTCAAGACTGAAATGCTTGATCTGTTGAGCATTTCACCCATTTGCCCTTTATTCCTTCCCATTAGAACCCAAATAAGTCTCCATTCATTCTTGCAGTAGAAAGATATTGGGGAGAAAATACTAGTCTTTTAAGTATTTATTACCGGCTGTGATATTTAGACCATTAAGCTATTCAGGAAGTACAGCAAATGAAAAGGGTTTTTCTAATATCAGCAAGTTTCACAGAAGCCCCAAATGATTAAAACCAGGTGGTATCATCAACATAACAGGCAGTGGGACAGGTATAGAGATCAGATGACAGAAAACATTAAGATATGAAACCTCGGACTCTGGCTAAAATGGGAAACTCCAGGAATGAAATCAATAAGTGATCACCAAGGTCATATTTGATTTGTAAAAGAAGAAAACATCTAGATCTAGTGAACAGCAGTAGGATAAAGTTACCCTGCTTATATCATTGCCTCTGAAACAATTCTAAGCCTTGAGGCAAATTCACAGACTCAGAAGCCCTTAAATAAAGGAGCCTGGCTACCACTGAGGGATAACCACAAACTAACACCATTTTGTACATTTGAATCTTCTTCCTTATCTTCTCCAAAGGAATATGTAGCCATTTTATCTGGGTAACTGTGTCTCAGAAAAAGGGAAACATTCCAGACTCTTTTAAGAGTTATTGAATACAGGCTCTAAAATAACGCTCATGTTTGGGCATCTGCAATGTCACTGTATCCCACTGGTCAGAATAGAGGCTAATGGAGTCCAGATGATAAATAGTATTCTGACCTGAGTTTGCCTCACAGTAGACCCGGGGACACCCTAACTCCATTCACTGGCTATTTTCCAGGTTCCTAATTGTAAAGTTTGAAAGTTATCTTCAGCAATTGATGGTACTTCAACATTGGCTCCCTGACCTATGGTAAAGACCCTTATGAAAGGAAGAGCCATATGGAAGCCATCATCAATTCTCTTTCCTACCACAGAGTGAACAAAAACCCACAACCATATTAATTGGAGAACTGTAGAGAATTATGTCATCATAAAACTTAAAAGATGCAAGTGTTGTAAGATAGGTCATATCCTCTATTAATTTTCATTTTAGCATGTGCAGAACATGTAGGAGTACGAAAAAATGGCAGCAATTTATCATAAGTAAAATTAAGTGGTGACTCCAATTGCCAATGTGGTCTTCTTACTTCTAGCTACAGACTGAATGTGTCCTCCTCAAACTGATATGTCAAAACCTAACCTCCCATGTGATGGTATTAGAGGTGGGGCTTTGAGAGGTGATTAGGTCATGAAGGTGGAGCCCTCGTGATTGGGATCAGCGTCCTTGTAAAAGAGACTCCATAGAGCAGTACCCTTTCTCTTCTCCAGAGTGTGAGGTTACCGTAAGAAGACGACCAGCTATGAACCAGATCACCAACTCTATCAATGCCTTAATCTTGGCCTTCCACACCTTTAGAATCCTGAGGACCAATTTTTTGTTTTGTTTTGTTTTTCCAGCTTTATTGAGATATAACTGACATATAACACTATGTAAGTTTAAGGTGTACAACATGATGATTTGATACATTTACATTTTGCTAAATAATTATCACCGTAGGATTAATCAACACATAACATCACTTCACATAATTATCATTTTTTTGTAGCGAGAACATTCAAGATTTACTCTTTAAGAACTTTCAAGTATGTAATACTGTGTTGTTAACAATAGTCACGATGCTGTACCTTAGATCCCTAGGACTTAACCATCTTATAACTGGAAGTCTCTACCCTTTGACATCTCCCTATTTCTCCCACTCCCTAGCCTCTGGAAACCACCATTCTACTCTGTGTCTATGAGTTTTACCTTTTTTATTTAGATTGCACATATAAGTAGCATCACACAGTGTTTGTCTTTCTTTGTCTGACTTATTTCACTTAATATAATGCTTACAAGTTCCATTCATGTTGTTGCAAATGGCTGGATTTCCTTTTCTTGTGGCTCAATAATATTCATATATATATGTATATTAGACAAATATATCACATCTTTATTCATTCATCAACAGACACTTAAGACCGTTTTCATATCTTGATTATTGTGAATAATGCTGCAATAAAAATGGGAGAGGAATCTATCTTCAAGAGCCTGATTTCATTTCATTTGGATATAGATCCAGAAGTAGAATTGCTGGGTCATAAAGTAGTTCTATTTTTAATTTTTTGAGAAACCTCTATATTGTTTCCATAGTGACTGTACTAATTTACATTCCCACCAACAGTGCACAAGGGTTCCCTTTTCTCCACATCCTCACCAACACTTGACTATATATATGAGGATCTATTTGTGGGCTGGACGGATTCCCAAACCTGGGGGACACCCTGGCAGTTGTACAACCCCCACTAGCTCACAGCCTCCACCACCACCACCAGGATCCTGCAGGGACCCTGGTGTGAGTATCATTTTCTCTGACACTTCCAGGCCAGGACTATGTTCAAATTGAAGTGGAAGGAAAAGGCACCCGCCAATTTGCTGTTCCTCTAGCTTTTAGGGAGCTACTATCCACCCACTTCCATCCCTCGCCCTAAAATCTAGAGCAGGCTGGAGTCAGCCACCTTCTGATAATCCCGCCAAGGGGTAGCCTGGGGATCCCGCTCCTACGAGGTCGGGGCGCGAGTGCACCTAGACTTTGGGAGCTCGGAACACGGACAGAGAGGATCCCACAGTTTATCTCACTCGTCCAGTAGCCGCGCTCCGGTTGTTTCCACCATCCCCATTTCAAAGTCTCACACACGCTGTGAGAGACTTCCAGGTCTCAGTGCTGGAAACGTGGCCCAGCATCGGTGGGATCAGACAAAACAGAATGTTAGGTGGGATCCTGGTCCGAGGGCGCTGGGTCGGGCGCGGAGGGCAAGCATGCCACACAGTTCTGGCCCCAGGTGTTGCTTTAACACTGTTCCCGCTAGGTGTCTGCAAGGAATACCTATCTGATGATATCCAACCATCTTTATCTGAGGCTTTCAAACTCCAGCTGAAAACGCATTTTCAAAATCTGAAGGCCAAAATTTTAAACTGGCATGTTCTATAGTAACATTTTAATCAATTCAGAGCCAGCTGCTCCTGTCCCATTATTGTTACCCCTATTGAAGACATTCTTCTACTTCCCTCCATCGCCCCTAATTTCAGGTGTTCTGTTTTGCTTCTGTATGTGATAATAGTTACGCTGTACAAGGCTTAAAATTGGTCATGAGGTACTGACATGACCAATTTTCTTCATGGTCATGTCAGTACCTCATGACATGCCTCATTTTCTTCATCTACACAACACCGATAATAGTACTGAACCTCAGAAGGGTGTTATGAAGATTTAGTGATATAGTACAGACAAATTTCCTGGCACATGGCATGCACTCAGAGCTCTCCTGCTTACAAAACTATACTGTATGACAATTTAAAGAGCTTTAAAAATATGATTTTCTGTTACACTGCAAAATTATGTCAGGGGTGAGCGAGGTTGGGCAACCTGGGTTACATTTGTGATTAATTTAGAATTTTACTATTATAAACTGTAAAATTTACCTTTTAATCAAGTAACTCTTGTAACTCAAATTCTATGCAAATTTATCAGAAACTCAGCCTTCTTACAAACACTTCTACCTACACTTATCTTTTATTCTAAACATTTCATATTGTTTAAACAAGGAATTACAAAAACTTAAACATGATGGTTTCAGACATTTTCAATAATTGGAATGAATAATTTTGGAAAAAATACTTAATACCAAATTATACTAGTTGAAGTCTAAGGTGTTGACATTGTTAATTATTTCTTCATATATTACTGATGAAACTTACATTTCATATCTTTAGGGAATCTATTCAAAATGTAATGAATGTCTCCCTGAGTCTCATATGCACTTTCTTTGAGAAAGAATATATCTTTCTTGCTCAATTTTATTTGTCCATTGGGGGTTTACATTCAATATGAACTATTTCAGGCATATAAAGGAATATTAAAAATAAAATGAAGGCCATAATAAAAATCAAACGACACACAGTTTAAGAGATTAAGTATTGCCATGAAGCCCTTGCGTAGCCTTCCTAGGCGGCTCCTACCACTCACTCCTGTCAGCAGCAGGAGAACATTACTTCGAATTTCCCATAATCAACCATTTGATTACACTTTTGCTATGCAAACGTATCTCTCCCAAAACATATATTTTGTATGTTTGTTATATTCTTCAACTTCAGATAATGGAATAATTCTTTTATTCCCTTCTATGAGTTGGTTTTCCTTCCTCAAAATTATATTTTTGAGGTTCATCTATGTTGATAAGTGTGTCTGCAGTTCACCCACTCTGACCACTATATATAGGATTCTATCAAATGAATACATAATACTTATTTACTCATTCTCCTACTGGTAGATGTTTCCACAGTACTTTGCTTTTCAGGAAAAAGGTTGTGAACATCTTTGTGTTTGATTCTTGGAGCCAAAAGTTTCACAAAATATTTCTGAACTTGAAAATTATGTTGCCCAAGTGGAGATTTCCATTTATCTATTCAAAAAAAGGTTTTAATGAACACCCACTATATGCCAGGAATCAGGCTGGTATATGGGGGATGGAGCAGCAAACATAATGGGCATGCACTCAGTCTTCATGGTGCTTATCTTATTGTGGGATACAAGAGGAGAGGCATACATTGGGGAAAGTTTTGCAGTAAATGATTTCTAAGGTCTTATTTAATTCTGAAAGTGTATGATTTGGAAATCAGACATGATTCTAATAACCAAAATGGTCTTACAACTAAAACATTTTTCCCTTTCTTCAAGAGCACTTAATTATTTTAAATAGAACAAGAAAATGAGGCAATGACTCAGAACTTAATGAGATAAAGCAACAAAGGATATTAAGCTCTTACTCTCTATTAAGAAAAGAATATACAATTCAGACAGAAAGAATATGCAATACGGAGTAAACAAATTATTGGTCCAAGAAAAGTAACCCCCACTGAAATATCAATAATACTAATTTGAACAGAGGAAACAATGTGAGTTGTACCAAAAACTATCACAAGGAAAATAAAAAAAGGAAAAATCTTGATTTTTTTTTTTAAAGGGAGGATAGGCAGCTGAAAAATAAACATCAGAAACATTACATCATCAATCAGGTGACATTAAAAACAAATAATTCTCCATAAATCAAAGATATCATTAAAAAGTAGAGCTTCTCTGAAATGAGAAATCAAAGAAATATTACAGGAGTTCAAAGGTAGATGTGGGGCACTGTTACATTTGGAACCCTCTCTACCCACTGTGGGGAGGCCAGCACTGGAAAGGGGAAGGAGGGGTACCTCTCTTTGTGAGTCTTCAAAACCTTGACTAGGGAAGGAAATATGGAATGGAAGACTTTTTTGTCCCACCCCTTTAAGCTTCTTCTAACCATTTTCTTCCTCATGGTACATTAACACTTATTCACTCATTAAACATATATTTATTAAACCTCTCCTCTGTGCCAAGCAATGTGCTATGAATACAGAAGTGAACAAGACTGAAAATGTAGTAGCTGCCCTGTAAACTTACATCCTAGTTAAGTAAACATATAAACCAAGAAGTATGTAAATGCATAAATAAATCAATTTTAGAATTTGGTAAGAATTATAAAAAGAATAAGCATGGTAGTGTGACAGTAATTGAAGAAGGTGGACATGGGAGAGAGAATCATCAGAGAAAACCTCTCTGATTTACTTGAACTGAGACATTAGCTATGAGACTAGGCTAACCATAAAAAGAACTAAGGAAAATATTCCAAGTTAAGATAGATGGATACGGGTAAGTACTTGGAGGGCAGAAGGGGTTTGCCATGTTTGAAGAACAGAAAGGGCATCACTGTGCGTGTGAAGGGAGATGTTTGTTTTTTAAGACGGGTTCAGTGATGGGACTTAATCACTATAGAGGTGATGCAAGGACTAGTGTAGAACAAAGAGAAGCCCTTGAGAAGGAAAGAAAAGATAGAATAAAGAGCACAAGTAGAAGAATTTGATTTTAGTAGAAACAAGGGCCCCTATTTCAATCTGACAAGAACTGAAGCTCAGAAGATCTGTAAAATTGCATGTAACTTTATGGGTTTGTTGTTGGAAATATGAGAGAACTCCCCTCTGTCTCCTTGTTTGTCCAAGTTTTTGGAAGGCAAAACCGAGGCAGATCCCATGCTTTTGATGCCGTTTCTATTTCTCCTGGCCAGCAGGGTTGTAGAGGCAGTGCTTGACAAGATCCAATCACTAGCTTTGTGGTGTCAAGAGGTAGAGAACAGGGCACACATTTTGCTGGTGCAAATCAAAGCAGTTAAATTATGGGATCTCCTTATAGTAGCAACTTTATATATATGTATATATATATCATGGTAGTAATGCTGTGGTTCTGGCACTGGTATTTTCCATCTCAGAGAAGGGCAACAGATCCTAAGGATGGGTGCCCAGCCTAGCTTTGGGAGTTAATACTGAAAGTTTAATAAAATTTTTTTTCCCCTAGATCTCCCAGTGATTCTTCAAATTATTTGTTGCCGTGGAATAAATTCTTCCTCTTATACTGTCTACAGGGGATTCTCTTCTCTGACCAATATATTTGGGTCCAAGATCAGTCATTCATCAGAATAATAAAGTCACCCAGAATAGTATAGGGTTAAGGTGGAAAGGAAGAAAAATTACAGTATAAGAATGTAAAGGATGTGCTGGTTTATGGATGGCAGCAATAAGAAAGGTTAGCAGCTGATCCCATGACATGACATGAATTTCAGGAGTTATCTTGTTTAAAGGAAGAATTAGGAGGGACAATGGTGAACAAATGGAACATTTATCCTGCCTCCTGGCCCCAAGTTACATAAGGTTTCTGAGGAGAAAACTTCCTTCATTTGAAAGGTATCAGAGAAAGTTCTCATAAAGCAAGGGATCAAAGAGTATTCAGAAAAGAGACAAATACAGGAGAGTTTATTGTCCACAACTCTACAGTTTAAGATGTCATAGTGAAGGGATTTTAGAGGGAAGAGGAGGCATGGGGATTTAGAATAGGGGATACACAGAAATTTCTGGAAATGAGAGTCCTGAAGAAAACGGATGGTTAGGGAGACTTGAACTTCTCTAGATAATCAAACTAGATCAAAGGTGAGGCATGAGAGGTTTAGTTTTAATTATTCTTTTAAACTAAAAGAAGGCAGTTCAAGCTCTTGGTCCCATGCTTGTGTTGCTGTGACTGTACAGAGTGTGAGGCAGCCACTCTCATTCTGGCATTCGAAATCTAAATCAATAAATGTATCTTCACTGCAATTCCTTCCCAACTCACTGAAAGACTAGATTTTCTTTAATCCTGTTCACAAGATTAGCACAAGTAAATAACAAACAGAAGAATTCTTCTGAGCGAGAACACCTTTTACACATCCAGGGTTCTACATTAACTTCCACTGGACTAGGAGGTTCTACCGACCAGAAACCTTGTTCTGTTCATGTGCATGTTCCTTTCCCACCCTTAGCATCTACTACCATATCTGGCATAGAATAAATGCCCACTATTTCTTTGCTGAATGAATAAATGAATGAATGAACATGTATATATATACACACACACACACATATATATATTAGCAGAAACCTTCATCTTAGAAAAAAATAAGGTTGATAAGCATTAGGAAAATCTATACTTTTAAATAGTCAAGACTGTTCCCCAGTTCTCAAGTCTCTTTCTTCTCACAAGTTAGAGAATTAGGTAATCAAATAAACATCAACAGGCAACTAGAGAACAGAAGAAAGAGAGCTGCAGAATCCTAAAGCAGTGCTCTATACTGCTAAAGTCTAAATATCTAACATCTTACTGAGCTTCAGATTCCAGGTAGAACTCACATGAGTGTTTGGCTTATAAGAAAGGATCCCAACTCTTGCGAGCATTCTTGACCTGTGGAGGAACGTTGTATTGTGACTATTACTAGTTAGAAAAAAAGTCTGAATTGTTCCAAGAGTTCTTAGTACAAAATGGTGACAGAAGACATCATTGTTCCTTGTGCCTTATTTAATTGCTTTCAAGTAATGATTAATAACATTCTTTCTAATAAAAGTACTTATATCTATTTTGAAAAGCATGAACATTTGTCCTGGGAAGATTTACACAGAGAATGTGAATTGCCAACACAACCATCTTACAATTACATTCCACGACATGCCACAGAACCTCTGAGGACTTCATGCTCTCGACTCAATGAGCATGTAGAAAGGCAGATTGAACTAAGCTTAATGTTTAAATTTTTTAAAAGTTTATTTTCCCTACAGGAACGTATATTTCCATGGTGACATATGGGAGTGAAATACTCTTCTACATAGCAGCAAATTGAAAGAGAGCATCCCATCATCTTCAGTGTAAGGTAGTAACTTGGAAAGTCATTCTTCAGAGATCGCTGTCAGAAGAGCCAAAATGCTGTTTTAATTTCCTTAACATTTACAAATATGAGGAGATAATGTGAAAAGAATTTTGTTGTTCTAGATTTCGTTAACATAATGTAAGCTAAAACTAAAATTTGCCATAGAATATAAAACTATTAATTATATATTACTTTTCTGTCTATTTAAAACTGTTGGGGGGCAGGGAATGGGCAAAAAAGGTGAAGGAGATTAAGAGATACAAACTTCTAGTTATAACATAAATATGTTATGGGGATATAATGTACAGCATCAAGAATGCAGTCGATAATATTGGAATAACTTTATACAGTTACAGATGGTTACTAGACTTATTATGATCATTTATAAGTTATATAAATGTTGAATCACTATGTTGTACACCTGAAACTAATATAATATTGTATGTCACCTACATTTTAATTTAAACAAAGAAAAAAATAATAAAATATTAGAATCTTTTGGAGCATTTTAACTTAATAGTCCAGAGACCATGCTAAAATCTGTTATTTTGTAAAAAGACTATAAAAACACAACATAGAAATGACAAAATTTGTAATTGGCTTCATTATGGAAAAGTCGATCAACAACAAGATTAAGTTCTCATCTTTAATGATGTACCTTTTTCAGTAAACAAAAATCAGCATATAATTTTGATGAAATAGTATTTACTTGCTAAATATTGAAATCACCTCTTTATATTAATAAAAATCAAAATATTAATTTTATCTAAAACAGGAGATGCTGGGTCCCCACCTACGTGTGCACCAATTCTTTCACCATCAGTATACATGTCCCCTGCCTCCATGACAAGGAAAGGTCTAGGTCTTCTGGCCTTGCTTAGAGCATTGCAAATTGTTAAGAAACATTATCTAAAACTTGTAAGTAAGACAAAAAGATGACTGTACTACCTTCTTCATTAATCTAAGGATTTTCTAATAAGCCTGCCTAAGTGTCATCTGACCCTGAGGGAATAAAATTTTCTTTAACTTACTACTGATTAGGACCCAGATATACTGTAATTCTGTAATGTCAAATGTCAATTTGTAACTGGTAATAAAAAATGATTTTTATTGGGTAGAAATACAAATTATTTTTGTCTGGCAGAGAAGATAATTCCAAAAGTTATATACTAACTAAAGCCAAATGGTGTTTTGTAATCATAAGTTGGTAAGTTGTTTCAAAGGCAGAATATATGAGCTGATTTGAACTGTTTAGCAAAAATGTGATTTAGCAATTTACTTGAATTTGCCTCTGGTTTTGTTGAGGCCTAGAGGTTTTGACATTTATAATTGATCACATAGAAGAAATGTGCCTGAGTAACCAACTCACTATAAAAGACCCCAGCACAGACTTTGTACCTCCTGGTACTCAAAGTTTCATGCACATGCTGATGACAGTTCAAGAGCTGGAGACAAAGAGCATCCTGTGAGATCTCCCAGTGTAAAGATTTAAAAAAAACCCTGAACTTGCAATTATTCAGAACCTTTTCAAGTCAAATTCTCACCTGCTCTTGAGGCACTATATCTTTAGCCGATAATAAAACTATTGTGTGAGCAGAAACGATTTAAGTCTTATAAGTCCTTTCAGCAATCAAGCACTTAAGGTAATTAGTGCATAATTCATGTAGCATGTAAACAGGCAGTGATATTTTAACAATTGAAGTAGAAGCCATAATTGTCAAAACTTAAACATATTTTTATTTAAACACAGTAACTGAACTACAACACTTGAAACAAAGTTGATGCTAAATACCAGAACATTTCAGTAAAAAATATTCACTTTATCTGCCATCAATCAGATTTTTTTGAATGTTTGAAAGAAATCAATATAACTGTCCTATAATGGTATCGAACATTTTTATAAACCTCTAAATTTTGGTTGTATTTTCAAACAGTTGTAAATCTTTAATAAAATTATTCATTGAATAGAGCACCAAAATTTTTTAGGTTCTTAAGTCTTTAGTGAGTTGTAATTCTTGAAACCAAAGCTTGCAATAAGATAGAGTTTAAAATTTATTCCTAAAAACAAAGATGAACAAATTACATAATAATAGCTTGAATAGTGTACAAGATTTGATTTGGAATACTATAATTCCATGTTGGAATATTTCAACATGTGTTAAAAATATTTTATAGAGTTCCCCTTTTATTGAATAAATTTATATTATGTACAGAACAGAACAAAAAGACTCATGAATAAAGAAATTATATTATGGTGTTTTGACTTGTAAAAATATTTGACATTGAAAGATATAAGAGCAATATAAGAAGTTGAACACTAGCAATGAACACTGCAAACAAAATTAAGGCAACAATTCCTTTGCCATAGCATCGAAAAGAATAAAATAACTAGACATAACTTTAATAAAAGAAATGCAAGACTTGTACACTGAAAATCTCAAAACATTGCATTTTTTTTTAATCTAGATAGTAGATTTTATCTTCATGTCACAAGGTCTCTGTTTTTACATCAATGCATCATGTCCAGTGTCCAACTAAAATCAAGGGCTATAAGCGAAGACCAAATTATAAACATAATCACATGAGACTGTTTTCTTTAAAATCTATCTACAATTACTAACTTTTGTGAAGAGCACAGATATGGCATCCACTGGCAACAAATGTGAAAGATACATCTTTCAGTAATAAACACTGAAGGGGAGAATAGAAAGTGAGTCAGAAATCTAAATAACAGAAAGATAGCCCATGTTCATGAATCGGAAGACTTAACAGTTAAGATGGAAATATTTTTCATCTTGATCTACAAATTGATCTACAGACTCAATATAATCCCTATCAAAATATCAGCTGCTTTTCTTACAAAATGAAAAAGCTACTCCTAAGTTTATATGAAAATCTAAGGGGCCCAGAATACCCAAAAAATCTTGAAAAAGAACAAAGTTAAAAGAGTCTCATTTCTTGATTTCAAAATTTACTACAAAGCTAAGTAACCAAGCTAGTGTGGTGCTGGCATAAGGACAGACATGTAGATCAATGCGATAGAAGAGAAACCCTAGAAAAAACTCTTACATTTATGGCTAATTGGTTTCAACAAGAGTCCCAAGACAAGTTAATGGGAAAAAACAGCTTTTTCAGCAATTACCAATATAACATTATATATTCTAAAGACATTAGAAAAAAATAGGAGGAAATTGTAAACAACTTTGTCAGTAAATCTTTAAATTTTCATGAAATGAACAAATTCCTTGAGAAATATAATTTACCAAAATGGACAGAAGAAATGGAATACCAGTATTGTCCTGTATATACTATAAATGTTGAATCTCTTATTCTCCCACAAAGAAATCTGCAGGCCTTGATGGCTTCCCAGTAAATTCTTTTCATCATTTAAAGAAGAAATAATATCAATCTTACACAAACTTTTAAGGAATAGAAAAACAGAGGAACATTTCCCAGTTGATTTTATTTTTTTCACAGCCAGCATAAACTGATATGAAAATCCAAAAATTTACAAGACAGAAAATTATAGGCCTCTCGTTCATGAATATATATAAGATACTAAACAAAAATACTATCATATGAATCCAGACACATATAAATAGGATAATACATCAAGACTAAGTTGCATTTATTCTAGAAATGCAAGATTGGTTAAGGTTCAAAATAAATTATTTTAATTCAGCACAGTAACAGAATAAAGAAGAAAAAAATTTATTGAATAGATGTTTCAAATAGAAACATTTGAAAAAATTGAACATGCATGCACAGATGATAAAAATTCTTAGAAAATTAAGAATAGAATGGAACTTCCTCAATCTGATAAGGATATGTACAAAAAGCTCACCATAAACATAAAATGTAATAGTGAAATATTTCTCTCTCTCTCACCGATATTGGGAATTAGATAAAGATGCCTAATCTCACAACTTCTTTCCTACATTTTACTGGAGGGTCTAACCAGTTCAATGGGAAAGGGAAAAACAAGGAAAGAAGTTGATCAATGTGTCCAGCACATTGAGTTTGCAAATGTTTGTTTCCTTGTGATAAGGTAATTTGTGCTAATTGGCATCCATCAAAGTTAGGCCCCTCTCTCTCACACTAACTGGGAGAGAGAGTGGGTGCAATCTTTCTTGATGATTACAGTAGCTCCCCACCCCTCATTTATGGGGGTTATGTTCCAAGACCCTCAGTGGATGCCCGAAACTGCTGATAATACCAAACTGTATATACTGTTTTATCTTATATGTACATACCATGATAAAGTTTAATTTATAAATTAGTCACAGTCAGACATTAACAACAAAAATTAATAAATAGAACAATTATAATATACTATAATTAAAGTTATGTAAATATGGTTTCTGTTTGTGTGTGTGTGTGTGTGTGTGCGCGCGCGCGCACGTGTGCGCGCCTTTCTCAAAATATCTTATTATACTCTACTCGCCTTTTCACTTAAAGGAAGCACTTTATGGCTTCTCTTCGGCATATCTGAATTGCCAGAATCACCACTACTTTTGAGCTTCGGGGCCAAAATTAAGTAAAATAAGGGTTACTTGAACACAAGCACTGTGATACTGCAACAATCTGAGGACAAAGCTAAGCAACCAGCAGGCAGGAAGCTTGGAGGCACCGGACAAAGATGATTCAGACACATCCCAGACAGGAAAGAGTGAGATGTCACTAGATTTCATCGTACCACTCAGAAAGGTGCTCAACTTTAAACTTCAAATTGTTTATTTCTGGAATTTTCCAATAATATTGCTCAACCGTGGTTGACCGCAGGTAACTGAAACTACAGCGAGCAAAACCAGGGATAAGCGGGGACTACTGTGTTTCAAAGGAACGGCTCCCAGGTCCTTAAGAAACATATTCCTGGGTTGTAAAATTGGCATGAGACTGGGAGAAGATTTATAAACATTTTAAGGGAGCAGAGAATGAACCTACAAAAACAGGCTTTCTAAAGCGGGTGTGCTCAGAAAAGGAAGGCTTAGAGCCAGAGGCCTGGAGACAGAAGTGTGTCTCAAGTTTAGTCAAGTTGAGAGAACAGTAAGGCCATCTTGGTCAACTATATGATTCCATTTATATAAATTTTTTTTTAAACTATGTCAGAAATCAGGGCAGAATTTCCCACCGGCAGGGAGGGTACAAGGAGAATTTCTGAAGTTCTGGATACATTCTATTTCTTTTTCTGGCTGCTGGTTTTATGAATGTGCACACTTTTGTTCAGTATTCTGTATGTACATAACAAATTTATTTTTTAAATAGAGTGGGACAAAGGGGATTGATCATATGAGGAGGGGGTTACAATTTTAAAGAGGATAATATATGTAAGAAAGTGATATTTGATGAAAGACTTAAAAGAGGGAAGAGAGGAAACATCCGGATATCTGACGGATCAAAATTCCAGCACCATAACATATGGCCTTGTTGTTGTATCAAGGTTCATTATTGTAGGTAAGGAAACTGAGGCACAAGGAATTTAAGTGACTCTCCCAAGATCACAGTTATCAAACAGGGGAGGCTAGGTTCAAATTCAGATGCTTTGACTTTATAGTCAGTATATTGTTCTGTCTCTTCTTTCTCAGTGGGAAATTCCTGTCAGTGTCTTTGTGGATGACTCTGTTGCCATTCTGAGCTTTGGATCCATAGTAGGAACTTGGTACACATTCCAACATCCAAATATTAAATAATAGGAATATCCTATCTTCTAGAAAATCTAATATTACCTATAACAGCATCACCAATTCTAACATAAGGCCAATCTTCAACTTATTGAGTTATTTGTACAGTAGACCTTTCTTACCTGTGGTTTCACTTTTCATGGTTTCAGTTAACTGCAGTCTTAAAATATTAAATGCAAAATTCCAGAAATTAACAATTCATTAGTTTTAAATTGCATGTCATTCTGAATAGCTTGATGCAACCTTGCACCATCTTGCCCACTTGTTACTTAGTAGCTGTCTTGATCACCAGATCAATTATGAGAAAGAGCGACCATGTAACTTTTATTACTGTATATTGTTATAATTGCTTTGTTTTATTATTAATTACTGTTACTCTCTTACTGTGCTTAATTTAGAAATTTAACTTTATCATAGGTATGCATGTATAGGAAAAAACATAGTATGTATAGAGTTCTGTACTATCCGTAGTTCCAGGCATCCCCTGGGGGGTCTTGGAGTATATCCCCTTCAGGAAAGGGGGGATTACTATAGAGCCTGAGTTCCTTGCTCTATTACCCTGTATGACTAAACTCTCCATACGCTTCTAGACAGGAAATATCCTGCTAAGTATTTGACCAGAGCGTCAGTAGTTTAGCCCAAAAGTTGTTATTTTGTTGTCCCTATTTCCAGCGCTTCGTACCTTCCCAAAAGTAACTCCAGAGACTGAGACTCGGAGAAGTCATGTGATTGACCCAAAGTCATGAAGCAAGTAGGCAGAGGGGTCACGATGTATAGCCAAGGCTTTAAGACATGTTCCCATAAGACTGAATACTGTACAAACCAACCTTCAGATTTTCCTACCAAGAAGATCCTGAAGAGTCTGGAGGTTGCTTTGTTGTTTTCTCATCAACATATTATCTTTATTTTATTTTAAAGATGAGAAATTTTCTTTCAGCCAATACAGGTTTGCTTGTGTTGGTGGGTGGGGATTTGAAGTTCTTTTCTGTTCATGTAGATATATAGGTGCTTCTTTCCCCCTTCTTGAGTCAATTAGGGTATCTTCAGTATCAAGTAATATAAAACCCACTAAAAATGGTTTAAGGAATGAGGCAAATTATTAACTCATAAAAAGAAAAGTTCTGAGGTTGCGTGATTCCAGAATAGTCTAACCCAGTAGCCCTAACTCAGTAACCTCATCAAGGGTCCACGTCCTTTCCATCTTTCATCTCTACAATCATTGGTCTATTGACTTATCTCAGACATTTCTCCTTATGATTGACACTGACAGGCTGTGACCATTACATCTTAATTCAACTATGTTGAAAGTCAGAAGAGAGAATATCTCTTCTTTGTGCCTCTTCTTTAGGATAATAAAAGCTTTCTCAAAAGCCCCCTAGGAACACTTCTAGCAGCACATTGGCCAGAATTACATCATATGCCCCATTGCTGGCAAGAAAGATTAGTATTTCCATGATTGTTTTAATCGAAATTCACCCCTTACAAAATACATGGCTGCTTGATACTTGAAAAACAGGAGAGTTCCATTAAGAAGGAGGATGGTTGAGTACAAAGGTGGTAGCTACATAGGAAATCAACAGTATCTGTTATATTTCTCAGCTCAACAGAACCACTCATGTAAGTCAGCATCAAGAATATTTGTGATAGGCCAAAATGGAAGAAAAGTTAAATCATTTTAGTTATCTCACTGTGACTTAAATCTTCCATTTTAAATGAAGAACAGGATAAAGTCCTTGGCTTCCTAAATGCCAATATCAAACATTCTTGGAATTGTAATGACAAATGAATCATCCTTTTTATCTTTTAATCTCTGTTGGTACAGACTCAGGAAAAGAGACTTACAAATCTTTACTCATGCTTCTAAATTAGTGATTACTTTGTTTTCTATCTGTAGTCTTTATTGTTGATTCATTAAACAAACTAAATTTTGTCAGATGTCAATTATAATTATCATTTTCTACTTCCAAATGATTAAGGTTTTCTTTTTTAATTGCCCCATTATTATCTTGAGTATCATTTATTATGCTTCACTTGTTCACACAAACTTATTTAAATATTTTCATTAATTATAAAAGGCTTTTGTGTAAAAAAAGCATGTGTGACTCTGAAATGACTTGTCTCAAAACAAAAGCTAAAAGTATTTATAAAAAGAATTAAAATCTATTCTAAGTTTTTATATATATCAATGCATTTAATATTCCCCCAAATCTTATAAGGTATAAGTAGTTTTGCTAGCTTCATTGCACAAATGAAAAAAACTAAGAAATAGACAAGTGAAGTAGTCTAAGTGAAGGGTCAGAGCTAAGATTTAAATTCAAATAGTCTGTCTTCAGAGTCTTCTACTTAATCAGCACAATTGATAAGAAATACTTCTTATCTTAACATTTATACTGGGGGGTCTTATATAAACATTAAAAAGTTTCTTCTATCTAAAAAGCTTTATTTAAATAAGTTTTAAATAGTCTATTAGGAAATATCTTAAAGAGGTTTGCAGTTATCTAATAGTAATTTAATGACTATATGAAGTAAAGCTCCATTTAACACATTATCTTAGAATCCTTTCATTTAACAGCTTTCTGATTAAGTTGGAGAAGCTCTATCAGAAATAAGGAAAGTGCTCTATTTATCTTTATTCTATTTATCTCTTGTTGTAATAGAAATTCCTAGCTAATTTAAACTTTAAAAAGAGACATCAGCAAGATGGTGGAATAGGAAGTCTCAGCCCTTGTTCTTCCACAGAAACACCGAATTCATAAAGATATACCAGCCCAAATACCTTTATGAGGTTTCTAGAATTCACTTAAGTTGCAGTACCCCACACCATCACAAAGCCAAGAATACCTACATTGAAATGGGCAAGAAGAACAATTTAACTTTACCTATGTCAGCCCCTTTATCAGGCTGGCACAGCTCACAGCTCAGCACCAGGAGAGAACGCCCCAACTCATAACTTCTGTGGGGGCGAGGTAGGTATATAGAGTGAAGCTTGCACCCAACATTCTGGCTTTTCAAAGGGCTGCCCAAGGAACTGATTTCTGTCCTGCCTCATTCAGAGCACTGGCGAAACTGACATGGTTTAGATGCCTTAGGGCTACTGAGAACAAAATAAGAGTAGGGGCAGCTTGCTATAGCTAGTACAGCTACACGATGGGAAAAAGATAGTCTCTTCAATAAATGGTGTTGGGAAAACTGAATATCCACAGACAAAAGAAAGAGCTTGGACCTTTCTTACACTATACACAAAAGTATACTCAAATGGATTAAAGGCTTAAAAATAAGACCTGAAACTATAAGTCTCCTAGAAGAAAACATAGGGAACAGCTATGTTATTGGTGTTGGCAATGATTTCTTGGATATAACAGAAAGCACAGGCAACAAAAGCAAAAATAGAGAAGTGGGACTATACCAAACTCAAATCTCCTGCACAGTAAAGATAACAACAGATTAAAAAGGCAACCTGTGGAATGAAGAAAATAATTGCAAACCATCTATTGGGTAAGGGATTAATATCCAAAATATATAAGGAACTCATACAACTCAACAGCAAAAAAGCAAATAACCTAAATAAAAAATACAAAGGATCTGATAGACATTTATCCAAAGAAGACCTACAAATGACCTACAGGTACATAAAAAATGCTCAAGATCACTACTCATCAAGGAAATGCTAATTAAAACTGCAATGAGGTATCACTTCATAATTATTAGGATGCCCATTATCAAAGTAAGGAAGGAAAGAAGGAAGGGAGGAAGGGAGAGAGGGAGGGAGGGAGGAAGAAGGAGGGAAAGAAAGTAAGCGTTGGCAAAGATGTGAAGAAATAGGGACTCGTTTTCACTGTTGGTGGGGAATATAAAATGGTAGAGTTGCAATGGAAAACAGTATGAAGTTTACTCAAAAAAATTAAAAACAGAAATACCATATGATCCAGCAATCCTATTTCTTCGGGTATTATCCAAAAGAACTGCGATATTTTCCCTCCAATGTTCTCTGCAGCACTATTCACAATAGCCAAGAGGTGGAAACAATCTAAATGTCTGCCAATGGATGAATAAACAAAATGTGATATATACATATAATGGAATATTATTCAGCCATAAAAAAGAAATTGTGTCAGCTACAACATGGGTGAACTCTGAAGACATTATGCTAAGTAAAATAAGCCAGTCATAGAATGAATACTTCACAATTCCACTTACATGAGCTATCTAAAGTAGCTAAACTTCTAGAAGCATAGAATGGTGGTTGCCAGGGGTTGGGGAAGGGATGGGAAGCTGCTGCTCAGAGAGTATACAATCCCCTGTTGGTGGAGTCACCCAAAAGAATGGAGAGATCAGTGATCATCAAAGCTGGTATAATATTGAACTGTTTCAAAACAAATGCATAAATGATGCCAAGAAAAAGCACTATATGCCCATTTAAATGTGACATTATTGAATAAATGAAGTACGTGTGAAACATTAACAAAAAGGAATGATTTATCAGAAAAAAGAACACAGAACTTTGAATGAAAAGCTGGGTTTTTGCAAGTGACTCTTGTCAAGTAATTTAATCTCTCTAAATCTAGTTCCTTGAATCCCCGTTGTCATCCCAGCCTCAATGTTCAGCATCTCTGGCTCTGTCTTGTTGGCCCCTCTGCCTGGGATGCTCTTAACCCTACTCCATGGTCTGAATACTATCCAGTCATTAAGATTTGTTTGGGAATGCTTTCCTCATCCCCAAGGCAGAATTGGTCAACAATCTCAGATTTCATCTACATCCATAATTCCTTCAGAAGTTTTTGGTCACATATGTATGATTTCATTAAATTTGAGGGAGAAGAATAAACTAGAATTAAAAGGGCCTCTTCTCACAGTTTGCCTTAGGAAAGGTCAGCCTCTTCTCAAAACAGGCTAAATGCCTCTTAGGTTTAGTTTATGGAATCAAACATGAATTATGTATTCAATTCAGAGCTATAATTGGAATCACAGAAGTCACTACACTGAAAATGTAAAGAGGACAAAAAACCAGAATGAAGAATCAAACATTAAGGAGGAAAATAATTTAGGATGACCAATTACATGGTTGATGGTTTTCACTCTCATTTCTTTCTGGGGCTCAGGACAGAGATCAAATCATACACTAAAATGAAACAGAAGAGAGCCATTAAACAACAGTACAGGACAAGATGTGGGCCTAGGCTTTCTTAGTTTGGAACTAATCCAGTGAATATCCAGGAGCTGATCTGATGGAGGACCAGGCATACTGGTTGATGTGTGTCCACAATAGATAAACATCACAACTATGGCCCCACTCACGACATTTTCATTTAAGCTCCACGAGGAAAGGAGTTCCAGTCTTTTAGTTGTTTTCCCTGTTGTATTCCTAGCTCTTATAATACTACCTGGCCCCTTATTGATACTCATTAAATTTTGGTCCAATTAATGAATAGATAAGTTACAAATAAGGTTTGAATATTGGCTCTTAATAGGTGTGTTCCTTTGATTAACTGCTTAATCTCTGAAGCCTTCATTCTCATATCCTTGAAAGGGGAATTATAATACACTTCTCAGATATATGTGAGACTGAGATGAGAAATCTAAGTACCTAGAAGACTGCATGGTATATAGGAGTTGTTAAATAAAATTGATTTATTAGCCTTTTTTCACTTAATTCATTGTTTATCGTAACTCTTATTTAAAGCAATAGTATGATTTCTGAAAATATGAAGACCATCCTTTTTAATGACAATTTGCTTAGAGCAGTGAAAAATTCTCCAAATTCTATCCCAATTAAATGAATTTCAGTTGTGAAAAATTTTAATATATTTATTTACTTACTTATTTTTAAAGAAAAATCAAATATACTATTTCCAGATAAAGATTTCCTTCTTTCTGCTTAATTCTTTAGCATTATTTTTCTAATCCTTTGAATTCCTTGTAAAATCCCTTTTGATGGGCAAATCATTCTTAGGCCAAATCTAAGATACCTAACGGCTTCTTCTGGAAAATGGTGCTCCAGAGTCATCATTATCATTTTCAAATGAATCTAAATTTATCTATATATGCATATCTCTAAGTCAACGACAAATTTATCTTTGCCAGTGGCAACCATAACAGAATTCAGGACTATTGACAATTATTTTGTCTGTATGGCAGCTAACACTAAGTGTATACTTAAAAAGTTATACATGGAAGATTCAAAGACAATGATGAATTCACAGCTGTGTTTCCTCTTGTACATAATTAGAGCCTCAAGAAATGATCTATTTTAACATGAACAAGAGTCTCTTTGCAAGAAAAGACAGATGGAGCCAAGAAGGCAAATAAGAATAGTGTGATTTGATAATGATCATTTCGACATGCATTATAAAAAATGTATAGAAATCTTTCCCAGTTTTGGTTGTAAAGTAAAAGAACTATGTGTACTGCATTAAAAATTTAAACCTCCACATTTTCCACACACACACAAAGTTAGACATGCATCATATTTTAAAATTAAAAAACAATGTTCAAGCCATTAATAAATTTAAGAATAGTTATCCTAAATATAAGCATGACTGCTCTGCTACTTATGGTTTTGTCTAGCCAGTACAAATGCCTCTCCTCCTTGCAACAGGGCTCTGCTTTTCTCCCTTCATAAGTGAACATGGGCCGGGGCTAAACAATGAATCTTTATTTTTTACTGCAGCAGCTGACTCAGGTGTGGTTGCTAACAAGATGGACAAGTCAGAGGCCATCCATGGCCTTTTCCTAAGTGTAATTAGCAAATTAAAAGCCTCCTTTCCCTCTTGAGACACAGGTGTCATATTCCTATCCATGAAATGGCACAAATGAAGGACAAAATGTGGATAATCCTGGAGGTTAACTCCAATGTTCAAGTCCTAAATGTTCCCCATGTTACCAGGTTTCAGGTGCTCCTCTGCCAGCCATCTACGCTATCCCAATATTCTAATAATCCTCCATTTTTGCTAAAACTAATTCGAGCTGGTTTTCAGTGCTTACTAACGAAAAAGTATGTTCAGGACTACCACAGCTGTGCACTGGCTCTTGGTACCAGTTACCCTCAAATTAGTGAGTTATTTTATATTTATTGGTTTGAAAACTAAAGCTTGGTTGCTTTCTAATTAGTACAGAGAAGCAAAGTAGATCATGCTTTGTTTTGTTAGTCAAATGAAGAAATTTGGTTTAAATATTTTTCCCATAGAGGAGACCATTTTAAGTTTATCATGCATTTCAGGAAATGGGACTAGAAATAACTCCGATTGCTATCATTTTCATGAAATTTTCATTTCTGCTCAGATTTCTCTAGCTAACATTTCAAGAAATCCCTAAACATGTCAAGAAATCCCTGCTGTCTTCTAAAATGAGATGACCCTGGATAGAATGCCTTGCTTGCTGAACTGCTGATAAGTGGGAGTATATACGAGAGGAGCTGGCACAAGAGTATATCTGGAATTAAGAAATTGCTCTAAGCAGCAAAGGAGGAGAGGCTAGGAGGCAGTGGGTAGACATGTGATTGAGGGGTATTTTTGTTGAAGAATTGCTAGAGAAAGAGTTTGGAAACATTTGATAGGGATTTTGACCAGGTACTGGTAAATGTGGTACAATATTATACTTTTCTTCATCTATTTATTTACAATATCCCCAGTAAAATCAACACTCCTTGCTAATGCTTTTGGAACTGGATTTGCTTTTGCAGTTCTTGATTCATGGTGGTCAAAGGGGGGCGGGGGGGGGGAAAGTTTCTATAAGGATTTGGTAATGTCTATTTTCAATTGTAAATAATAATTGTTCTTCATAATATAATATTGACTGCATAGGATCTGATTATAAGAGACTTGGCATTTTCAACTTAATCTCCAAATTTTGGAACTGTTTGTATTAAGTAGTATTGATTTTTGAAGAAAGGAAAATGAAGTGACTGTCCTTAGGTACTTTGAAACTGAAAAACAAACATGCTGAAGGCATCACCTACAATCCTTAAGTGAAGAATAATCTATGAAGGATTTTATCTTAGAAACTTTGCCAAATACTGCACTTCTTATGGACACCAATTTAAATGATCATTATAGCAAAATGCATTTCATTACACATGTTGGCAGTATGTGCCATTTATAAATAAACAAGATCACCACTATGAAGGTGTCTCTTTTTTTTCTTCTGTTTCTCATGGAACTCAGTACACATTCTCACAGGTACACTTAACATCAATTCTAAATCTTCTCCAGTAAAAATTGGTTTTTAAATTTTCAAGGAACAATTGTACGGCCGAATCCTAGAGATGAATAGTTTAACCATTCAGGAAAGTTAAAATTTCACTCAGAATCAGGAACTTGATCTGAGAAGCTATAGTAAGATTCTTGGTCTTTGCCACAAACCTTTATCTCTTCTCTATTCTTCTGTTTTATTTCACCAACTGAGGAAAATAAAGTACTGAAACGAGCTCACAGAGGATAGAATAACAACTTGATTACCACTGTATTTTCTTTTTTTAGGAATATTACTTGAGTAAGTAAATGTGTTACTAATTCAGTAACAGTCCTCCAGAAATTATCCTACATACTACTCAAACTAAGAGATGAACATACGGATGGAAAGAGAGAGACTCGTAATTTACATTATAGAATGAATTGTGGGCAGAAAACTTTAGATAGCATTACTTTCTCTTTAGAAAACCTGATTAGCTTCTTTGAGAAGTTTAAAGTATTAGCATTTGTTTTTCCCTTTTCTCCTTTTTTTCTTTTGCCACAAACATACCATAAACCATGCCATAAAAGTACAGGACTCTGAGCTGCAATAAGTAACTTGAATACAAAGGCTTCTCTATGCCATATTTATAGGACATGTTTATCCTTGGTTCCAATAATTCAATCCTGGAAGTAATCTACATTTCAGTAAGTTTCATTAAAATTATGTAAATAGCTGGAGCTCTCGAAATTCAATAATAATATTTTTACAAGTGCTTCATACTGTTTATAGTTAGCCTTAACTAGCCACTTTGTTAGAATACCATGCTGTTGTCATAGCAACTTTGGAGAAGGTCATGATGAATAGGAAACTGAGTTGGTGGTGACCTAAAGTGATAATTTAATAATGACTGCAGTGATGCCTGCTGGGAGGACAATGTCAAAAATTAGGGGACTGTGCTAATTTTCCAGATGGTAGACTTATTTGGAGCTTAATCTTATCAAGCTAAAACAGAATATATCTGAACACATATTCCTTTCATTCACTCCACTATTATCTAAAACTGTTTTAAAGAACAATACTTCTGAGGCTGGTATATGAATAACATAAACTACATTTCTACACTTTCGACATTTTTTTCCATTTTCTTCTGCATATGAACCCAGTACATATTGTTATTTTTCATATTTATAGTCACTGTTCTAAATAATTCCATATTTTTCGTTTATAGCAAAAGTCTCCACTGAAACAATTATCTTACACGCAGCACATGGGCACTGATCAGAGTAACTTTTCTTTCAACCTGTCTCTTTATTACTTTAGAAAATTAACATCCTTTACATTTTTTTGTCTGACTTCTACACGTGGAGATCTGAATCTGAATATCATTCTAAGCTTGAAAATCAAGTCATGACTTTCATTTGGAAATTGTATCTAAAGATATTGTTGTGAATAGTTATTGAAGAGTCATTATTAATTGATGTTATATTTTGTAATTATCTAATTAAGTGAAATAAGTTCAAATTTTCTAATGAAGAAAAAGTAAAGGGACATGTCTCACTCCCAGGCAACATAAACCAGCAAAGTCTACCATAGACATTTCTCCAAAATCTACAGATAAGGAATCACACCTCAGTCAATGTTTAGTACCATGTTTCCTTTTTTAAAAAGTACCTTATCCTAAAACTCAAATTAAGATAAATTGACAGTTGAAAAAAAGAACTCAATTCTTAAAAAAAAAAAAAAAAAGAACTGTCTCTTCAACAGAGATCTTTTTAAAGGAAGCTAGAATCCAATTCAGAATGACAGTCCTAAGTCCTAAGAAGACACCTGGCAGCAGGCATAGCTAGGCCACTGATTTAGATTGGTTTAGAAGGATAAATTACTCAAAAAGGGTGCTCTCCAGGAAAAAAAACTAAGTGCAACAAATCGTATAATTTACATCAAAGAAATAATGGAGGACATGGAAACTTTTTTTTTTCAGTTAGAAAGTGGGCAATTAGAAATTTCTCCATCAGGAACATGTTAAACTGTCACGAGAAAGTTGTGGATCAAACACGAGGCCAACAAAAATATGACCTTCAAGCATGTGGCCAAGCATAAGAAAAAAGAATCTAGTTAATGTATGTCAGCTTGTTAGGACCTAGGCCAGTAGGTCAGAATGCTGTAGTCTAGGCTAGCAAAATGGTCAATATACTTAGAATTCAATCAAGTTATCTCTATTTCTTTTCAGTGTTTACTCTAAAAATTCAAACATGCAAATATAACTTATCAACATTTAAATTTATTCAGTGTTTTTACTGACCTCTAAACAAAGATCTTAAACTCTGATGATTCCCTCCCAATATATATGGTATTTTGTCATGCATTTTGGTTTTAACTTGTTTAATTTTTAAATAATTGCTATTATCTTATACAGTCAATGATTCTTTAGAATTATTTATATTTTCTTTGATTATCATTCTTTCTTGCTACTCAGAGCTTCCATCTGGGATCACTTTCCTTCTGCCTGAAGGAAACCATCAGAATTTCTTTTCTTACTGAAGCAAACTCTTCGGGTATTTTTTGTTTTGTTTTGGTTACCTTACTTTTGAAATATATTTTCATTGGTAACATAATTCTAGATGACAATTTTGTTCTCTTAACTTGAAGTAATGATCACTTCACTGTCTTTTGGTTCCAATGAAAAGCTATGAGTCTAATTGAAGGTCCACTATTTTGAAGATAACCTGTTCTTTTCTCTCTGGTTGATTTTAAATATACCTATTAGTTTGGGGCATTCTCCAGATTCACTATAATGTGTTTAGATGTCAATTCTGTGGATTTTAAAAATATTTATGTTGCTTGGGGTAAATGGGCTTAATCTATGGTTTGATATCTTTCACAAATTTTAAAGAACTCTCATCCATTATCCTTTCAAACAATGCATCTTTTCTATTTTCCCTCTCTTCTCCTTCTGAAACACCAATGCAATGTATTTTGGATGAATCTACTCCATTCCCCATACCTCTCGATCTCTTTCTCACATATTCTGTTCTATTGCCTCTTTGTGTGCGGTCCCAATAACTTCTACAGAACTATTCTTCAATTCTCTAATTCTATCTTCAAATGGATCTCCTATGCTATTGAATATATCTTCTTTTCTGAAGTTCATTTTTTTTAAAAAAAAATCTTTATAGATTTTACCTTTTGCTTTTATTTGTATTTTAATTTCCTTCTTTTATTTCTTCAAAGATATTAAATATGATTTCAATATGCAAAGTCTTGATCAACTGATTCCTTAGTCTTTTTTCTTTTTTCTCACTCATAGTGTTTTGTTTCCTTGCATGCCCTGTAAGTTTTTCTGTAACTTTATATTTTTTGAATCTCTTTATCTATGAAAATTTGTTGTGACCTGATATCAAGTTGAATATTTTTTCAGAAAAGATATGTATTTGCTTCTGCCAGGTTATACAAGCTCTACCAACTACAAACTCTAGTTTTAAAAGATATTCTTGACATGTATTTTTTAACCACCCAAATAGTGTGAATTGTGGGCTACAAACCCAACTGAGAACTTGTCATAATTATGCATTCTCGGAGATAAATTTTCCCCCTTTATCCTGTGTCAATTTTCAAGACAGGTAATTTTGCTTTCAGTTTCCTGGAATTTGAGGTTAACAAACTTATTTCTAGTTCACTTTTACCTTGGGTAGGTAGGCACTTGAAATCCTATATTCATACAAGAAAGTCTAGAATATTGATCCTCCACATTAGGTGGGCTTAGAACTTTGTTTCATTCCTTTCATGAGCTAATGGGATATGTAATCACTTCCCCAAGTCCCTGCCTCCTATATAATCACCTTGGGGGGTAGGGTTTCAACATATGAATTTGGGGGGACACAAAGATTTAGCCTACAGCAGTGAGGAAAAATTACCAGTAGTATTTTGGGCTGAAGTGGGAAATAAAAGTGAAAGAAGACCTGCCAGTAGGAAGAATCCAGATCAGAGAGATCATAACAAAATGAAGTCACTGGCATCTAGATTTTAGGAAGAGAGATATAAAACCATCAGGTATAAGCCAAACATGTTAATAGAATAATAGCATTAAGATCCACAAACTGTTGCTATGAATTCTCTGATGTCATCTTGAAATCAAAACCGGCCTTCATGAGGCTGCTGTCTTGGGGTTCCCTTTGTCAGTCTCCGCGTTGGTTCTTCCTTATATCTCCTTACTAGAACTAGTTTGAGCATCGCTCTATAACCTACCTCATTACAAGAGCCTGCTTTATAAACTAAAATGCCTGCTAGGCTCTATTATAAAGAAGCATTACCATCAAACAATTATTTGTGCATTGGAAGTAAAATGCTTTCATAGTTGTCAATAAGTTGGGCCACAGAAAATTACTGATTTTCAACTGTTTTTACTCACAAATGTGAAAGTTCTAATAATATAAAAGCTTCTTAGGAGCAAAGCTTTGTCTGTTTTTGTTTCCTGTTCTATGTCCAGGATTCAGAAAAATTGTTACATGGTGGACTCTCAATATATATATTTGATGAATAAATGAATTAGTTAATAAAGAGCCAATTCTGCTTTGTGGCTATTGCCAACCTGACATCTTTCTTCTTTAATAGAAGAGTCCTCATCTGGGGGAGAGTCTGAGGGACAGAAATGTGTTCAGTGTAAGTACTCAGCTTAGTATCGATAAAAGCCTATTGAGAGTTCAGTTAAATTACTCCATGGTATTGCTGCCTCGGCACCCACATTTTTGGCCAAGAGGCCTACAGGGACCTTAAACTGACACTATTCCTCGCATGCACGTGACCTAGACAGCAGCCCACAGTCACAGCAAATGTAAGTTCCTGATATGACTTCCCCAAAAGCCCTTGTAATCACAGTCTCCCTAGTTTCCCAGTGCCTGTATGCCTTATGCTCCCCTTAGATAAGATCCACCCCCATGGGTCTTATCAAAATCCCATTTTTTTGGTTTGAACGGACCAGTCTAGCCCTAGCCCAGGAACTCCAAAGCACTGCACCCATGGCCCCTAATAAAGGCATGTGCCCCAGGTCTCTCTGTCTGAACTCTGTTTGAACTCCCCGTGTGGCCCCTGGAGACATGCCATGTACTTCCTCCAGGCTCTGTGAGTAACAAACTTTTCTATTTCAATTTCTCTTGTGATCAGTTGTTGAACCACAGCTCACCATCTAGCACCCTGTGCTCCACTTAAATGTTAATTTCACAAAGTCATAACAAAGCCTCAAGATACTGTTGTAGCAAAGAGTTATAAATGCAAGTTATTCAGTGGTGCTTCCAAGAAAACTTTTACAGACACCAACTTGTCAGTTAATGTTTTGTCATTTGCTCTTCTTTCTTCCTGTAGATAAGGCCTAGAGATGGAGCAGCCAGCCATCGTGTGTCTGTGAGGCAACAAACATCGTAACAGAATACTTCAGATTAAGACTATTGGAAAAGAAGCATGGAAAGAGCATGGATCTCTGATAACCATGTTGAGCCATCAAATCAATCCTGGACTACCAGTATTAAGACTTCTTGTTTTGTGAGATGGGGCCTAATGCTTAGAAAATGATAAGGCCTTCTAAACAAAGAATTTCATTTATAATCAGAAGACCTAAATTATTATACCCATAATAACTGAAGAATCATTTAACACATGGTGGGAGCAACATCAAATAAATCTTAGAATTATATTTATGGTCCATTTCTAGTATACAATGTTATACAGTACATGTTGTATAGAAACTAAACTATATCTTCATGTAGTTTTACTCTTTTTATGTAATTATATTATCTCCTTGAATAGATGATACATACAGATGATCAAAACGCCAAAGGTACAGAAGATTTTACAGTGAAAGTTAACTCTCCCTACCTCCTGTTTCCCTCTGCCTCCCGTTTCCTTCTTCAGCTGCTGATATCAGTTTCTTGAGTATCCTTCTCCAGAGCTAATCCTTGAATTTATATATATATTAAGGGTTTCAAGAAGGGAATAGTGGAAAGCACAGTACCGCTAAGAGACTGAAGAAGATGATGACAGAAAAGCATTCACTGGCTTGGGAAACATGAAAGCTACTAGGACTCTGACAAGAGAAGTTTCAAGAGAGTGTTGAAGGCAGACATCAGATGAGAGTGTTGAAAAAAAAAGCACAGAGCAGGCTTTCTAAATTGCTTGGATTGAATCATTAATTGAAAACTTGAATTTACCAAATATATTCCAATTATATTTTTAATAACAACACATCATTATAAAATTAAATAATTAATAATTCATTTTAAGAAAGTCCATCAAGCTTTTCCACAAAGGGTAAATCAAGAAATTACTCTGAGAATGTCAATGGGCTTATGAGAAAAATAACATTCAAAAGATTAAAAAAGTAAAAGACATTTCTTTTCTAACCATTAATAATTAATATATTCATAAATATATGAAGAGACTATTTACTTAAAAACTAGTACTTCACCAGGTCTTCTTCTCTGGATCTTTTGTTTCCCATTCCACATGTTCTTTTATTATCCAACTCACTCTACACTTTCAACTACCTACACTCCTCTGAAACCACAAAATCTACATCTCCAGTCTGTCTCTCTCCTATGAAACAGATCTACATTAAGAATTCTCTGGTAGACAATACTATTTTGTCTCATATTCACATGCTGTAAATTCAATATGTTTACAATTGAACTCATTTGCCCCATCAAATCTGGTGCTTCATCCCCATTCCATAGCTTCCTGAGTTAACACTATCAACCAACTAGCTGCCCAAGTCAGAAACCTGCTGGCTAATTCTGACCCTTCCTTCCTCTTTACCCCATTTATCTGAAAGCAATTACCAAGGTATATTACCTCTAACTCCTTAACATCTCTCAGATCGGTCTTGTATTAATCTATAATTCATTGCCAGCTGAACTAAGGCCTTCTTCATTTCTCACCTGGAGAATAGTAATCACTTCCAATCTCTGATTTTTAAAAACATCCTTAACACTGTTGCCTGAATGGACTTTCCATGACTTATGCCTAATCATATACTCGTCTTCTCAAAAGACTCCACTGCTGCCAGGTTAAGATCCATGCCAGGACAGCCCTTCTACCATCTGGCCTTTCAACATGAGTTTATGTCCCATCGCCTGCACATTTGGACACATGCCCACCATTTTTTCAGTTGTCTGGCATGCCCTTCTTCTACTCTTGTTGCACTGCTGATTAAATATTTTTAATATACTCCCTAAAGGTAGCAATACTCTTCTTGGGGAAAAATATGGATTTCACAGCATAATGTACGTCATAAGAGCTTTGCAAATTTAAAAGCACCATGGAAATATGCTTGAGTAATTTTACTAAAAGTTTTGATGAGAGCATTAAGTCAGAATTGCAAATAGTTAAGCATTTGCCAATAGGCTCCTTTCGGAACAGTTTGTACTCTTTGGGGCCTAGGTCCTGTGTTTCAGAGCATGACTAATGTAAACAACTAACAGTTCATATCTCCTTTGCCCATGAGGACAAGAGTCAGCATTAACCTCAGTTACATGAAACGGGTTGAAAATCCACCAAAGGCCTGATCTCAGCTCCAGGACAGTGCTAGTGATAAGTAATTTCAAAACTAAGTAGACTGCAAAAGGATTCTGTACAAAAATTCAGCCATTAAAATATTTTTCAGAGCTTCCGGGAATCCTGACACCAAAAATCTTTACAGATCAGTCAGCGGTTCAGATTTGTAAAACTTTCCTTTCTCTATTTCGGGGGAGAAGTTCATAATATAAAGGGTATGTAGTCATTTGTATACACCCTTTGTATTGTTATTCCCCACTCCTCTCAAAAAAAAACCTGCATCGACACCTTATTCTCTAATTCTTTTCAGAGGTGTGTGAGATGGTTATGTGGAGCAGGATAACCAAGTGGATTTGGGCCGTGGGGTTGGGAGTTGTTCAGAAAAGACCAGATAAAGCAGTTGAAGCATTTGTGGAGGTGGCTTTCTTGTTGCTTTAAAACATAAAATAATCCAAATAGCCTCAAGGTATCTATTCCTTAATATTATCTCTTTAACAGTTCTGTGGGTTTTTTAGAACCTAAAGATGTAAACAACTAACAGTTCAAATCTGTTGAAAATTAAGTTATAATTATAGGAATACAATCTCTTCCAAAGTTAACACCAAAAGTATTTTAAAAATTCATCTGTGATATCCCTAGATTAGCGCAGAATGAAAATAAGTTTAAATAAGTTTAAAATACTTTAAAAAATAAAGCCATATCATAGCATAAAATTATAGAATTTGCCTCTTCTTATAGTGATGCTTATGGTTCTTCCTCAAAGGGATGTTTATTCCTTAACTCTGAGGATCTGAAATATAAATCTAGTTTTGAATGTGAAAAATCATTTGTTTTGATAAAATATATATATTTTTGTAGACAAAACCTTAACTAGCTCTTCTTAAGCAGACCGGTAATGCCACTCAACAAGAATTGAGGACAAGAGGAAAAAAAGATGGAATTCTATTAGGTGCAACAGATGTTTTGGTAATAATGATCTAATCATTAATTAAATAAACTGGCATTGAAAATTAGAACTCATTATTCCATAGGCCTTGGTTTTATCCTGGAAGTGATCTAGCAACATTTACGGGGTCACCTGCACATAAACCCTGCACCACTGGCTGTGTATACTAATGATTTATAATTTAATTGTGCTATTCTGTATTGTTTTACAATTCTTTCATTTAGTTGTTTAATTTCTCCACTTCATTGATTTGATACCTTATCTTACACTTCTTGTTCATCCCATACACCATTTAATACATTGTTTTTCATAGCAGAATTACTTAGTAAGTGTTCATTGATCGTGAACTACATTTAGTCACTTTAACAAATAATTTTCTGATTGGCTTGCGTGTCATCCTCAAAAGACTATACAGACTTATCAAGGCTATCCAGATCTAGTGTATAGAAAACCAAATGAGGCTGGAATGAAATCAACTGAATACCTATTCAGACATGATAAGCTTGTACCGTTTCTACTGCTGTAAAAATAGTAGAATAAAGTATCTAAGAATATCTAGTATCTAATATTGAATAAGAAATCACAGCATTCTCTCTTGCTCCTATTAAAAGGAATTTCTGAAATACATAAATGGGAAGACTTTGTTGGCTGAAGTGCCTAAATATACCAGTGTCATCATTTCCTCAAATTTTTTTTCTGGAGCAGGTGATTTTTGAATATTTTTCCTCTACATATTTCAATTGTTGACACAATGGTGGATCTTTGCGATATATATTAGATGCAACAATGATATTACTAACAATTCTTTTGCACCACTGCAAAACTAGAAATTACTCTCATTTAAATAAGGTTTGTAAACTGAATCATAGTCGACAACCCACATGCCAAGGGGCATCCCACATCCCAAAAATATTTTAGATTATTTCAAGAAGGCAGATCATTTTTATAACCTGTTTTTCTTCTCAGAGATAATTAGACCACAAAGTCTGAGTGAGCTAGTCACCAACCTCACAACTAGCTCTCCTTTAGCCAAAAAGAAAAATAACTTCTTACTGGACTATACTATAAACTGCTTCCTTGAAGTATACAAATTCAACATTTAACAGATTAGGCAAATGCTTATTTAGAATTATTAAATGTAATATGGTTTGTCTGCTACTGCCACATAAAAGGTTAACTCCCCTTTTAGAAGCTACACAAAATTTGTATCCTCATACAAACCTGGGAAACATTTTTCTGTAATATTTATTTTTATTATTTTTACTATTTTCTGCAGTCTCTGATAAAAATTAATAACAGAAAGCTAAACATGTATTTTTTCCAGTTGAATTAAAAAACACATTGCCATACATGACAAACCTACAGCTAACATCATATTCAATGGGAAAAGGCTAAAAGTGTGTTCCTTAAGATCAAGAATAAGACAAGGATGTCCACTTTTACCCCTCCTCTTCAACATTGTATTAAAGTCTTAGCCATAGCAATAAGACAAGAGAAATAAAAGGTATCTGAATTGGAAAGGAAGAAGTAAAACTCTAGTTATTTGCCGATGACATGATACTATATATAGAGAACTCTAAAGATTATACCAAAAAAATCTTAGAACTGATCAATGAATTCAGCGAAGTAGCAGGATACAAAATTAATATTCAGAAGTCAGTGGCATTTTTATACACCAATGATGAACTTATGGAAAGAGACATTAAGAAAACAATCTCATTTACAATTGCATCAAAAACAATAAGCCAATACCTGGGAATCAAATTAACCAAGGAAGTAAAAGACATGTTCTCAGGAAATTATAAGTCATTGAAAAAAGAAATTGAAGAAGGTACAGTAAATGGAAATAAGTAGAAGTATGTATCGTGCTTATGGGTAGGAAGAATCAATATCATTAAAATGGCCATACTACCCAAAGCTGTCTATAGATTCAAGCAATCCCTATCAAAATACCAATGGCATTTTTCAGAGAGCTAGAACAAATAATCCTAAAATTTACGTGGAACCATAAAAGACCCCGAAGAGCCATGTCAATTTTGGAAAGAAGAACAAAGTTGGAGGTATCACACTACTAGATATCAAACTATACTACAAGGCTACAGTAATCAAAACAGCATGGTACTGGCATAAAAAAACAGACACATCGATCAATGGAACAGAACAGAGAGCCCAGAAATAAATCCACACCTATACACTCACTTAATACATGAAAAAGGAGGTAAGAATATACAATGAGGTAAAGATAGTCTCTTCGATAAATGGTGCTGGGAAAACTGGACAGATACGTGAAAAAAAATAATAAACTGGGCCACCTGTTATACTGTATACAAGAATAGACTCAAAATGAAATAAAGACTTAAATGTAAGACCCAAAACCATAAAATTTCTAGAAGAAAACATAGGCAGTAAACTCTCTGATACTCAGGCAAGAGAAACAAAAGAAAAAACTAAACAAATGGGACTACATCAAACTAAAAAGTTTTTGTACAGCAAAGGAAATCATCAACGAAATGAAAAGACAACCGACTGAATGGGAGAAGATATTCATTTATGATATATCTGATAAGAGGTTAATGCCCAAAATATATAAAGAATTCATACAACTCGACAACAGAAAAAAAAAAAATCTAATTAAAAAATGGGCAAAAGACCTGAACAGATATTTCTCCAAAGTGGAAATACAGATGGCCAACAGACATGAAAAGATGCTCAAGGTCACTAATCATCAAAGAAATGCAAATTAAAACCACAATGAGATACCACCTCACACCCGTCAGAATGGCTACCATCAATAGATCAAAGAACGAGTGTTGGCAAGGATATGGAGAAAATGAAACTCTCATACACTGTTGGTGGGATTGCAAATTGGCACAGCCACTATGGAAAACAAGTCTGAACATTTCTCAAAAAAATTTAAAATAGATACCTTTTGAACCAGCAATTGCACTTCTGGGTATTTATCCAAAGAAAACCAAAACAATAATTTGTAAAGATCTATGCACCCCTATGTTCATGGCAGCACAATTTACAATAGTCAAGATACAGAAGCAATCCAAATGCCCATTAACAAACTATTGGATAAAGTTATGGTTCATATATGCAATAGAATATTACTCAGCCATTATAAAAATGAAATCTTACCATTTGCAATGACATGGATGGACCCAGAAGTTATTATGCTGAGTGAAATAAATCAGACAGAGAAAGATAAATACCATATGATTTCACTTATATGTGGAATCTAAGTAATAAAAAGAACAAAATAATCCAACACAGACTTGCAAATACAGAGGACAATCTGGTGACAGCCAGAGGGGAGGAGGGTTGGAGGACTGGGAGAAAGGAGTGAAGGGTTAAAGAAGTACAAATTAGTAATTGATAGATGGTCATAGTGTCATAGATGGGGAGAGTAAGGCATAGGGAATGCAGTTAGCATTAATGTAATGGCTAGGTAGAGAGCCAGAGGAGAGAAAGAGCAATTAGGGAGATCATTTTATAAACTATATAATTGTCTAACCAGTGTACTATATACTTGAAACTAATAATAAAATTAAATTTAAAAAAAAAAAAAGAAGAAGAAGGCTAACCACAGAGTTACCATCTGACCCAGCAACTCCACTGTTAGGTATATACCTAAGAGAAATGAAACACATTCACACAAGAATTTGTAAATGAATGTTCAAGCAGCATTATTCGAACTAACCAAAAGGTGGAAACAACCCAAGTATCCATTCACTGATGAATACATAAACAAAATGTGGCCTATCTATACGATGGAATATTACTCAGGCATAAAAAAGGAACGAAGCCCTGCCACATGTCACAATGTGGATGAACCTCAAAAACACCATGCTAAGTGAAAGAAGCCAGACTCAAAAGGCCACATATTATATAAGTCCACTGATATGAAATGTGGAGAACAGGCAAATCCGTAGAGATAGAAAGTAGATTAGTGGTTGCTGGGGGCTGGGGGAGGGGATAATGAGGAGTGATTGCTAATGGATTTTAAAATTTCTTTTTAGGGTGATACACATATTCTAAAATTGATTCTGGTGATCGTTGCACAACATTGTGAATATACTGAAAACCTCTAGAAAAAAACACATTGGATCTATAATTTATATAAGTACAGTTGTGTGTATATATAATTATTGTCTCATTGAAAAAATATGGTGATCATCTTTCATAAATTCAAAAGGTGTTTTTACTTGACTTGCATCCTATTTTACATTTTGATTCCTGAAAAGGGGATAAAAATGCCATGAGATGAATCAAATGCAATATTCCTAAGTACACTTTGCATCTAACCCCTAAATAACAGCTCAAAACTTCTTATTTGTTTGTCAACATCAAGTTGTATCACCTAACAACTCCACTAATAAATGTAGATTTAATAAACTTCTCCTTTATATTTTTGTCAGTATAAAGTTGATTCATGTGATTAAAAAGTCAATAAATACAATGAATAGTCAAATCTAGCAGTATGAAATAATGGAAAGAATATCGTCTTTGAAATCAGATAGAGATTCAGATCCAAGCTTCATTTAATATTGGGGCTAATTTGGGATAATTACTTAGATCTCTGACTTCTAATTCTCTCATCTGTGAAATGTTCACCATTGAACTGCTGTGAGCATTCAAATAGATTTCGTGTGTGTGTGTGTGTGTGTGTGTACCATGCTGTACATATATATATAATGCTCTACTTAGCACATGGTGGGAATGCCTTTCCATTTGCCATTAAGTGTGTTGAGCAAATGCCGTGGCTCCACATCTGGTCAAAAGCAGTTATATAGCTTGTACCTAAATCAGATTATATCTACAGACAATTTAGTGTTTGACTGGCAGATTTAATCCAAATACCTCTTTACATTTTGAGAAAAAAAGTTGAGAAATAGAATAGACTGAAAGTAGCCCCACTTGTAATCTTGGTGCTACAGGCTAATTTGTGCCCCCAGCTCCTCAAAATTCACGTTTTAAAGTCCTAACTCCCACTACCTCAGAATGTAACCTTATTTGGAGACAGATTAAAGAGGTAATTAAGTTAAAATGAAGTCTCAGGGTGAGTCCCAATTCAATACAACTGGTGTCCTTATAAGAGGAAATTTGTACATGGACACATATAGAGAAAAGACAAAGTGAGGACACAGAAGGAGAACATCTAGAAGCCAAGGAGAGAGGCCTCAGAAGAAACCAACTCTGAAGACACACTGATCCCAGACCACCCATCTGTGGTATTTTGTCAGCCCTAACAAACACTTTTTTGCCTTCTGAAGGTAGATCCAATTTTTATGTCTTCCAGTAAGCAATTTGCATATTTATAATCTCATTAAATTCAGCTCCTCGAGGACCGTTGGGGCTGGGTAATTCAGCGGCTAACACTGAATTAACCAGGGCTGAAAACTACATGCATATAGGGTCAGGTGGAAGACTCAGCAGATTAAAAGGGATGAATGTTAGAATGAAGGCAAGCACTGTGTGAACACAGGGACTGTGAAAACATGCACCACCTAAAAGGAAGAAAATTTTCTCAGCTCTACATTATTGTGGCCATGTAGAAATATAAGCCTTTTATATCAGAATGACCTATTTTTTTAGAGGACCTGATTTCAAACCATCTAATTTTAAGTCATAATAAATTTACAAAACATTATGCAAGCCAAACAAATCCAATGTTCAGCTCTATGTAGCCCTTGGTTCCTGATTTAGCCGTCTCTGAGGATGTATACTCTCAAGCACAGATTACATCCACAATCTTGCTCTGTATGGCACTTAGTAACAACACCATGTCCAAGTCATCCTCATTATTGTCCATAAGAAGGGCTATAATGTGCTCTTATTTATTGCTGCATGAAAATAGCTCTATTGAAGCAGATGGTATTATAGGAAAGGACATAGAGTAATTTTTAAATGTAAGTACAAGTATTCTTTAATATTCCAAGCACTGCTTAATGCCTTTTAATAACTGAAGAGTTCATTGATAATCTTGCCTCTAAGTATACTTTTCCCTGATAATTCTGACATTTACTGAAATGCAAGATTTTAGCTTTTGTAATCATAAATAATCTTTTAAGTCCTCTCCTAAGGTCATTTTAATATGTTTTTGAGATGTTACAGCTAGTTGTTGAAAATACTTAAAGTCACAGGCAATGTGTGTAACAGAGAGTAAATGAAGTAAAACATTGAAGAGGAAATGATTTTCCTTTGACCTTGTAAATTTAACATATAAAAAGTGAGAAATTTTGACATCATTTAAAAACAATAAATTACCGCTTCTCTCTCCACTATTAAACAAAGACATTAAAATAATCAAAATGTATAATATCGTATGTCAACTCTAATTTAAAAATAAATAATCAAAATGTATTTGAACTGAATTATAAGGACTACTCTCTAGAAAATAATTTTGTTTGTGACTAGAAAAATATAAAATTTTCTTAATCTCTGAAGCAAATGCCGGGTATGATGTTACTGCAGACAAATATTTATCAGTGATAGCTAAAGATAAAATAAAAGTGAATACCCATTCCAAAAATAATTCAACAATCCTCAAATGTATAATTAGTATGCAAAGTATTACACAGACATAAAAAAAAATCTTTGAACTCTTGAAAGCATATAACCTAAAATCACAAGATAACCAAACATTAACAGTAAACTATTCTCTAAAATGCTAAGTGTACTTGTTAAATTCTGTCTTCCAGCATTTTCTTTTTAAAAAAAGGCTTGTCACTAAATATGGCCACTTGTATTACCATATATATATTCATGAACATGGACTTTTTAGAACAGAGGTTGACAAGCTATAGGCTGCAAACGAACTCCAGCCCTGCCCATTTGCTTACTATTGTCTAACGATCACTTTCTTTTCATACTAACCAAAGTAGAATTGAGTAGTTGTAATGGAGACCATATGACCCACAAAGCCCCAAATATCTACTATCTGGTTCTTAATAGAAAAAAAAAAAAACATTGATTCTTGTTTTAGAAGCATATAATAGAGCATATAATAGGAGTATGGTATACATACTCCTAATGAACAAGAATACTTTTACTTCTTTCATATAATCCATAGTATTTAATTATTGGGACAATAATAAGCTCTTTTTTTTTTAGGACAAAATGATGAAACTTCTGGGTGCATGGGAAATGACTACTGTCAACTGTCTATGGCAAATATATTTTTAAATATGTTCCGAATACTATAACGATCTGGGGAGATATAATCCATATCAGTGGGTTTCAGGGTTTTCATACCATATATTTTTTTTCTCAAATAAAATCTTACTCTGGAATTCCAATTTATAGTACAGATAAGAGCAATACCATATGCAGTCTCCTCTGAAAGAAATCAAAGTTTTGCCTCCCCCAAATGTGCCTTTTGAGATAATGATTTTAAGCTGGTGATTAAGAAATAAAAGACTCAGACAGAACCTTTAACCCTCCCCTTTCCTGCCCAGGGGAATTCTAATGGAAAGGACTGCTGCAGGAAGGGAACCTTAGCGTATTTACTTTAGCATTTTGAATTAAGTGTGGTGGACAAAAAGGATCCATGCAAAAACCCATTCTGCTGGATTATACCCTGTATCCCAATGTTTCTTGGTTGCTTAGCAGGAATCCGTTTGATTGCCTAGTTCCCCTTTGAAATCCCAGACCCCTGCCTCCCTTCTCCTCTGTTCAGAATGGCAAATAAACTTCAACTGCCCAATGCCTCTTTGGGTCTCATTATGGCACCCCCAAATGTACATTCGTAAAATAAACTTTGTAGATTTTCTCCTGTTAATCTGTCTCTGTTAAATTTGATTATTAGCCCAGCCAGAAGAACTGAGAAGGTTGGGAAAAGAAAGTTATATATTTTTCAGCACTACACCTCTATGGTTTCGCATAAAAATTTAAAACTACAGGAAGTCTGTGAATATTAGAGAACATAGTTTACAATGATCTAGAAGAATTGCTGAGTTACTATGAGCATATATAACTGGGTCATAAAGAAAAATAATCAATGACTTTCATTTAATTCATTGCATTTAATTCATATAATAAAACTTTACAGCAGAGACTGTCACATAAGGATGTTGTATACTCTAAAGGACATTCTCATGGAACTCAATGCATGACTGTGGGACATGATTGTGAGGGCTGATATGACCCAAATCATTCTGTCTGCATCAGACCTACCTAAAACCTAGTAAGTCCCAGCATTTTTTCAGTTTAACTAGGCTATATTTATTAATGACAATATACTCTAGTCACCCCCAGATACTCAAATTTGGTATACTGTTTGAAGCAATCTTAATAAGCTAAAATAATCACAGAAATGCCCAAGATTTGAAGAATAATAAAATACTGACTGGTTATTGCAAAGACAATCTTCCTAAAAGTCGGTTCCTCAAAGCACTCAAACATATTATTTAGGAAAACTCTTTTTATCATTCTTTATTTAAATTTAGAGACAAATACCATTACTTTTTGAAAATTGTCTTCTTCCTGTGCCTCAAGCTATACTTGGTGCTATCCCGAACACACCACATTTACCAAGTGCTATGTGATTGGGATGTATCTATCTGTCCTGCTTTTTTTCTGCAATAATTTTATATAGAGAAGAGCTACACATATTGATTGTATTAAACCACTTTGTATTCAGAGTCTACAACATGCTGATCAGCCCTAAGACCAGACAATGAAGAACCTACAGAACAAAGGGAAGATTCCTGCTGAGATCACTAACTACCGGCACTTTTAATGCCACATAACCAAACCATGAAAGGAAAACAGGAAAACAAAGTTGTTAGGTCATACCCTACACAAAATAAACCTAACCATTCATTTCCTACAGCCAGACCACAAGGAAATTACAGAATAAAGACTGAGATTACTAACATGCCTTTAATGCTGTATGTCCACACCTTTCACACTACGTACCCATACCATCAAAGGAAAATAGAAAAACTAAGTCTTTAAACTGTAATTCATAAACACTAAGAATCACATATAAACTAAATTCCTCAAACTCTCAGAATCTCTCTTATTCTCTCTCTCTGAGATGAGACCACACTATCTATAGAGCATTATTCCTTCTCTAATAAACTTTCCTTTTGTCCCTAACGCTGGTGTGTGCTTGAATTCTTTCCTGCGTGCAGTCAAGGATCCTCACTCTTTGTAGGACTTGAGACCCCACTCAAGAGGATTTGCCCCATTCTGCATCAAATTGAGTGAAAGAATAACATTAAAAGAAAGTTCTCAATATGTAAGGGGAAGATATTTTTGTGTTATATAGTAGACACACTCTAATTATAGAGTTGTCTGCCCGCTTCTGTAAAATTTTGCAACACAAATCCCAGCCACGGAGTCCATTTCCTAGCCTAGATCTCTGAATATTGGCTTGACACATATTTTGACTGTAGGTTGTATGGTATACTCTGAAGTCAGACTTGGATTTGAATCTTGGCTTTGCCATGAAAAAGTTAGGGGGCTTTATGCTTCATGATTTTTATCTTGCCCATGTTTAAGGTGGAGTTTATAGGAGAACTTTTTTAATAGGGATGGTAAGAGGATTTGATGGTGTAATGTATATAAAGCACTTAGCATGATACCTAGTAAGGTAGACAAAGAGATGGAGGTGAACATCTCTTGGACTCTCCCGCCCAACTTGCACTATGAATGCCAGATCTGGCCATCTGTTAGGGCTCTGGCTCTGTCCTCCAGTTTACCTGACAACCTGGAACCTGACCACTCATATCTAAAAGCAAAGTTGTTGATCATATTTAGTCAGAAAAAGTTCAAGACCTGTTGTGGAGAGAAAAGCAACTTAGAAGAACAAATATATATACCAGGATGTGTTTACACCACATTCTGGGACTTCAATGAGGCAGATTCCCAAGTAAGAGAATCATTCTGCCTTGGAAGAAATAGTTCTAAGAGAACTATCAAAATAATGGAATCCTAGAGGGGAATGGTCCAAGAGCCCTTCATTACTGGACATAGCAAAATGGGCACATAGAGAAGGAAAAGAAGCGGACTATTTTAGGAAATAAAGGTAGGCTGTAAGAACTCCATTATGCCCATAGGAAGAGATAGACATGTCGTCTCTGCCCTTCTGAACTGAGTTGCTTCCATGGCACAAGGGAAAATGCCCTCTTTACATATATTATAAATCTTCTAACACTATTTGCTATAACATGCAGCACTTATTTCCTATTTAATCAGTACATTAAGCACCTTGAGTGTGGGAGTCAGATATTCTCTCCCTTCTCCTTTCTCTCTCTACTTCCTGAACTTATTGCAGTGGTAAACACTCAGAATAAAAGCTACTTATCCAGTTGAACATGGAGTTCTTTAAATTCAGATATGAATCATGTCCTGCTGTGGATTTTGTACATAGGTAATAATACCTATTAATCCTGAAATTATAAAACTAGCAAAAGCATGGATGGGTATAAAACCTGAAATGTGAAATAGAAGGGAACACACCAGGGAAAAGGATGTGTTATAATCAGACAGGTACAAGTCCAATGTCTTCTTACAGTAGAAGAGCAGGAAAAGTCAAGCACCGTAATGTCTTTCCAGGGCAACTTTTTCATTGAGGTATAATAGACATAACATTAGTTTCAGGTACGCAACACGATGATTTGATATTTGTATATACTATGCAGTTATCACCACAAGATGTCTAGTTAACATCCATTACCATACATAGTTACATTTTTTTTTCTTGTGATGTTTCCAGGGCCATTTTGACCATTACAATGATCAAAGTTCAACAGTACCAAGTGCCAACTCCACAGCCATCTAAACAATGCTGATTATGGGAACCTATCAGAATGCTTTGTTATTCTGATGCTTGAGGAAGTATCAAAATTCCAAATTACACATATATGCAAGGTGGAAGACAAGACAGAGTAGAACCCTTCTTTTATCCCACAGATGAGATTAAATTATTTTCCTCAACACTTAAGAACTTGATATGTGAGCTCCTCTTAAAATGCATTTTTGAAAATCCCATTAATAACTGTGATTTATGTTTCTCATAATGTCTTTTTTTATCTGCCTTCTCCCCCCCCCTCCCCGCCCCGCCTCTCTAGACCAGGAGATCTCAATTCTCACTGCATATTAGCATCACCTGGGGGGCTTTTAAAACTATCAACATCAGGGCCCATCCCCAGAAGGTCTGAGTTAACTGGTCTAGAATAGGGCCTAAGCTTCAGAATTTTTTTTAAGTTTCCTAAGTGATTCCAATGTGTGACTAAGTATTAAAGACTACTGCTCATGCCAATTTCATTCACATCCAGAGCCTCAATTACTATTATATTAACACCAAAATTGAGTTCTTCAGCCCTACCTTACCTCTAAGCTCCAAATCTATGATATTTGGCATCTCTTGCCCTGCTATCATAATATCTATGAAGAAGAGAACCATGTTGGTTTCCTGCTTGTCTATTTTATATAAACACCAATCACAATGGCTGGCACACAGAAGATGCTTATTTAATATTTTTGGTTAATTAACTCATTGGCCATCTTGTAGGTTCAAGGGAGTTAATGTCTTCTGAAAAACAAAAATTTCACTCTTAGCTATACCAACAACCTCCATTGACAAGAAGGTAAGACAACCAGAAGGGTCCAGGGCATAAATGCATCTAAATCCAGGCCAGAATTTGCTGTCAGGTTAAATTTTCTCTCTCTTACATATTCAAAATTAAGATAATAATGGCACTTCTCAAGCTGAATTTCAAATATGTTTTGAAGGTAAATCATCCCATTTATATAAAAGTGCTTTGAAACAAAGTGTTGTGTCATAGTAATGAAAAACTTTGAATCTATGTTAAGAATGTCTATAAAGAAAATGAGTTTCTCTAACTGGTTAGATTTTTAAGATGAGTTGTTTTTGAAAAATTAAAGTGTAACTTATCATCGTTCAGTTTTCAAAACTATCCTGTCAAGGAAACAAAATATACCTTTTTTTATGCATGAAACATCTTATCACTTTAGCATGAGCATCTTTTTTGACTAAAATTTTCATATGCTCACAAAATCTTCAACTCCAGTGAAAGCCATTTGCAGGATATGCACAGAAAGGGAAAACAATTGGCAGAGTGATCTGGACATTTTGTATTAATCTTCTACTTCCTGCAGAGACAGAGAACAGGCTTCATCATAGCCATTTCCTCCTGAGAAAACATTTTAAGCACTCACCATATCATAATAAGGAAAACCTACTTGGCCGCAGGGAAAAAAGGCACAAGCGCAGATAATTACTGTGGAGTGCACTGGGTAATTACAGGACTCCTCTACTGTCACCAGAATAGAACTCCTAATTTTCTCAAAAGCCGAACTTTATAAAATCAGAAACGGTTACCAAAGAAATTACACAAAGTGGCAAAACCTTAGACTGTTGAAATGTAAAAGAGCTACAAAGAATTTTTGTAACAGAAAAATCGCCTCCAGTCTCTGGAACTCTTCTGTTCCTTCACTGAGCACTATCAGCATAACAGCACCATTCAGCCTGAGTGCAAGCAAATTTCTTTAATGCACTGTACGTCAAGTTGTTTGAAGAACATATCTAAAATCCTAGCTGGATTTATTTCTTCCTTTTTAAAAATGTGCAAGGTGATATTGTTAAAATTTTACCTTTTGTTTCATGCCTTTTTTTCTTACTCTATATTGTACTCTATCAGGAGAAAGAAAGAGAGAGGGAGGAAGGGAGGAAGGGAGGGAAAGAGAGACAGAGAGGAAGGAAGGAAGGAAGGAAGG